>NC_136516.1:52831176-52933676 GCF_053919585.1 Euprymna scolopes
ATATATATATATATATATATATATATATATATATATATATATCTTTGTTGAGGAACGTATATATTGCCTCCGTTCTTTGTATCATAGATATGGCAATATATATATATATATATATATATTTTTTAATGTTAGACCTAAGTTACGAACAAAACATAGGCGTATACATACACATGTATACATATATACATGTATATATATATATATATATATATACAAACGAACATATATATGTATTATCTAAATACAAGCAATACTAGAATATATATATATATATATATATATATATATATATATATATATATATATATATATATATATATATATAAAGATAAAGATAATTTCAGAAATGCGTGTGCTGAAGTGATGTCTTTCCTGTGGTTTTCAAAAATTAAGCCCATAAGGAAAGTATTTTTAAAGATTTCACGGAAAGATTTTCTTTCCATTTGTGCTTATTATTATTATTATTATTATTATTATTATTATTATTATTATTATTATTATTATTATTATTATTAATTCTTGGTTCTCACTTTGTTTTTTGTGTGTATTTTGCTGCACCCTGGAGGTTACATCTGGCCCACAGAAAAACTGCTTCCTTACTGTGTATGAAGGCCGTCTCATATCCGTAAGGTATGCTATTAATATAAAAAAATCTGTAAACAAAAAGGAAAATAATTATATTAGATAAAATTGAAGAAAAAAATAATAATAAACATGAAAATGAGTGAAAGGGACAAAATAATTTATAGCATGATGAAATAGAAAAAAAAAATCATGAATAAATAAATCAGAAAATATATGAGTAAAATCCCGGGAGATGACGCGTTTTATAAGATGTCTTGCTTGAGGGCAATTTTTGACAGATAAAGCACACACACATACGAACATGCATATATATATATATATATATATATATATATATATATATATATATATATATATATATATATATATATTTATATATATATATATATATGTGTGTGTGTGTGTGTGTGTGTGTGTGTGTGTGTGTGTGTGTGTGTGTGTGTACCATACCTATTTTGTATAAGTCGCACGCTTTTAGTTAAGGTTGCTTTAAATAACTGGCATTTATTCCTACCTTTCACTACTGTTTTCAGCATATCAATGCTGCATTGACAATCGGTGTATAGGCGTAGATTATCTATGTAGAACCACCTTATGTAATTAAGAATTGTGACGTATTTCACTGACCTATATATACGCTTAGGCATTCTAAGTCCATATATACCTTATCACCGTTCACGCACATTAAAAAAAATTGATATCCTCGGATCAGAAAAGATAGTTAATGGTAACAGATATGTTGTTCCATCGAATAAAACGCTACAATAATAAATTAATACACTTGAAAATTTTATATTTCTCTCGTTGCTTTGAAATATTTTTCTACAATTATAAGTAAAAAGAGATTTGTGTTCGTTTAATTTATTTCATGAATGTTTAGCTGAGAATGAAAATTATTTGACAGCAGTAAAAGGGTTCATATTTTAAGAGGTTGACCCTAATAGATGTTTTTGTACAAATTCTGTATTATTAACATTAAATTATGAAATTTGATGGAAAAATCACCATAGATTTTCTACGGGTTGGCGCCATTATCTACATATTACTTTCTTTCACATAAAAATTAAAATAAAAACAATGGCAGAATATAATTCAAGTTTTAGATTAATACAGTATTGCATTCCTTATTTTAAATTAATATAAAATTATAAATTTTGATGCATTTAAAAAGAATATTAGCTGTTTTTAATATCTGTTTTAAATGAGCGGTAAAAAAAAACGAATGCAGCAAGATTGCTTTTTCTGTAAGTATGTAACAAACGAAATTTCCAAACAGAGTTAGGTTAAGCAGACAAACTTATATTCCATGAGAAGTTGAAGATTAGAAAAAATAGCTAAGTATCAGGATATGTCGTCCTGGACAGGAAGTTAAAAGTTATAGGTGGGAAAGAAATAGAAAAATGTCTTTCTGTCTCTGGCGAACTGTTAGAATTATTTGTCTTTATGGAAATACTATCGTTCATTTTTGGGGGAGGGAACGTGGAGATTGGTGGGGGTTTTTATCTTAAAAATAAGGCAACATGAAAACATGTTGTCATAGAGCAAGAATGTTGTTGGAGTTTTGTTTATTGTTACCTTGTCTAGTACAAAAATAACCTAGTTTGCTACTCTGGCGTGTATGGGGTAGTTTCAGATAAATAATATTCAACATTTACATCTATGCTAATGATAGCACTCTCTATTTAAGTGTTGCATCAGTGAACATCTCCTACTGATCAATTTTGACATGTAGTTGATCTAAGAACTGATCCGAGTTTAGTTGCGAATTGAGGAACGAAATCACTTGTTTTATTTAATCCTGTGAAGACTTTACTCCTGTCTTTCGATTGTAAGTCTTTACTTCTGTCTTTCGATCGTAAGTCTTTACTTCTGTCTTTCGATCGTAAGTCTTTACTTCTGTCTTTCGATTATAAGTCTTTACTTCTGTCTTTCGATTGTAAGTCTTTACTTCTGTCTTTCGATTGTAAGTCTTTACTTCTGTCTTTCGATTGTAAGTCTTTACTTCTGTCTTTCGATTGTAAGTCTTTATTCTGTCTTTCGATTGTAAGTTTTTACTTCTGTCTTTCGATTGTAAGACTTTACTTCTGTCTTTCGATTGTAAGTTTTTACTTCTGTCTTTCGATTGTAAGACTTTACTTCTGTCTTTCGATCGTAAGTCTTTACTTCTGTCTTTCGATGGTAAGTCTTTACTTTTGTCTTTCGATTGTAAGTCTTTACTTCTGTCTTTCGATTGTAAGTCTTTACTTCTGTCTTTCGATTGTAAGTCTTTACTTCTGTCTTTCGATTGTAAGTCTTTACTTCTGTCTTTCGATTGTAAGTCTTTACTTCGGTCTTTCGATTGTAAGTCTTTACTTCTATCTTTCGATTGTAAGTTTTTACTTCTGTCTTTCGATTGTAAGACTTTACTTCTGTCTTTCAATTGTAAGTCTTTACTTCTGTCTTTCGATTATAAGTCTTTACTTCTGTCTTTCGATCGTAAGTCTTTACTTCTGTCTTTCGATTGTAAGACTTTACTTCTGTCTTTCGATCGTAAGTCTTTACTTCTGTCTTTCGATCGTAAGTCTTTACTTCTGTCTTTCGATTATAAGTCTTTACTTCTGTCTTTCGATTGTAAGTCTTTACTTCTGTCTTTCGACTGTAAGTCTTTACTTCTGTCTTTCGTTTGTAAGACTTTACTTCTGTCTTTCGATTGTAATTTTTTACTTCTGTCTTTCGATTGTAAGTCTTGACTTCGGTCTTTCGATTGTAAGTCTTTACATTTGTCTTTCGATTGTAAGTCTTTACTTCTGTCTTTCGATTGTAGGTATTTACTTCTGTCTTTCGATTGTAAGTCTTTACTTCTGTCTTTCGATTGTAAGTTTTTACTTCTGTCTTTCGATTGTAAGACTTTACTTCTGTCTTTCGATTGTAAGTCTTTACTTCTGTCTTTCGATTGTAAGTCTTTACTTCTGTCTTTCGATCGTAAGTTTTTACTTCTGTGTTTCGATTGTAAGACTTTACTTCTGTCTTTCGATTGTGAGTCTTTACTTCTGTCTTTCGATTGTAAGTCTTTACTTCTGTCTTTCGATCGTAAGTCTTTACTTCTGTCTTTCGATTGTAAGTTTTTACTTCTGTCTTTCGATTGTAAGTCTTTACTTCTGTCTTTCGATCGTAAGTCTTTACGTCTGTCTTTCGATTGTAAGTCATTACTTCTGTCTTTCGATTGTAAGTCTTTACTTCTGTCTTTCGGTTGTAATCTTTACTTCTGTCTTTCGATTGTAAGTCTATCTGATTTCGTTCTAAAAATTCTCATGTATAACTTCGGCTGTAATGAGAAATCAACTCCGAAAATTCTTGCGTTTTTATTCTCTTCAAATCTTTCTTGAGATTCGTACAATAGATACATTGCTGTTTATATTTCTCGTAAAATCCGTTCTCGCTAGCCATCAAAACACTTTCTAACACACACTTACCTCTCCCTCTAAAAATCTACTATCGAAACACGTATGGAATACTATTATAATATTTGGACTGATGAACATTTGTTCCATTTATGATTTCTTGTAAAGGTTCTAAAGAAATATATATAATTTGATTGACTCCACCCTTTTTCTTCTCTGCGACCTCTTTCTCACAGATTTAATGTTACTGCTTTCAAACCTTTCTATTACACAACTTATACGTGTTCTTCTGAATTTTCTTATGTATTCATTTCTTCTCATGTCCGACCTTGTTTCACTCGTTGCTCTAGATGTCTCATTCAATTCGCTATTTTGATATCTCATTGTATTACAGCCTCCTATTTCATTACTTTTTTCAGAGAATTCCAGGTTTTTGGAACTCTCTAACGTCTTTGATTTTTTTCAAAACTGACTAATAGACAATGATCTCCTTTCATTATTGTTAGACCCTTACATCAAGTGGTTTCGCGCTTTTTCTGGGGTGATTGCTATTTATAAAAATTTCTCGTATAGAGTAACATTCGACCAATTCTGGACGGCATTTTGTTGCGTACTATAACAGTTAGTTTTGTCGACTTCGGCAGTTGCGCACTCAATCAGTTAAAGAAGAACATGGAAGACGAAAACAGATAAACTTCTCCGACTGTATCGCCATTTTGATTATGTCGGAGCTGTTAATAAGAGAAAAAAGTCAAGGAGAGTGATGACACATCTGCTTTACCCACTAACTACAAAAAGGTATTGTTTGGATTAGTCGAATTACTGTTTTCTTATTGGAAATTATTCTCACAACATTTCGATCGACGTGACTCTCGAACTTTTACAACTATATCTTGTCGAACTCAGGAATTATTCTAGAGAACTCAGGAATATGTACGCCATTTCAAACGAAACCATTTATTAAATCATTTCCATTAGCTTGCTATCATTGCATTATCCACAATCGAGTAAAATTCATGTAAGTCATAATTTTAATATAAAAACCAAGTACGTCCAAGGATGGAGTACTGCTGCCACATCTGGGCATGAGCTGCTAGAAGCAACTCATCCCGCCTTGACCAAGTTTAAAATAGACTTCGAAGCTTAGTGGGGGGAGGGTGCCCTTTTCTCTTTCCTGCAACCTCTTTCCCACAGAAATGGCGTTGCGAGCCTGTCTCTGCTTTATCGTTATTTTCATTGTAAGTGCTCAGCTGAGCTTTAATTTATGGTCTCCCCCTCGCTAAACTTTCAGGAAAACACTCGTCTAGCCAAAACCACTATCAATAATTTCCCACACTCTTTATCTGTGCCTAAACCTAAAGGCAGATTCCATGAACAAAGCTTCTTTCTTAGAAGTGCACGCTTGTGGAACTCTCTTCCGATTGCCTGCTTTCCAGCTGACTACAATCTGATTGTCATCAAGTCCAACGTAAACAAGTTCTTAATGAACCTTTCCCCTAGGTGGTGATAAGTG
Source organism: Euprymna scolopes (assembly GCF_053919585.1). Classification (NCBI taxonomy): domain Eukaryota; kingdom Metazoa; phylum Mollusca; class Cephalopoda; order Sepiida; family Sepiolidae; genus Euprymna; species Euprymna scolopes. The sequence goes on from NC_136516.1 coordinate 52,836,655, forward strand.
GTGATTCCTGTGTAAAAAATATATTTTTTTATTAGTATCGCTTGTATTGAGGATCGAACCATCAAAAGACTGTTACTTTATAAGGATTATTTTTAGCACATATCCGTTCTGCCACATGCTATTGCGGACCGCCCTCGACATAAAGATCCTAGAGTCCTTAAACTTTCATCTGAGAATATTCCTGTGAATTCCGACGCATGAAGTTCGCCACAATAACTAAGTTGTTCGAAAATCGATTTATTTATAGTAGTAGAGGGGTTGTGCAGAACAAACAACACTTCTAGGTTAAACTGCTACTCTCCGTCGGTGCAATGGCTGCCACAAGGCAGATCAAACAGTGAACCTTACGCTTTATATCAGAGTTTTGCTTTTCTTAAAGGCATGTCTTAACGAAGAGTTAGGGGGCATCTCTCCTAGTAGATTAACGCGCCTCCAGATACCAACTTAAAATCTTCTACGTACTGGTGCAGTGCATACATTGCGTAGCATTTCCAAATGGTCACCCATATTATACTGACCAGGCTCATAGTTGCTTAATTTCAGTGATTTGGCTAGAACTGGTGTGTCAACGTGATTATGCCGTATATCCCGGTGGGAGGTTATATTCAAGAAAACAGTAGTCCGAATGACCCAAAGAACCTAAATTATCTATCTTTATCTATAAAATTTCGGTAGCTTCACTATGTTAACAAACTTCAGCATTTACTGTCAACGATTCGACGCAAGCCAGTCATATAATAGCGAAAAAAACTTATGGAGCGTAATACTACAATAGCATTGATTTCAAATCATAATATAAACATCTAAGAAAAAATGACATACTGTTTTTTTTTCGATAATCTCACAGACAAAAAAGTTTTTTGTGAGTTGTCTTTCAAAAAGAAATACGACAGAGTGAATAAATCAACATAAAGGGATAGTTGGTTAGAGATATGCATAGTTAGCTAAGTGGCACACACATTACATGCCCAGTTAATTATTTATTGCAGCTAATTAGACCAAACAGAACACAATTTGAGCATAACTCAATCCCAGAACTTAATTATATATTTGCATATATTTTGAGCTATTAAGGTATGCAGTACAAAACGTTTATAGTATTATAATACTAAATTATTAAGGATGCATTACATTACGTTATGGATGAAGTAATGAGTAACATTTCGTTTTAACCATGATAATCTTAAGGATGTTGAAAGTTTCAACTCTTAGTACGACCAAAAGTAACAATACTACCTGGTCATGGCTGATGAAAAAGCAGCGCACTAGCACCATGGATTCAATAAAACGTTCCGTTTGAATTTCCGTACAAATTCTTGAGTTCGACAGAAAAATTTCCGATTTCAACAAGATACACCTGAAGAAGGTCGGAAGTTATATTGGGCAAAAGATTGTGAAAATATCACGCAAGATGAGAAACGTAGTCCGAATAATCCAAATAATACAAACAAGATTATGTATCGGACATAAAATTTGAGACGTAACAGGAGTAATTAGATTATGTGCGATTATATATGATAGATAAATAATCGAATTCCATTTCTCAAAGGCCGAAAGTTGTAGAGGGAAGTTTTCTCAAATCCTTAGCAGTCGTCTCGTTATAACAGAAACGTTGAATTGTATTCTACTCCTGTTTGTTTAAAGGTTTAAAGATTCCTCGTCTTATTATAACGGTGGAAAAAAAGTGTTGTGACTCATTAGTAGAAACAAGTTATTCACTTAAAAGCAATCGCGATAACTTTTCTCCGAGAATTCGTATATTGGACTATATTAGCACATTTCAATCATACTATATTCATAATAATCTTATTACGCAGGGGTGTTATTACTTAGTAACGTTGTTACGTAATGTTGTGCTCAGTTCGGTGCAAACACTTTTACCGGTTTGTGAAGAAAACGTTTGAAACCATTGTAATTTATGTCATGAATATTGCTACTTGAACATCCCATGTTTATGTTTCTGAATTTTTGAGATGAGGATGAGTAAATTCGTATTATTTGCATTCTTCGGACTACTGTTCTCATCTTGAGTGTCACTTTCACAACGTTTCGGTCGATGTTATCGCCGTCTTTCTTCAGGTATATCTTGTTGAACTCGGAAATTTGGATAGAATTCCGAACGGATACCTTTATCTACTTCACGGGTGTAGCATACTCTCGTTTCATCAGCCATGAATGATAAGAGGTCCTAAATAATGATATTCTGAAAGCTGAATGTTCCATTTTTAGTGTGGACAACCGAAAAATAGAATTTCGAATTACTTATGACCTCTATCCAATCATAGCTGACGTGATAAAAGTATGCTGCCCACGTGAATCAATAAAGTGCTATGTTCGAAATTCCGTCCAAATTTCCGAGTTTGACAGAAACATTCCAGAATTTGACAAGATCGACCAAAATGTTGTGAATATGGAACTCAGTATGAGAACAGTGCTCCGAATTATCCATTTAATACGGATAATCATGTTGAATTTATCACGTTTTTGTTCACATTATTAAATTAGCATTCATATTTTCCTGCATGTTCCGCATCTATGTCAACCCGAAAACGACCTTCATTAGTCTACAAACAAGGAAGCTATCATCCACTATGAAAATCTTAAACACGACCGATATTCATATTGTACATCACAACTTGGAGAATTTCACAAGTGAGGCATTTATAAACTCGTTGGCACATTAAATCAACTTAACAAGAGCAAATGTCGTTATTGGCATGAGTATAGATTTAAAAATAAACACAATTTTTTATATTTTTATTACATTTTCACCCCAAACAAGGTACATTGCCACTTTGATGTAGGGGGCTACTATCGGGGACATAAATTGCAGGGATGCTATGTAGGGAGAAGAGTAGCAAGATGCATGTCCGTATTACACTTGAACTTCTGCATGTCAGTACAGTTGGGAAAGCAGAATTCCAGAAGGGAATACCAAATCTAGCAGTTCTGCGAAAGGAACTATTGGAGTAGAAAGCTTTCTTACATCTAAGGATCTCTACTGTTTAGGGGTGGGATTTTGCTGCCTGTCGGGTTTGTCATAACTATTTACGCCGTGGGGGTATAAGTGATTGTAGTTCCTCAGAACATTCAGCATAGAACAGGCAGAAGGATGCGACATTTCTTCGATGGGATAGAGGTTGAAGCTTAGATGACAGTTCAGGACCTAACAGGTTGTCTACTCTCTTTTGAACCTTGTACAAGAGTGAGAGACTAGTAGCAAATGCACCAGCTCATATGTGACAACAATACTTCATACATTAGCCAATGGTGGCCTTATAGATGTACAGCGGACGTCAAATCCTGATGAAAATAAACAAACGGTGCAGTTTTAGGATTTAACATATGTAAATTCGAGCAACAGCAGAAATGACCATCATTTGCTCTCCCCCTATTTAGCCCCAAAAGTCCTCAAGCCTTAACATATTTAAACTGCACCATGTAAAATTGCTAAATAGAGAATATACAAAAAATTTTGGATGAATATAGTAAAATGGTCCCAAAAATGGAGTGTTTTTATTAGTCTTAAATAAGCCACTGGGGCACACTCAATAGTTATCGCAAACTATAAACAAACAAAATTATATAGAAATCAGTTAGTTATAACTTTTCAGAAAGTTTTACAGCATCAATTTTTTTTTAATAAGCAAAAAATGTCACTTTTAGTCATTTTAACCCGGAAGGCAACCCTAGCGAAGGCAACCGGAGTTTTCCCGGAAAATCCGTTCTGTTACTATTTTTACTCATATCATGTTTGTGCAAAATTAAAAAATTAAAGGCGTATTTATTGAGAAAGTGCGGACAGACGAACGGACAAGGGTTAATTTACAGGCCCACCCCTCCATTTGTTGGGGAACCAATAAGCAACATTATAAGTTAGTAATATTACTAATTCATTTGGCACAAGCCAGTAATGTTGCTATATAATAATTTAACTACACACTTATTTTATAACATGGGAATTTCACTACATAGCTATTTTATAACATAAGAATTTTTTCTACATAGTTATTTTATCACATAATAATTTTACAATATAGTAATGTAACTACTAAATATACTCAAGACTGCGTAATAGGACTGCCTAGTAATACTTCTACATAGTAAGGTTACTAATGTTATTATAATAATGTTAATACAGTAAAAGTGGTCACCATCAGTATTATGACCCTCGTATTTAAAGATATAAAATTCAAATAAAAAGTATTAAAAATATATCTAAAAAAATGGAAGCCTGCATTCATTAAAAAAAAAAAAGAAACGCGCTTTTAATTTTATTTTGCATTTATTTCTAAAAGGTCACCTCTTTATAAATAATTGATTTGTGAGAGTTTAATGAACTCAAATTCCTGGAAATGAGTGTCATGTTGCAGAAATATTTTTGGATTGAAATCGCCCAGGAAGGAAATTAAGAAATAATGGCGGTGTGAATTGAGAAAAATGGAAAAAATATAGAATAAAATGTAGAAAAAAGATGAGCGGTATTCGCGGAAAATAAACGGAAATAAATCAGTAAAAAAACACACGGGTAAAAATGGCAATCACCTCATATGCATAAACATTAAAAAAAACGAAGTTAAAATCAAACTATTTAAAAAAATAAAGAATGACCCTACTTTTTCTACATTTTTAATCCTGATTGATATGGTTATTTTGTTTAGCGGCATATCGGTCCTTTCGATATCATTCATGCCAAGCAGAATGTTTATTGTAAGGTTCATGATTAATTGAAGATAAGTTGCTATTATGACTAAATTTCATATGCAGTTCTAACAAAGAATGCACAAGCGAAATCGAGACCTGAAAATGATAATGCTTTGTTTTAGCTCACATGTTCACTTCAGATAGCTTCACCACGTACTAGATAACAAAATTCCACCATTTACCCCGATCTTGGGCTAGTCTGTTAACTGTCAGGAACGGCACTCTAGTCTCAGCTTTTATCTGATCAGCCTATCTCTTAGGTGGATATTCATTTGGGCTTTTTTTTTAACGAAATCGCCTTCATATATTTCTTTAAATAGCTGATGTCTAGTAAGTCGAAACCATAATAAACCTCATTAATATCTTTTTTTCCAATTTGTTAATGTATAAGATAATATAATCTTCTTAGCTTACTCCCCTCAAAGTTAGTTCAAGGATATTCTTTGAACATTTATTACCTCTTTAGGGTTACATTTGAGGTTAGAATTATCGGTAAAACCAGAGTTGAACTTTATAAGATACAAAATAAACGTCATCGTGGAACAACGAAGAGACATTGCTAGTCTTTATCTGCTCTGTCATTATTTTCATGGCATGAGCAGGACTGAGCTTCAGTCTATTGAATCCCCTGTAAAACATTAAATACAAAACTCGTCTAGCTACAATTACTATCATCAGTTTCTTTCTTCTACTTACAACTCAACGAAACATCTAATACCAAATTTTCTTTCCCTGAATTGCCCGTCTGAAATATAGGATACGGCGGGGCTACTTTCTACCTGACAACAGCGTGGTCGCTTTAAAGTCCAAACTGAACCAATTTTTTAACCCCCCTCTTAATAAACAAATTCTGCCCAACCCCTATCGTTGTTATCAACTATCACAGCGTTTTTTCGCCTAACCCTAACACTAGCCATTAACGTCGAGTGGGCTATAATTGTTACGACTTGGTAATAATTTTTAAAAATATTGAGCTTCCTGTCATGCATTGTCAGAGTAGTTCATTCCGCCCCTGCACACGCAGTAATAAAAGAAACAACTATAAATATATATAATTATAAAACTCAAATGGCTTTGTAACGGGTATTGTAACCCAACGACTTCCGGTTGCGCATGTGTAGATAAACATAACCATAAACATATAACAACGTAAACAAATAAACACAAATCGCTGGACCGGTTTCGTTCGAACAAACGGACGTTCTTAGAAAAGCGAATATCTTAAAATTATTGAAAAAAAAACTTCAAGATGTGGGAAGGAAACGCAAAATGTGATTACAAATAATACGTATAATCATCGACTTGTTTCATATATACGGTATATATTATACTAAATAATTAACTTGACAATAAAACGTATTGTTTTACTGTGTACGTTTTCAGCAACCCATTTTTTCGCGTTAAATTATCTAAATAAACAATTGTTAATACTTTCTGATTTTTTTTTTGCATAGTCCATTTCCGTATAACATTTAAGTTATTTTAAGGCAATTTTCTTACAAATAAATCTACTTTAACCCGTTGAAAACCATAAGAGCATTTTACAATGGGGATTTACCCACCGCCTTTCTTTTTTTTTAACTTATTCTCCACTAGCATTTCAGCCCGGTGTTACCTGGGTGTTTGGCGGTGTATGTTCAGCAAAAAAAGTGGTAGTAGAAAGGCAGGCTCAAACCCGTACCGCGAAGCCGGAAAAGAACGAGGGAAAACGTGACGTCTTTGCAGTTACAACCACCACCAAACCGGAAGTGACTTAGGTTAAAATCAAGGCAAGACAATCGAAAAAAGGAGATGATTTTGGAAAATATCGGCGAAAAAACCGACCCCTCCCTGTAAAAAAAGTGCTTAGTTGAGGGTGAAGAAATTAATGTTTGTAGCCAATTTTTCGGTATTTGTCGTCTGATTGATCGACAGAGGTGACGTATTTTCGCAAGATCAGTATCTTTTTGAAAACGATGCTGATCTTGTGATTTTCCCAAATCTCAATACCTTGTATATCAAATTTCGAGTCTGTAGACTGAAAATTGACAGAGTTATTGTGTAAGGAAATGTACACAGACAGACACACAGGCACACATACTGACAGACTGACACTTTCACTTCAATAGATATATAGATTTTTAATACACCTTTCTTAAGAACATTCATACATTTTTTCTACACTACCAACATAAATAAATGACCCCGAAAATATGTTTTTTAAATTGCGTTACAAATAAATAATCAACGCGACAATAAAACGTATTGTTTTACTGTGTATGTTTTCAGCGTCCCACTTGTTTTTTCGCGTTTAAATTAAGATATATCCAAATTTGAAGTTAACTTTAAGTACTATGTTATTTGTTCAGTGCACCTATAAGTATGGCAACCCACTTATAATTCAATGACTGTAAGTTTTTTTTTCCAAAATAAACAATTATAAACAGAACGACTCATAGAAATCTATCTATATTCTTTTTTCATTTTAATATGCTTTCATATCTTGCTTGTATCAGATGCCAATTCTGGTGGGACTGGGAAAACATACATAAACATTTCTGGTTTTTTTTTTCAACTTTTTTGTTGTCTAGTGAGATATCTCCAGAAAAAAAAAAAAAACTAGAAAACATTTTGCGATAAACTTTTACCATAATTAAAAATCGAGGATTTGAAAATGATAGCAGTCTCATTCCCCATTTTTCACCGGAGGTTTCAAATACAGTTGATTTTAAAATAGTAAAACCAAAAATGTTTTATTAAAATAAAAAGTTAGATAGCACTATATATATATATATATATATATATATATATATATATATATATATATATATATATAAAGCTGAATGTCTGTGTGTATATGTATGTGTCTGGTCACGAATAGACTCCTACATGGTTGACTATTTTTAAAAACCGATTGCGTATAATGATAGAAGATGTATCGAGACATAGCAATGGGTATGTTTGATCTGGCAGAACGGTGGTTCATTAAATTTGTGGGGTCTGGATTCGCGCCTGGTCCACAGAGTATGGAAATACAAAATTTAAAAATAATAAAAAACGTTTACAAGTGTTTTTGATATAGATGTACATAATAATACTTTGATAAGTATGTTTTAACTTAAATAGGGATCGTACAATAAAATTGTGGGGTCTGAGTTCGCACCTGGTCTCCATAGAATGGAAATATGCACAAACTTTAATAAAGACTTTTCATATCTATCTGCATAAGTATATTTTGATAATTATGTTTCAGTTTGAAGAAATATGGTATAATAAAATTATGGGGTGTTCGTTCGCGCCTGACCTCCATAGAATGTAAATATGTCACAAAGTTTAACAAGGTTTTCTAATATAGATCCACAGAATATTGTGATAAGTGTTTCATTATGAGCAGGTATGGTATAATAAATTATGGGGTTTATCTATTTTATTTTTACTTTCATCATATTTTACTTTGGTTTTAATACCTCCAAATTCGAAGCTATATCTTTACAACCCTTCCTTTTTATAACCTATCATACTTTCATGAATCAGAGTCCATTTTCTCTAGGTTGTTTTTGAACCCAGTCAACGACGGGTACTTTTGCTCGTATATATATATATATATATATATATATATATATATATATATATATATATATATATATATATATATATATATATATATAAGTAAGTTTTAATTAGGTTTTTGCAAACATGGCCGGTCACTAGTGTAAAATAAATTGAAATAAAGACACGTGTAGTACACGCACAGGTTTACTTCTGTGAATCTTATCTGGATGAGCGTTATGTTAGAGTTGGGGTTAGCTTTAGAGTTATAGTTAGCGTTAAAACTAAAGTTGAACTATATAAGATACAAATTAAACGCCATTATAAGACGCATCTGGAATTATAGGCAGACAGTCTGTATACGGTTATGCGGAAGTAAAAGGATAAAGTAAAAGATCTTGTCCTGCAAATACTTAATCATGTGAAGTCCTTCCATAATCTTGGGTAAGTAATTATATGTGTTGAATTACAACTCACATACCGATTTTTCTTTTTTCGTTGGGTTGTTTTATTTTTGCAAGAATCGTCTAAAAAATATGTTTATATTGTTTTCGATTCATTTGAACGAATCAATGTTAGTTGCGAAAAATTCTTCCTTCACCAATGTGATGCAGATAGGCGGGGAGAGCGGCACACACAATACGCACACATTATATATATATATATATATATATATATATATATATATATATATATATATATATATATATATATATATATATATAGTGCCACCAAAAAGAAAGTTCGCACTTTTTATTTATTATAGCTAAATTGAATTAAACTTTTTAAACAACCTATACCTCATTTGATTCGCCTTTTATTCCTCTGTAATTTAACCTGTTTATATTTGACTTTTAATCAAAATATCCTAGTGTCCACGTCAATTAAAAAAAATAGCTTCAAATCCAGAAGGCAAAAAGAAACTCCGCAAGATCAAATGAACTTTAAACCAGCTTAAAATACCTTACGTTTTTGCATCTCTAATCGTAATTGTTGTTGTTCCTAGATTATAAAATGTAACATATAGTTCATATGAGGTTCTTTTAGTAATCTCTTCCTTTCTGGTTTATCCACTCGAGAAATCAGTCACAGATAGAAATGATTTAGCTAAAGGGATTACTATATTTGCTGCTATTATTATTATTATTATTAGTAGTAGTAGTAGTAGTAGTAGTATTAGTAGTAGTAGCAGCAGTAGTAGTACTAGGAGCAGCAGCAGTAGTAGTAGTATATGCCTTTTTTATTTTACAGTAACATCAATCAATCTAATTATCGACCAAATGCCTATAATTGTGAGACAAAAATATGAACATTTTTCCAAAGAGGGAAGGCACAGAATAGTTAACAGAAACCCTCCTAATGTCAAGAATGATTTTCTCAATAGTACGTTATTATGTAGAAATGCACCTTTGATATGGGACGGGCTTTATTAACTATTCTCTATATCTTTTCTTATTTTGTATACAAATCGTTGGGTAATTATTTTTGGGACGCCAGTACGCGAGCACGCCAGATTTCAATCCGCCATTTTGGTTCGCCAAAAAGTAGGTCAAAATATATGCCAGTGCGCCAAATTTTATTCCGTCATACAAGCAAATTTCTACAGGAAAAAAATATTTTCACATTTTTATCTAGCGAATAAACCTAAAAGTACATATGAAAAACGACCTTTATTATTTTTTCAAAATCCAACAACGGACTGAAGTTGATATTTTGTTTCTAAAACTAAATTCACTTTTTTTTTCATTAATCTCTGTGTGGCGTACCAGGAAAATATTTTTTCTGGTGTATAAAAATTAATAAAATGTATTCTACAAGAATTCTTATACATTTCTCTAGCCAATAAACATAAAATTGTTAATGGAAAACCACGTTTATTATTTAAATAAATCTAACTCATGCAACGAAGCGGAAGTTGATGTTTTCGATTCTAAAACAAACTAACTTTTTGATAAATCCATGTGCTGGTGCGGGATCGCCAATTAATAGAAGAGACAAGTGACTAGACTATGGGTAGAAACATTCTTCCTATTTAAAAATACAGAAAACACAACGACAATAGTAAATAGCAATCAACTCGGACATAATTATTGTATATTAAAATAATATTTTTTTTATTTAACCAAAGTTGCTTTATGTGATATATATATATATATATATATAGATAGATAGATAGATAGATAGGTAGATAGATAGATAGATAAAGAGAGAGAGAGGGGGAAAGAGGGAGAGGGAGAGAGATGTGACCTATTATTTTTAATAAAAGTGAGTTTTCATACATAATTTAATGTTTATTGGTTAGAAAATGGATAAAGAAATAAACGTTATTCATTTTTACCCTTTAGAAAAAATATTCTTCCGATACGCCACACAGAGATTTATGAAAAAAGTTAATTTTGTTTAAGAAGCTAAGCATCGCCTTCGGCTCCGTTGTTGAATTTAAAAAATAGTAAACGTTGTTTTCATATGAAATTTAATATTTATTCGCTAGATAGAAATGTACAAATAATTTTTTCTGTAGATTTTTTTTTATGATGGAATAAAATTTGGCGCACTGGCGTAATTTTTATCAAACTTTTGCGAAACCATAATGGCGGATTGAAATGTAGCGTACTGGCCCCCCTCCCAAAATAACGATTATTTTACGTTAAATGTATATTTAAAACTGATATTCCACTCTTAATGCTAAAATGATTGCTTTTCTTTCGGTTATTTTTTTAAGGGTTCCATATGTAATTACCTAAAATGTGGTTTTAGCTTAGTGTTAATCTAAATATTTGTTATTATTAATATTATTATTATTATTATTATTATTATTATTATTATTATTATTAATTTTATTATTATTATTATTATTATTATTTGCATTTCGTTTCTGTTTTTACAGCAAATCAAATCAATTTAATAAACCACCGAATGTTTATGATTAAATTTTTTTTTTATCTTTATTCGCAGAGAGAAGACACAGAATAGTTTACAAACCCCACGTTGTCCTTATATTAACGATGGTTTTCTAAATGGTAAAATTATTTAGAAATTCATTCGTAACAATTGTAGGGGCGATGTTAAATATGTTGTTGTTAAATAGTTTTCTCATTTTTCTACTAATCGTCGACTATTTTCAACTGTTTATTAAAACTTTCACGTAGCATGTCGTACACTAACGAGGAACTGATGCAATCTGACTTTGTTTTAAAATCAAAATAAATGTATTTTCTTAAAATTTTCAATCAATTAAAAGGAAAATAGATGAGAATACATATATACGCGGAAATTACCCGAATATTTGAAAATTTACAAAAAGAAAAAATCCTGAATTAAATATTTATTATCTTTAAAAGAATCGGAATCGGGAATCGTATCGGAATTGGAAATTTAGACCGCAGTCGGTAATTGTATCGGAACTGGGAGAAATGTTGCAATCCTCTCCTCATACCACTAATATATATATACAAATATAGTCATCCACATACAGTACTGTTTCGCTGTTTCACAGCTCATCAGTGTGTGTGTGTGTGTGCATTTGTGTGGTATATATATATATATATATATATATATATATATATATATATATATATTATATATATATATATATATATATATATATATAATAAAATGTATGGTATATATATATATATATATATATGGTGGTATATATATATATATATTTATATATATATATATATATATATATATATATATATATATATATATATAATAAAATGTATTTTATCCACAAATTGATTAAATATATTTTGAAAATAGTATTGAAGAGGAAAATATGTGAGTGTTTTCATCAGGAGAAAAACTAGAAGATTCGAAATACTACAACTCAAATTAAATCAAATGGAGCCTTATTAACGTTTTACTCTCGTAACGATACATTATGTGCATCAGCGTTAAATCCTGACAAAACCTAACTGAATCAACTACCGGTTCTTTTCTTTTCCTTGGGAGTCGACACTCTAGAATAAGGGCTGGTGAGTATTGACGACATCCTGATAGTTTATGATAGTGGTACTTTCTATGATTTTTTATATAAGAGGGTGACTTACCAAGAACTTATTTACATTTGACTTGAAAACAATCATTCAGCTGAGAAGAAGCCTCACTGTATTGTGTTCCACAGACAGACAGTTATAGGAAAACAAATTTGCTCCGGCAATTATCATTTACAGAGTGACATAAGCTACGCTAGTAATATAAAAATTAATTATGCAAAAAAGAAAATAATCTGCAAAGATATTGTGAACTAAAACAGGATTCGAGAGAAATATATTATGAAGAGAGATAAAGATGAGTGAGTGACTAAATAAAAGAGAGAGAGAGAGAGAGAGGGGGGATAAAAAGAATATAGTTTTATAGAGAAAAAGAGAGAGATATGAGGGAAGTACAACCGAGAGAGGGGGAGAATAAGATATAACATGTTTGAAAAAGATAAGGACGTAGTGAGAAACGACGCAAAGAGCGGAAAAGGGTGGGATAGAGGAGGGGAAAAACACAACGGGCGTATCTCAATTGCCCATCATCAAAATCCCATATTCCCGGCCCTCAATATTACGTACGGCACCTCGCCATACTCTTGCAACCCACACTCCTCGATCCAAAAATATTGAGGTCTTTTGAACCTTTTCACAATTATCGGGTCCTTCCCTTCATAATTGACGACAATGGCGCGCTGAGTGAGAAGAGCAGTTGAGGCGAGCGAAATAAAATTAGCCTGCTTCACTGAAGGTTAAACGGAGCGCTTGACTGAAGGCAGAACTAAGGGTTGTTTGGTTGGTTGAAGGGCCCCCGGGAGAGGAACGATTGGGAGTGAGAGAAGGTAGTGTTTGGGGTGGTTTAACAGTCGATGAAAAACGGAGTTATGAGACAAAAGATGAAAACAAGCCTAACAAATAAAAAAAAAGATGAAATCGTTTATGGGGCATAAGAAAGGATGGGGAGCAAAGCGTCTTAAAGATAAAGGATGCGACCAAAGCTGTTCATATTTTGGTTCGTTTTGTTTTAAATCAACAGGAATAAAAAATGAACTGAATTCAAGAAAAAGAAAAAACAGAGATAGAGAAAGGAAGAGACGAGCTTCATTAGATGAAAGCTTTTGTCATTTTTACGGCATATCAATTCTTTCTAATTATTTCATACAACGACAAACATTGTCTGTTTAAATACTTCACACTGTTCAAATTCACAAACAGTAATATCTTAAACAGTTAAGGTAAAAAGAAGGTAAGTTATATATATATATATATATATATATATATATATATAAGAGCAAATAGTTAATAAAACATGTTAAAAACACCTTGAAAAAGAGTTAAAAACATATTTGATCTGAAAAGGAAACACTTAATAAGTGGATAGCCATTTCACGTGAATTGATAGTCTTTTTTTATTATATATATATATATATATATATATATATATATATATTACTTAATTCACTTCCATTTAAATGTTAATTTCTGATAGCAAAGTGGAAGAATGCAAGAAGCATGAAACCCCAAGTTTGAGTTTGTTGACTAACTTCGAATCTCTCGACCAGCAGTAATTATCACTTCCTGAACTGATGATTGCGTAAGAATAAAACACAAGTGTTTCAGGTATAAAATTATTAATATTTATTGAAAATATTACATATATGCGTGTATATATATATGTATATATATGTATATATATATGTTGTTTTTTACTATCGAAGTTGATTATAAATCCATGTAATAAGCTTAACAATGTAATGCACTTTTACATCGTACTAATTCTTTGTAAATATTTAATACAATGTCAATCGTGGAAGACAAATTGTGTGAGATTATTTAATACTGAAACACATTCTCAAACATATTCACAAGAGGGTTTTTTTTTTCATTTTTTGTTTGACGGTTTTACAGTATAACAGACCTTTTGAGGTAGTCTAATACCAAAACTCAATAACGATTAAAACCGATTCATTGCTTCTTCTTAATTCAATACAAGTTGCTCATTATTAATAGTACTCTTAGAACGTACATGACTTAAATATTTTTTTTATTTTACATTTCTGTGTAAAAAGAAATATTTAACTCAAGTACATTCTATTACTATATATTGATCCGTATTCAATTTTCTCAACTTATAGAGTAGAGTTTAATATGGGAAACATCCCGCTCCTTAAAAAAGGTGCATTATTTATTTGTATGAAAATATGAATTGTCTCAATCTAGAAAAATTTAGCCTCTACTAACAAAGCAACAAAAAGATAAAGTTGAAGTATATTTAACTTTTCCCCAAGCTAAATATCAAAGAATAATGTATTCATTTCTAGAGCTTACAGTTTAATTCTCAATTCAGCTATGTTTACAATTTACTTCATTTGAGTCAGTTTGCTCAATTCACGGATGTTTTATTCTTTCTGAATTTTTTGTATTGTTTATGTTTAATCGTTGTGTCATTGTTGATTACGATTATGTTTGTTTTTGTGAGTTTCCTTCTCGCCGCCATGCTTATATTTTTCGTTTGCAATTGTATTCATTTTTTGTTATATTAATGTATATTGGTCATCTGTTCGCCGTATTATTCTTGGTGCTACTTATTTTTGTGGCGGTGACATCCCTATCTTTATTTCGTACTCTGTATTTTACTTCATTCCTTTACGTAATCCAAAATAAATGTCTTCTTTTTCACTGCTTTCCTTTTTATATATAATTTCCGTGAATTTTAATAACGTTTCCTGAGTTCTTATTTTAACAACTTTCCCAAGGGTCGTATGTAGTCGTATGGTAGTACAGGCCAACTATATATTCCTTAAACCGTTAGGTTTCTGTTACTTAATGGAACAATAAAAGTATCCGTCTTAAACGGGTCGAATTCATTCTCTGTAAATAAGTCTTTGACCACTGTTATATCTCCTTAAGAATAGTAAACTAAGGATATAATGACACTAAACCTTATGCATAGAACCCGTGATCTAATTTTTATTAAAATCTTGTACATGAGTTTGATTCTAGATGACATCTAAAATTTACGACTAAAGATTCAGGAGTCTTTAAAAAAAAGTGAAATTCAGGGAATCTTACGTGATTAATGTCTAATGACTATGGGTCAACTTTAATGCAATGATGACATATTTGAATTTTCAAATCTCTTTTAAAATCATTCAATTAAACATTTAACTCTCTATATCTTTCAGCTTTTTCCCCAAAATTGTAATGGTCATTTAATGATTTAGTTTAGAGTTTTAACATGTCCATAAAATATATAAACATAGATATACCAAAATGTCTATCTACAATTATATAAATGACACTTTGTTTGTCTGTCTGTGTGTTCGTTCGCTATGGACTCGAAAACGCCCGGTTCTAGTCATTGCTCACACTTTGTCCGTTTTGTATCTTGAATGGGTTTGTTCCTTTTCAGTTACGCAGGTTCATGCCTGTAAAATTGTCTGAATGTTTTCACACTTCACAATAGACTACGTTGTCAACTAAGTCATGGCTGATTTTATTTCCTTTTTGGGGTAGATTGATGCATTCTTTTATAATGTAAGATATTGTTTCGTCTCTTTATCCGCAGAGTATAACTTTATTATTCTACGAGCAATATTTATGCTGACTTTTATGTAAGGTGTTCTGATTTTGAGGGGATATAAGTAGCGATTTTGGATCTATTCTTCGGACCCTTTTCCGTAGCCATATTTTTTTTAGTACGTACTTTCTTTTGTAATTCTCATAAATCTTACATGTAGCTTCATTCTTTTACCGTTCTTCTTACCATTTTCCCTTTCGCCGTTGTTCATCCCATTTACTTCACACATGACGGCATTAAATGATCATCAAGGTCGAGATGCCGTTAAATAAACCAACCAGCATTTACTTCACTTTGCAGTTAAACAAGATTCTATCTATTCATGTACTTACTTTTATCGACTACTCAGGTTTCGAAACTCATGAGTTCTCTACCTCTTTCATTTATTTTACACAGAACAGGTCCGCATCACCCTTTGCGTTAATAAATTGAACATCATCATTGTTTTTATAATGGTTTTAACGTTCAGATTCATCACTCCTAATTCAGTTTATGATAATCAAAACGTAACTTACTATAGATACTGCATCATTATTGATTTTTTTATTAAGCTTCTACTATATAAAAGCGTTTGCCTTATGTTTTCTCTGGATTGTTCTTCAATCATTACTTTCATATTTGTTGATTCGATATTGTTTGCTTTCAGAATGGACACATATTCATACTCATCGCAGTCATCTATTCAACAGCATCGCGTTTGCATTGACTAATTTAATGCCTTCTCTTGTTTCTAGTGTGTTCGTATTCATCGCGCGGAGTAAACATTATTATTGGCGCACAAGGAGCATTCACACATGTCATCAAAGTTATCTCCTTGAAAACAGCCTGTGGTGTTCGCTAGAAGCTGAGTGACAACAAGTCTCCCCGGGTATCCAATACTTTCCACCTCTTTCGATAGCATTTGAAAATAAATTTGCATTATCGCAGCAACTACTTGCCATTGATTTCTCGTTGGCAGCGGCTATTGGTCTTCGCTGGAATTTGAGTGTCAAAAAGCCTCACCAAGGTCCCAGTTCTCTTTGCAAGTATCCGGCGGAGGTTTGGTCAGTTCCTCACTATTTCCTTCCTCCTTGACTCTACTTGGCTATTTGGTCTCACTCTTAGGGGGGCAGTAATGTGGCGATGGGAGGATGGAGTAGGGGTGGGTTAGATAACTTATATATCTGCGGCTTCAGTGTTCTTGGTTCCATGTAGTGTTTCATCTTTTGCCTTTGCAGTAGTTAGTCTGGCCCGCGCTTGTTGCTCCTGTGTGATAGTTTTCACATTCAAGGGGTGTTCTTAATATTTCAGCTGTTTTCAAGATTGTTGTTCGTTTCATTTTTCCAGTCATTCCTTTGATTCCGATTTCTCCCATTCTTTTTTTTTTTTTTTTTTTTTTTTAGTTTTTCGGGATTATTTCTAGTGTCCCTACTATTATAGGTATTCTTTTAATTTTCTTCATTTTTCAAATCCCTTTCAGCTCTCTGGCTACCTCTGTATATTTGATTCGTTTCTCCTTTTCTTTGATATCCACCTTGTGGTCAGCTGAAACAGTAGGTCTACAATTTGGAAGCATTTTTCTTTTTTGTTAATTATTACGACATCCGATAGTCTTGCTTGGATAGGTTTATCAGTCTGTATGTTCATGTCCCATATAGCTTTGTGATTATCGTTTTCAGGAACTGTTGCTGGCTTATGTTTGTATTATTATTATTATTATTATTATTATTATTATTATTATTTCATAATAGTTAAAAAATTTAGATGTTTTTTAGTTGAATTCTTATTTTAAACAACAAGTCGATTACTTTGACTTTAGATATTCCAGCTTTACTTTTAAACTTCCTAACAGGCAAACCTTTTTTTAAAAAACTGGAAATGAATTGTCTCTCAATAATATTAAGCCATATATGGTGGCATTTAATTATAATTCCAAGTGTTTTTATTCCAATGTGAATCCTATTGACTACTTTATATTTCCATAGTCTAAGCAATTTCCATTTCAGATCTTAATATTTATTTTTCATGTACTTTCTCTTGGAATCTAATATCGACATATAAGACTGTCAATAATTGAGTTCTCTTGATTTTCTTTACAAAAATCATGTGTTTTTTTATTATCCAGTCAAAGTACTCACGAATTAAGGGGCACACTACCTGGAACTAACACTTAGATATTCGAATGTTCCATTAAAGTTCTTTATCACTCAAACATTGAGTTAGTAAAGAAATTAAGAATATTATTTTCCTCTCCCCAATTAACCATTTTTAAAAGTTGCAGTATATCTTTCGTTTTGATCTCTTGGTCTTATTAGATTCAAGGACAGAAATATATCTAGTCTGTTGGAGTATCCAGTTTCGTGTTAGTACTTGAGATAATATCACTTTGAGAGATAATATCACTTTGAGAAAGTGTACTATTCTTCATAAAGGCCAGTTTGAGTTATCCATGGCAAGGATATTAAGATATCCTTGCCATCAATAACTCAAACTGGCTTTTATATGGGCTGCAAAAATTATTTGATTTTGAATATTTCGCCAGGGTTTACTTCTAGAGAAAAGTATTCACATGCTAGGTTGCTCTGACAAACTACTGTACAGATAGACCTTCGACACTCGACTACACTATCTAGTAGGCATTAAAGTTCTTTCAGGGTTGGAATGTTTAATGATACTATGTTCGTATGCTCATGTCCCAAAGAAGTTTGGCATTTTTGTTTGCCTGCACTCCTTTTGTTTTATTCTCATACAACTTCTCATTGTTGTCTAATTTATAGATTTTGGGTATATTCCAGTGTAAGATTCTCATTTTTTTTAGTATTGATGTTGAGCTAGCTTCTGACATTCTGATAAAATATGCGCTAATTTTCTTCCTTTTTTATTACACAGCCGTCGGTGCTTCTGCACTTTTGTTGATGTGGTGTTTCATGAATTTATTATTCTTAGGCACCCATTAAAGTGATTTCAGTAAGTTTTTTAACATCACCTTTGACCAACCAATTCTAATAGTCATTATCTAATTTTTAGTATTTTTAAAATATAATTATTTCCTAAACTATTCCTTCCTTCCTCTTTAAATTTCTTACTTTTTACCCATTTCTTAGTATCTTTTCCCTTTTCACTTCATGAAACAGATTTCCATTAATTCAGAAAGATATTTATTAAAATTTCATTACTCTATATTTACCACATTTTCAACACTAAGTAAGCCTTAATCATATCCTTTTCTAGTCTGATTTACATCTTCTATCTAAGCAAAAGCCACATAAATTGTAAGCATTTTCCGTGATTTTGCGTCCAAACATTATATAAGAAACAGTAATTTGACACGGTGCCCTATTCATTCGATCCATCTCATGACAATGTTAGTAGATCGTCGTTTGCAATTTCTTAAGATCATTTCATCGATCAGAAGTTGATTCTTGATACTTCGTGCTCTTTTCGGCAGCGTTTCTGTTTCTAAGGCAGCAAATTTTTGGTCAAAATTATCAGATACTTTCAAACAATATGCTAGTGAAAAGTTTCCATATATTTGAGAGGCAAGTGATTGGTCTAAAGTTTCACATTTCACCCTCTTTTGTCTTATTTTCTGATGATCAAAACTGTACTGCCATTTGTAATGAGCATTGTTGAAAGAAAGAGCTAGAATATATTTATACTAGTATCCCGGGATTCTGTCAGGTCAAGATCGCTTTGTAATTTGAATGTTTAAACTTTCATGTTCAGCATATCAGCGGTGACTATTATGTTCATTTGTCGATCTATTCAAGAGGACATGTCCGTTTAAATAGGTTTGATCCACTCTGCCTCATATTGAGGTTTTATTTTCTTTTTTCCAAATGCCTTTTCAAGATACACGAGATAGACTAACATCAGGTATTCTTCTTCATTGTATTCTTCTTCTTCTTCTTCTTCTTCCTCTTCTTCTTCCTCTTCTTCTTATTATTATTATTAATATCTTAATATATTATTATTATTGTTATTATTATTATTATTGTTATTAATATTATTATTAAAGTTTTGAGAATTTGAGAAAAATTCGTTATCACTTAGAATCTGATGGCTATCTCTGAACATCTGGTGTAAAGCTGTAGCTGTATTAATTACTTCGACTAAAACTACAACTAATACTTCTACACCTTCCACTACTAGCACTATTTTTACTACTAGCGTTACTACCGTTTTAAAAAAGTAAGTGTGTGTGTACGTGCGTGTGTCCTCGTGTGTCTTGATGGCGGTATTAGTAGTGAGAGGAAGTGCATCTTTACCAGCAAAATGAGCAGATGGAATGCATCTGGACGTTAGTGATTATAATTATTATGATTATTAGTAGTGGTAGTCGTAATAGAATACATATTATTATTATTATTAGTAGTAGTATTATTATTATTAGTAGTAGTAGTAGTAAGATGTTGAAAACTTACGAAAATTTGCTGTCAGTCAATCTTTAGCGATAATCACCACACATCTGGCATAAAGATGTACACACTACTAATAATACTAATACTATTACTGATATTAATAGTTATTATTATTATTATTATTATTATTATTATTATTATTATTATTATTATGCAAAAAATAATATTGAAGGTAGTGATGATGCGCAGAACTCTAAGAGCATCCAAAATAAATGGAATGGCCAAATGTTTGACGCAGATGGACACGATACAAATAAGTTGACGCAGAAGAAAATGGAGCGCGAGAAAGTGTGTGAAAAATGATCTTGTAAGATAAGGATGGTTGGTAGAAAGAGGAGGACATAGAAGGGGAAAGGAAAGAGTTTTAGAAGTAACGGGAAGATGATGAAGAACATAAGTGTGTAGGAATACGAGAAAGAAGAATGTAAAGAATAAAAAACGAAGAAGAAGAAGAAGATGATGATGATGATGATGACGATGACGATGACGATGATGATGATGATGATGATGATGATGATGATGATGATGATGATGATGATGATGATGACTGAGAAGTTATAAAGAAAATGGGAAGGAGGAGAAGGATTCCAAAAAGAGGAATACGAAAATAGAGGAATAGTAAGAATGAAAAACGGAGGAAAACGAAGAATACGACGAATAAGAAGAATGCGAAAAGATAGTAAAAAGATTGACAATAGGAGAGAAGAAAAATAATATGAATATGTAGAAGTAAACAAAGAACACGAAGACGAAGAAAAATATGAAGGAGAATAATACGATACAAAAAAAGATGAAGATGGAAAATAAAGGGACGAAAAAGAATACCACAGAGAAAATCACGAAAAAGATAGCGAAGAAGCAAAACAAGAAAATACGAAAAAAAAAATGCAATAAGAAGTAGAAAGAAAGAAAAAGAAAGAAATTTAAGAGCGAGGTCAAAGAAAGATTTTGTCCGTGCTTTTTTTTCATTCATTCCTTTCCTTGTGTTAGATGCGTTCGTGCTTCTCTATAAGAAGCACCTGGTCTGTAAAGCTCGCGTTTTTAATGACCTTTTCATCGCTAAACTCGCATATTAAATGGGCGCATCTTACGAATATCCGCCTTTGTTTATTTAACGTAAAAGAAGAAGCAAATTAATGGGGGAGTGGGAGGGAGGGAGCAAATTAGAAGACGAGATACTAAAGTGCCACGAAAAAGGGATGGGGCGTGGCTATTAAATGACAAGAAAGAGAGAGAGAGGGAAAGGGAGAAGAGATATTTAAGTATGCTAATTAAGAGGTGAGGATAACACATGTCACTTGCAGTCACGGCGTCGTTGTTGTCATATTTAAATTTGAACTGAGGGTGTGTGGAGGAGTCTATAATAAATATGGAAGAAATTCAAATATGCACAGATGTGCCAGGGAAATATCAACTGAAAGTAGAATCATTTTCGAAGAAAGTTCACTTTTGTCATGCAAGGCATGAACCAGTGTCTTTGTCTCACATTATCAAAGGTACGAATGAAACAGAAATTTATTAATTTGATTAACCTTCACATTAGGATATGCACTTAACGAGTAAAATAACGAACGGATTTCAAATTTCATATTATATGGGACGAAATAAATATGATAGACAAGAACAAATGGTGGACATTTAATAATATAAAATTTACATTATGTGAGAACCATTCATTATCAAAAATATACAAAAAATATACATAGTAATATGTACAGGGTGGAACGATAAAATTGTCGCCCTAAAGGAAACAACATTACAGCATTATTTTAAAACTTTAATTGAAAAAAAAACAATTCACTTAACCTGATTATGCAGTGGAGCTGACATATATTCAATGTAGCCGCCTTCGGCCTCATTCATCGTTTCGATAGGGATCCTAAACTGGGAGTATGCCTTTTCCTCAAGCACCGGCAAAGCTCAGCAAGTATTCAGCGGATTACGGTGATCAGGCTGGCTTTGGTGTTGTGGAGTGGAATGTTGGTGATGTTCTCGACGTAAAACCAAACGAAGCAGACCAGCGAGTTTTACTCGGAGGAGGAGAGGCGTGTGAGAGTAAGGTAAAATGTCATAGCACTCATTCTTAAGCTTAGATTGGGTCTCTTTGGAGTAATGGGCCAGACCGAGGACCTGCTTTCATACCTAGGGTCTGTCAGCAGTCACCTGATTGCACTAAGGGATCACCACACTCGTCAATACATCAAGGAACACGTTGGTGTTGACTTTCAAGCCGACTTCGAAGATGTGAGATGGCATGATCTGGCCATCACTTGAAACTACACCAAATACTATTACCGTGCCCGAAAACTTTGTTTTTATCACCCTGGGCACGACCAGGTTATTTGCAGCAATCAAGCGATGCACGTTATAACTTGAATCGTTGAGAGGAGCATAAGTTGTACATAACACCATCTCCGATCTCGCTCGTTGAAATTTGTGTCACTTTCAGACATGCTAGATGGCCCCTATCGCTCTTGGGATTTGTACAAATCAACAAAAAAACAGAAAGAAATCCAGTTTTAATCAAAGGGAAATGTCGTCTTTTCTAGAGCGACAATTTTATCGTTCCACCATATATAGTGGGACACACTGATACGTAGCAAGAATGTACACGTAAAATTAAAAAAAAAGAGTTAATGCTATTAAAACATATTAGATTTTCCGATAAAATACGTGACAAAATTAAATTGTAAGTTACAATTTTCTTACGATTGAAGTTTCATTTCTCATCGTGGGCCACGCTCAATAAAACAATTGAAAATTATGTCTATTTGGTCACGGTTGATAGAATTCTGTGTACATTCCCGATGTCGAAAAAAATATTGTCACAGGAGAATCAGATGGTTACATAGATCGATACGTTGGTACAATAATATTAAAGAAAAGAACAATAGTCTGATGAATATAATAATAATCAAGATAAGAGCAATAGTCTGAATAATATACTAATGATCAAGATAAGAACAATAGTCTGAATAATATACTAATAATCAAGATAAGTACAATAGTCTGAACAATATACTATTGATCAAGATGAGAACATTAGTCTGAACAATATACAAATAATCAAGATGAGGGCAATAGTCTGAACAATATACAAATAATCAAAAAAACAATAGTCTGAAGAATATACTAATAATCAAGATAAGAACAATAGTCTGAATAATATACTATTGATCAAGATAAGAACAATAGTCTGAACAATTTACTAATAACAAGATAAGAACAATAGTCTTTACAATATACTAATGATCAGGAAAAGAACAATAGTCTGAATAATATACTAATAATCAAGATAAAACAATAGTCTGAATAATATACTAATAATCAAGATAAGAACAATATTCTGAATAATATACTAATAATCAATATAAGAACAATAGTCTGAATAATATACTAATAATCAAGATAAGAACAATAGTCTGAATAATATACTAATAATCAAGATAAGAAAAAGAGTCTGAAAAATATACTAATAATTAAGATAAGAACAATAGTCTGAATAATATACTAATAATCAAGATAAGTACAATAGTCTGAAAAATATACTAATAATCAAGATAAGAACAATAGTCTGAATAATATACTAATAATCAAGATAAGAAAAAGAGTCTGAATAATATACTAATAATCAAGATAAGAACAATAGTCTGAATAATATACTAATAATCAAGATAAGTACAATAGTCTGAAAAATATACTAATAATCAAGATAAGAACAATAGTCTGAATAATATACTAATAATCAAGATAAGAACAATAGTCTGAAAAATATACTAATAATCAAGATAAGAACAATAGTCTGAATAATATACTAATAATCAAGATAAGAACAATAGTCTGAATAATATACTAATAATCAAGATAAGAACAATAGTCTGAATAATATACTAATAATCAAGATAAGAACAATAGTCTGAATAATATACTAATAATCAAGATAAGAACAATAGTCTGAAAAATATACTAATAATCAAGATAAGAACAATAGTGTGAATAATATACTAATAATCAAGATAAGAAAAATAGTCTGCACAATATACTAATAATCAAGATCACAACAATAGTCTTAACAATATACTAATAATCAAGATAAGAATAATAGTCTTTACAATGTACTAATAATCAAGATAAAAATAATAGTCTTTACA
The DNA here is from genome assembly GCF_053919585.1 of Euprymna scolopes. NCBI lineage: Eukaryota > Metazoa > Mollusca > Cephalopoda > Sepiida > Sepiolidae > Euprymna > Euprymna scolopes. The sequence goes on from NC_136516.1 coordinate 52,861,001, forward strand.
ATGTACTAATGATCAAGATTAGAACAATAGTCTGAAGAATTTACTAATAATCGAGATAGGAACAATAATCTGAACAATATACTAATAATCAAGATAAAACAATAGTCTGAACAATATACTAATAATCAGGATAAGAACAATAGTCTGAATAATATACTAATAATCAAGAAAAAAACAATAGTCTAAACAATATAATATTGATCCAGATTATAACAATAGTACTAAATATAACACTGTACTAATAATCTAAATGAGAATAATAGTCTGAAGAATATAGTAATTCGGAGCTATCTCTTTACAACCCTTCCTTTTCATAACCTATCATACTTTCATAAATCAGAGTCTATTTGCTGTAGGCTGTTTTTGAACCCAGTCAACGACGGGTACTTTTGCTAGTATATATATATATATATATATATATATATATATATATATATATATATATGTGTGTGTGTGTGTGTGTGTATGTGTGTGTATAAATATACGTATGTATATATTTATATATATATATGTATGTATATATGTATATATATATGTCTATATCTATATCTATATTTATTTATATATATATATATATATATATATATATATATATATATATATATATAATGGCTACGTAAGACATTTTCCCATGTTTGTTTTGAATTCAAGTATTTGAGGAAAGGGTTCTAAATACTACAATGAGTAAATGTTTGTTTATATACATGTTTAATAAACTTTACATTCTTTTATTTTCTCTTATACTTTTCTCTTCTCCAAATTCTTTTTCATTCCCTATAAAAAAAGTACAACAGTAATTTAGTTTGGTTGGTTGGTTGGTTGGTTGGTTGGTTGGTTGTTTTTGTTTTAAAGCATATCAACCATTTTCGGGTTATTTAATGCCGAATCCAAAGATTTTGAAGAAAATGTTTTTAATAGAATATATTTGTTGTTTTCACGTCGGTTACTATTTAACCCATATTTGGGACCCTAACAGGTACTACCACTCCGGGTCAGAGTAGACCTGGGAGCAATGTTAATTAAAGGGTTTCTCCACACTCCCCAAAAGTCCAAAAGCTGGGGCCTCACCACTGGATATAGTTTAAGGTCATATCCAGGACCCCCATTAAGGGACTTTTACACTCTGCAGGGGGGGGCAGTCGGCGTATTCTAATGCCCCACTGACAGGGTCAGTAATTTAGGAACGTACATTTATCTCTGATGAGTTCTATAGTGGTCTGCTTCTATTCAACAAAACACATATAAAGAGTATATCATAAAAACATAAGATACTCTTATGAATGTGAATTGAATGCATCTACTTTTTTAATTATAAGCAATACATAAAAACATTTTAATACGTTCTATGAAAAATGAAAGTTTTCTAAACGAGAATTGCCAGAAATTATAAAAAGTGAGGTTGCCAACCATCTCAGCAAACACAGCCTAATCAGTGACGAGGTTTCTGTTCTGAGAAATCTGCTGACGCTGATGTGACGACAGTATTATCAACACAGGTTCAGTAAATCTATTGACGGTCGCTGCATTTCTAGAGCAGAACTATTGACATATCTTACGCATCTTACAGGGTTCTGCATAAAGGTCTACTTCACAAAATTTTCAGCTACAGAATCGCCGTAATATCTGTCAACCATCAAATTCTTTTTGCTTCGAAAGTGATCTTTAATTAAGTAATCGTGTATAAGCAGAAATCCGAAGCTCACGGTATTCACACTGACAGGTTGCAGCGATCTATCCTGGAATCAAGACTCTCTTTGATATTTATTAACGATATTCAAAATCATATTTTACGATCTTTCCTCGACGAAAGAAAACGTTTTTTTTTTACCACCAATGCTCAAATTCTCACTTGGTCCCATTCGAAATAAAGGGCTCTCATTTTGGGGAAGTACACTGTTTTGACTTCTGGGACTGATCTTAACTCTTAATTGAATGAAAGACATATATCAGATCTTTTGCTTAAATAACTTGAAAAGTATTGGCATCATTCTACTGCACCAGAAACTATTTCACTTCTGACTCAATCATTTCTCTATACAAGAGTCAAATACGTCTTTATATTGAGTACTGTTGCGACATCTGAGAAGTAATTGCTTCGAGTATCTATTGTTGGTCTTCACAGTTTACAAAGCTGTTTTCCAAATCTTGTGAGCGATGATCTTTTCACTTCTCTAATTCCTGTTTCTCACAGAAAAAAAAACATTGCGTGTGTCTGTCTTTTCTATCCTCATTTTCATGGCATATGCCAGAGTGAACGTCAAACTATATCGCCCCCCCTGCAAAACATTCACAAAAATACTCGTCTAGCTACAATAACAATAATTTCCCTAGCTCTCGATCAGTGTCTATAAATAAACGAAAACACCATGGGCAATGTTTCTTTCCTAGAACTGTTTGTCTATAGAACACAATATCGTAGGTGTCTTCCCAGCTGACTCTAATCTAGTCGTTTTCAAATCTAATACACATACGTCCTTATTGAGCAATCTTTTAAAATAATCAAATCCTACCCAAGTTCCAGTTTTACTGATCATCAAGGTGTTAGTTAAACTTTAACTGATACTTATAAATCCTTATCCTTGAGTCACTCTAGTAAAAAAAAAAATGACGTACTATTTTTTTTTCGACAGCCTGTCACGTTTAGGACTTATCAAAAGCCCATTACTTCTTTCTCAGTCATTTCTCATTTGAAGTTACTAAATAAACGCATTTTAATACACAAATAACACACTATTAATCGAAATCGGAATCGGGAATCAGAAAGATTGAAACTCTGGAGAGGTAGTGGAATCGATATCGAAAATACTGGTGTATTTTCTTCGATGTCAAAAACGATTTTTAATTTTTTTTTTAATCAATATTCTATTGTTAGTACTAATGATAACCTGATGCATTTATTGAGCTGCTTATGCATTATATGAACCGGAAGTTAGAATTACGTATTTTATGAACCGAATTTCTGGTAAATATTCATTCGGGCTCAACCGGCACCCGACGTTGGCGCCAGGATATAGCGATCGCCATTAAAAACGCTCGGAAACCCTTTTAAAATATTGTTTTATTTTTTAAATTATTTTCAAGTTAAATTCAATTTTTACGAGATTTTTGCTTATTAAATTGTTAGATAATGTACAAAATATCTACAAAATACTAACCCACCTCTTCCTATATTAAGAATGATAACGATATTTCAGCGCGGTACAAGTTCCCGCCATTGTTGATCCAGCCATACCGGACATTTTACGAGCAATGTTATATGCAACGGTAACAGCATCGCGTTCACGCTATGCAACAATAAATTTATGGATTTTAACTTACGAGGAAAACTAAAATCGATATATCCTTTAATACAAGTGTATTTTTACGTTTACGAAAATATATGCACATATTACATTGGGGAAAAAAGCAACTCTATCACAAAACATATGGAAATTAAAAACTTACAGAATAGGTAATTGTATTAGAATAGGACATTTAGAATAGAACCAGTAATTGTATCGGAATCGTATTAAAAAATTAGAATCATCTAATGACTAATTTTAATTTTACCCTTAGAGAAGTCATACATATGAATAAACCAAGTTGCAATAGTAGATGCATTTATCATTTCCCAGACGCGTGGTTATTAGTAACTCATTATAAGAAAGGATGAGTCCTAACAATAAAGTAGAAACCCTTGTGCATTTACAACTACAAATACTCATCAGTTCGATTAACATATTACAAAGTTCAACAAAAGGAACCTTAAGAAGATGTGAAAATCAAAGGTAAGAATTGAAGTGCGAATAAAACAAATGATAATACAAAAATGTATTTATTTTGATTGCGGTATTGCAAAAAAAACATTCCTCGCTCCTTTCACCGCCAACGCTCGGATACTTATTTTAATTATTCTAAATGAATGGCGCCCTCCTTAAATAAGGATCTTCTTTTTATAAGCTTTTAGGACGAAGTTTCACTAATAATCTTAAATACAAGGCACATAATTAGCTTTTCGCTGAGACCGCTGGAAAAATGATTAGATCATTCTAACACCCCGACACACATATGATTTCCAATGCAATCCTCTACAAACAGAAGTTAGACTTTAAGTGAGGAACTGCTGCCATAACTCCTTCCTTCTTTTTTTTTACAAAGTGTTCACCACTTATCAAGGCCCTGAAGCCACTCAGGGATAATTGTTATTGTAAGTACAGTACGTTAGTGTGGATATTTAATAAAGTGTCTACTTAAGGGGGTGGTTCATCAGGAATTTGTTTACGTTGAACTTGAAGACATCCAGGTTGTAGGCAGGCGGGAAGCAGGCAGACATAACAGAGTTCCACAAGCGTGCAGTTCTAAGAAAGAAGCTTCGCTCATGGGATCTACGTTTTGATTTAGGCATAGGTAAAGAGTGGGGAAAGTTTTTGACAGTGGATTCAGCTAGACGAGTGTTTTTCGTAAAAGATTGGCGAGAGGGGACCAGAGATTTGAGTTCAGACGAGCACCTGCCATAGAAATAACGATAAAACAAAGATAGGTTTGCAGCGTCTCTTCTGTGGAAGAGAGGTTGCAGGGAAGAGAAATAGGCATCCCCACTAAGCCACTAAGCCATCCATTTCAATTGATGCCAGATGGGGATCAGAGCGTTGATGATGTAAATATAGGAGCTTGGTTTTAGATGCATTAAAGGTAACCAGCCACGTATTCCCCCACTGAACCACTCGTTCGAGATCAGAGGAGAGAGAATCAGAGAGAGCTTTGTCATTTACAGCCTTTGATGTGTTTCCATAGATGGTCGTGGCATGTATGTGTTTAGGGAGATCATTGATGTAGATCAGGAAGAGAGTTGGGTTCAGGATGGACCTTTGAGGGACTCCATCATTAACACTGAAGGCCTCTGATTTTTGCCCATCAACCACTACTCTTATGAGCCTATCAGAGAGAAATGATTTACTGATAGAGAGAACATTTCCAGTTATACCGTAGCTGAAAATCTTCCGAAGTTGGCCCTTATGCCATACCTTGTCGAAGGTCTTTGATATGTCAAGAGCAATTGTCCTAGAAAGGAAGCCTTTGTCAAGAGATTCACTAATCCTGTGAGATATAACCGTTAGCACATCTGCGGTAGATCTTGCAGAATGGAAACCATATTGTGTGTCACTAAGAAGGTTATTTCTGCTGAGGTGGTTGACTATTTCTCTATTTAATATGGACTCCAGCAACTTACTCATGGCACAAAGGAGACTTATTGGTCTGTACTGAGAGGGAACTGACTTATCACCTGAGTTCTTAAATATAGGGCATACTGATGAGGTTTTCCAGAGTGTTGGAAAGCACTTCTCCTTAAGGCAACGCTTAAACAGTTTTGTAAGTATGGGAGCAAGTTCTGGTTGAAGCTTTCTTAACACTATAATTGGGATGCCGTCAGGGCCAGTTGCTTTACTGGAATCAAGGTTCTTGATTAGCTTGGCGACCTCATGCACAGATATTTGTATGTTACCTAGCGTGTTCTGCTTTATAGGAGGAAATATGGGGAGTTGATGGCCTTCGTCGCATAGGGTAGAATTAGCTGCAAAGTTCTTTGCAAATAGTTTAGCCTTGTCTGGAGCTGACGAGATGACCTCTGGTCCATTGATAATGGTTGGGATAGAACGTACACTTTTGTTCAGGATCCTATTTGTTATTTGCCAAAACTGGTGGGAACCAAGCCGCTGATCAGCTACCTTGGATTTAACAGACTTGTCATATAGCTCTCTTGCATTTTTTATTACTCTTTTACAGTGATTGCTGGCGTTCCTGAAAACAGCTTTAGTCTCAGTGCATCTATTACGTTGGTAGCTATGGAAAAATGATTTCTGTGCGCGATGGCAGCAGCACATTCTGGGGAGAACCATGGCTGGCTGTTAGGTTTTTGTTGGAATTTTTTGGATGGTATGAATTGGTCTGTGCCTACAATTAACCACTCAGTGAGGTCTGATACTATAGAGGACACATCTTTTTTGAACATGGAATGCGGAGGTAGATCAGATATAAATGTACGGAAGCTATCCCAGTCAGCCATGGAGTATCGGTATACAGTATGGTGGAGGGGTACATCTGGGGGCTTATTACATTTCATGTTTGTCTTAACTGATACGACGGAGTGGTAGGAGGATCCTAGAGGAGAATGAGCGGTACATTAACATAGCTCAGGGGAAGTTGAGAGAAAAAGGTCTGGGAGGCTTGCATATTGACCTGTAGTATCGGGCACACGGGTGGACTCGCGAACAATCTGAGTGAGGTCATAAGCAATGGCAAAATCATAACAGAACCTCCCTTCATCGTCCGTCTTATTTGAGTGGGTCAGCCATTCCACGTTATGGACGTTGAAGACACCACAGATGTGGATGTTAGCCGAGGGATGTGCAGACAGGATGTGTCTATTTTCTCAGATATGCTCTTAAAGATAGTAACTCCGCTGTTATGGGGCCGATAGAGGGCAAATATAAATGCAGTGGTGTAAGCAAGTGCAACCTGGAAGCACATATAAGGTAAATTAGGATCTTCTCTAGAGATATCCCTGCCACGTGGGAAGTCATCTTTAATGTAGGCACATATTCCATGCCCATGGCGATATTGGGGGTCAGATTTAGATGTTAAGTTAGAGTATCCGTTAATTATGAACTCATCTAGGGAAGTGGTCGGCCCTATTCCAGTTTTGCTTAGAAAGAATATGTCCGGTTTCATCTCCTGTAATTGGGTTTCAACCTCCGGAAGGTTGGAACGTAGACCCCTGATGTTCTTTGGCAGAATACAACATTGACTTTGAAACTGCCTCTTTACATCCCTTTTATCACGGAGGAGACATTAGTAAACTCTTCTACTCTATCCTTATTTCCATGGAAGGTGTTCAACTGGACTCCAATCTTCGGTTCTACCTTGAAAGAAATAAACAGCAATAATTCTGCATCTTCCACAGCAGAAAACGACTTTGCTTTTCTCGCTTAACGTTCCTCGAATCAGGCGAATTTTCTATAGACTTGGCTTCTTTACAAGGGCTTGCCAATGAGGAAACTATTACTGTGGAACTGCTTCCCTGCTGAGTACAACTTTTTTTTTAATACAATGTCACCAAATTCTTCTAATAATCATTTCATTAGTATTCAAACGCAATTCATACTGTTAATCAACGTTAGCACTCCTGTAATGTTCCCCATATTTCGGATGATAATCAGTCCGCCTTATTAACCCTTATTAACCCTTATCGTCGAGTGAATCATGGCACTAGAACCTAGGGGTTTAACTTATATAAGCCTATCAGAAATCATGACCTTTTGGCGTAATCGCTAGAAAAGTAGCAATTACTTCCTAACGAACGATGATCCCTATCCCTGTGACACTTACGTGTCATAAAGTAAACAAAAAAGGAAAAAACAGAAAGGCATACTGAATATTAGTATCGTTCTTTATTAAGATTATTTAATGGCTTGGCACTTACGCTGGAAGCTATTCTCTCGAGTGCCTTTTAATTTTTCTTGGGGTCGCGCGTAAATGGTATCGAGAGAAATATATCTCCTGTCTTTCCGTCTCTCCCGTCTCTGCCATTTTCTTTTTGTCACTTAGGGGCATAAGTGTCGAGGCAGGATACTAGTAGAAGCTATGACTGTGTTCGACTATTAAAAAGAAAATACAATTTTAAAGTAAAAATTGTAAATACTAATTGGCTTTTAAAAAAACGACTGGTGTAATTATAAAAATGAGATTTCGAATAAGATTAATCAAAATTCAAATTGATAATGAAATTGAAAACTAATTATTGAAAATCTCTATTAGATTTTATTTTTTATATTCGTTTTTTTTTATCGAGGAAAGCCGAATTAAAGAAGAACACAAAGAAAAGACACAAAAAAGAAAATGGATCAGGAACAGGTTTTGCAATAAACGGAAATGAAGAATCTCGAACACCAAAAAGATAACTTTCCTTTCCACCTCCGTTTACCTAGTAGTAGGCGAACATTCAACGAAAATATAGCTTGCTCACTAGAGATTTCAACATGTGAAACACATTGCCTTGGAGCTACTTTCTTGCATATTACGACATGGTCGTATTAAAATTCAATGTCAACAGATTTGTGTCATTGCCACAGAAAACGAAACAGTTTATTTCATTAATTACCCTTATTGCTGTAATAGGATTGTGTATCTCTCAACGAGGAATGTTTCCATCTTATGAAACCTTATCCTCGATTGAGAGCGGCGTTGATAAGAGGTAACACATTAGTATAACAGGTTTAAGAAACCAAAATATAATTAGTAGTAATAATACTAAACCTAATAATAATAATAATAATAATGATAATAATAATAATAATAATAATAATAATATACGGTATCATGCCATTGGTCTTTGGTCAATATTTTACAGTACCTGAGTATGTCAATTTTTTTCCTAACTTTTATCGTACGAGGAAAATACTTATAACGATGTTGTATAAATTGCGCTGCATGAGAGGGTAAGTAACAATAACGACTTCCATGTATATTTAAATATATATATTGTTTTATTATTAAAAACATTACGTATTACATTTTAAAAAAAAAACACGACTCTCATTAAAACTAATGCCGAAGTGTAGGTCATTAAATCTTTTTTTAAATATGTATGCAAAGACTATATGTTGTGATACTTCCGTTAAATCTATATAAGACACATCTACTTATAAAATAATTAGACTTAAGTAAGATTCAAACCTGACTGTACAAATCAACTATTGATATTGTGTAGTTTGATTATTCTTTTTATGTAAACTTATCACATGTTTATATTCGCGTATGAATTAACTCTAAAAAAATAACTTTAATAGTATATAGATGATTATTATTTATTTTATTATTATTGCTTTTATTGTTGTTTTTATTATTATTATTAGTTGTAGTAGTAGTATTTATTATTATCTTAATTTTATTTTTACTATTTTATTATTGTGATCATTATTATTTTATTAATTATTATTATTATTATCATTATTATTATTATTCGTTATTAATATTACTATATTTATTATTATTGTTATTATATTATTATTATCATTATTACTTAGTATTGTTATTTCTATTGTTACTTTTTTATCATTATGATAATTATTATTTTTATTTATTATTATTGTTATTGTTATTATTATTCAATATTGTTATTCTTGTTATTATTGCTATTTTTATTGTTGTTTTTATTATTATTATTGTTATTACCGTTATTATTATCATTATTATTGTTATTATTATTATTATTATGTTATTATAATGTTATTATTATTGTAATTATTATTGTTATTGTTATTATTGTTATTATTATTATGGTTATTATTATTATTTTTATTATTTATATTATTGTTATTATTGCTATTATTGTTATTTTTATTATTATTTTTGTTGTTATTGTAGTTATTATTATTGTTAATATTATTATTGTTATTATTATTATTGTTGTTATTACTATTATTATTATGTTTGTTATTATTATTGTTATTATTAATATTGTTGTTGTTATTATTATTGTTGTTTATTGTAATTAGCCTCAAAATTGAAAGTAAAAATGGAGAGAAGAAATTAAGAAATACCATTAAAAGAACAGAAAAAATGAATAACAGGAAAATAAAAAGAAGAAAAAAAGGAAAAGGAGAAGAAAGGGGAGCAGTAGGAGAAGGAAGATGAAAAGAGAAGCTGGGAATAAGGAGACGAAGGGGAGAAAAATATATTGAGTATATAAAGAAAAATAATAAAGCAAAAAAAAACAGCAAAAGGGAAAAACGGAATTTAAAATTGCGACACAAGCCCAACTGTTTAATAGAAATAAAGAAAATACGGAGGAAAACTTAAGAAATGAAATTAAGTTAAAACAAGTTGAGAGAAAAAAAAGAAATAAATCAAAAGATTAACAATTTTAAAAAGATGATGATGATGATGATGACGTAAAGAAAATTGGAAGAAAAGTGAAAAAGAAACAGAATTAATGAGAATTAAAAAGAAACAATAAGACTATTATTACACGAATTTATTAATATTAATATTAATAAATCTATTTGTACTTTATGGAAAAAACGCAAAATGTACAAAATAATGGGAAATATGTGACCAAAAAATAAGAAACCTGTGACCAAAAAATAAGTAACCTGTGACCAAAAAAACAAAACATGTGAACAATAAATAAGAAACATGTAAGCAATAAATAAGAAACATGTGAAAAATAAATAAGAAACATGTGAACAATAAATAAGAAACATGTAAACAAAAAATAAGAAACATGTAAACAAGACATAAGAAACATGTAAACAAAAAATAAGAAACATGTAAACAAAAAATAAGAAACATGTAAACAATAAATAAGAAACATGTGAAAAATAAATAAGAAACATGTAAATAAAAAATAAGAAACATGTAAACAAAAAAAGAAACATGTAAACAATAAATAAGAAACATGCAAATAAAAAATAAGAAACATGTAAACAAAAAAAGAAACATGTAAACAAAAAATAAGAAACATGTAAACAAAAAATAAGATACATGTAAACAAAAAATAAGAAACATGTAAACAAAAAAGAAACATGTAAACAAAAAATAAGAAACATCTAAACAAAAAATAAGAAACATGTAAACAAAAAATAAGAAACAGTAAACAAAAAATAAGAAACATGTAAACAAAAAATAAGAAACATCTAAACAAAAAATTAGAAACATGTAAACAAAAAATAAGATACATGTAAACAAAAAATAAGAAACATCTAAACAAAAAATAAGAAACATGTAAACAAAAAATAAGATACATGTAAACAAAAAAGAAACATGTAAACAATAAATAAGAAACATCTAAACAAAAAAAAGAAACATCTAAACAATAAATAAGAAACATGTAAACAAAAAATAAGAAACATGTAAACAAAAAATAAGAAAAATCTAAACAAAAAATAAGAAACATGTAAACAAAAAATAAGAAACATGTAAACAATAAATAAGAAACATCTAAACAAAAAATAAGAAACATGTAAACAAAAAATAAGAAACATGTAAACAAAAAATAAGAAAAATCTAAACAAAAAATAAGAAACATGTAAACAAAAAAAAAGAAACAGTAAACAAAAAATAAGAAACATCTAAACAATAAATAAGAAACATGTAAACAAAAAATAAGAAACATGTAAACAAAAAATAAGAAACATGTAAACAAAAAATAAGAAACATGTAAACAAAAAATAAGAAACATCTAAACAAAAAATAAGAAACATGTAAACAAAAAATAAGAAACATCTAAACAAAAAATAAGAAACATGTAAACAATAAATAAGAAACATCTAAACAAAAAATAAGAAACATGTAAACAAAAAAGAAACATGTAAACAATAAACAGGAAACATGTAAACAAAAAATAAGAAAAATCTAAACCAAAAATTAAGAAACATGTAAACAAAAAATAAGAAACATCTAAACAAAAAATAAGAAACATGTGCAAAATAAATAGGAAACATATAAACAATAAATAAGAAACATGCAAACAAAAAAAAACATGTAAACAAAAATTAGAAACATGTAAACAAAAAATAAGAAACATGTAAACAATAAATAAGAAACATGTGAAAAATAAATAAGAAACATGTAAACAAAAAAAGAAACATCTAAACAGTAAATAAGAAACATGTAAACAAAAAAAAAGAAACATGTAAACAAAAAATAAGAAACATGTAAACAAAAAATAAGAAACATATGAACAAAAAATAAGAAACATGTTAACAATAAATAAGAAACATGTAAACAATAAATAAAAAACATGTAAACAAAAATAAGAAACATGTTAACAATAAATGAGAAATATGTGAACAATAAATAAGAAACATCTAAACAAAAAAAACATGTAAACAATAAATAAGAAACATGTAAACAAAAAAACATGTAAACAATAAATAAAAAAACATGTAAACAAAAATAAGAAACATGTTAACAATAAATAAGAAACATGTGAACAAAAAATAAGAAACATGTAAACAAAAAATAAGAAACATGTAAACAATAAATAAGAAACATGTAAACAATAAATAAGAAACATGTAAACAATAAATAAGAAACATGTAAACAAAAAATAAGAAACATGTAAACAAAAAATAAGAAACATGTAAACAATAAATAAGAAACATATGAACAAAAAATAAGAAACATGTAAACAATAAATAAGAAACATGTAAACAATAAAAAAGAAACATGTAAACAATAAATAAGAAACATGTAAACAATAAATAAGAAACATATGAACAAAAAAAAGAAACACGTAAACAATAAATAAGAAACATCTAAACAAAAAATAAGAAACATATGAACAAAAAATAAGAAACATGTAAACAATAAATTAGAAACATGTAAACAAAAAATAAGAAATATGTAAACAAAAAATAAGAAACATGTAAACAATAAATAAGAAACATGTGAACAAAAAATAAGAAACATGTAAACAATAAATAAGAAACATGTAAACAATAAATAAGAAACATGTAAACAATAAATAAGAAACATGTAAACAATAAATAAGAAACATGTAAACAATAAATAAGAAACATATGAACAAAAAATAAGAAACATGTTAACAATAAATAAGAAACATGTAAGCAATAATTAAGAAACATGTAAACAATAAATAAGAAACATGTAAACAATAAATAAGAAACATGTAAACAATAAACAAGAAACATGTACACAATAAATAAGAAACATGTAAACAATACATAAGAAACATGTAAACAATAAACAAGAAACATGTACACAATAAATAAGAAACATGTAAACAATAAATAAGAAACATGTAAACAATAAACAAGAAACATGTACACAAAAAATAAGAAACATGTAAACAATAAATAAGAAACATATGAACAAAAAATAAGAAACACGTAAACAATAAATAAGAAACATGTAAACAAAAAAAAGGATACATGTAAACAAAAAATAAGAAACATCTAAACAAAAAATAAGAAACATGTAAACAAAAAATAAGAAACATGTAAACAATAAATAAGAAACATGTAAACAAAAAAAACATGTAAACAATAAATAAAAAAACATGTAAACAAAAATAAGAAACATGTTAACAATAAATAAGAAACATGTAAACAATAAATAAGAAACATGTAAACAAAAAATAAGAAACATGTAAACAATAAAAAAGAAACATGTAAACAATAAATAAGAAACATGTAAACAATAAATAAGAAACATGTAAACAATAAATAAGAAACATATGAACAAAAAATAAGAAACATGTAAACAATAAATAAGAAGCATGTAAACAAAAAATAAGGAACATGTATACAATAAATAAGAAACATCTAAACAAAAAATAAGAAACATGTAAACAAAAAATAAGAAACATGCAAACAATAAATAAGAAACATGTAAACAAAAAAAACATGTAAACAATAAATAAAAAAAACATGTAAACAAAAATAAGAAACATGTTAACAATAAATAAGAAACATGTGAACAATAAATAAGAAACATGTAAACAAAAAATAAAAAACATGTAAACAATAAAAAAGAAACATGTAAACAATAAATAAGAAACATGTAAACAATAAATAAGAAACATGTAAACAATAAATAAGAAACATATGAACAAAAAATAAGAAACATGTAAACAATAAATAAGAAGCATGTAAACAAAAAATAAGGAACATGTAAACAATAAATAAGAAACATCTAAACAAAAAATAAGAAACATGTAAACAATAAATAAGAAACATGTAAACAAAAAATAAGAAACATCTAAACAAAAAATAAGAAACATGTAAACAATAAATAAGAAACATGTAAACAATAAATAAGAAACATGTAAACAATAAATAAGATACATGTAAACAATAAATAAGAAACATGTAAACAAAAAATAAGAAACATATGAACAAAAAATAAGAAACATGTAAACAAAAAATAAGAAACATCTAAACAAAAAATAAGAAACATGTAAACAAAAAATAAGAAACATGTAAACAAAAAATAAGAAACATGTAAACAATAAATAAGCAACATATGAACAAAAAATAAGAAACATGTAAACAACAAATAAGAAACATGTAAACAACAAATAAGAAACATGTAAACAAAAAATAAGAAACATGTAAACAAAAAATAAGAAACATGTAAACAATAAATAAGAAACATGTGAAAAATAAATAAGAAACATGTAAATAAAAAATAAGAAACATGTAAACAAAAAAAGAAACATGTAAACAATAAATAAGAAACATGCAAATAAAAAATGAGAAACATGTAAACAAAAAAAGAAACATGTAAACAAAAAATAAGAAACATGTAAACAAAAAATAAGATACATGTAAACAAAAAATAAGAAACATGTAAACAAAAAAGAAACATGTAAACAAAAAATAAGAAACATCTAAACAAAAAATAAGAAACATGTAAACAAAAAATAAGAAACAGTAAACAAAAAATAAGAAACATGTAAACAAAAAATAAGAAACATCTAAACAAAAAATTAGAAACATGTAAACAAAAAATAAGATACATGTAAACAAAAAATAAGAAACATCTAAACAAAAAATAAGAAACATGTAAACAAAAAATAAGATACATGTAAACAAAAAAGAAACATGTAAACAATAAATAGGAAACATCTAAACAAAAAAAAGAAACATCTAAACAATAAATAAGAAACATGTAAACAAAAAATAAGAAACATGTAAACAAAAAATAAGAAAAATCTAAACAAAAAATAAGAAACATGTAAACAAAAAATAAGAAACATGTAAACAATAAATAAGAAACATCTAAACAAAAAATAAGAAACATGTAAACAAAAAATAAGAAACATGTAAACAAAAAATAAGAAAAATCTAAACAAAAAATAAGAAACATGTAAACAAAAAATAAGAAACAGTAAACAAAAAATAAGAAACATCTAAACAATAAATAAGAAACATGTAAACAAAAAATAAGAAACATGTAAACAAAAAATAAGAAACATGTAAACAAAAAATAAGAAACATGTAAACAAAAAATAAGAAACATCTAAACAAAAAATAAGAAACATGTAAACAAAAAATAAGAAACATCTAAACAAAAAATAAGAAACATGTAAACAATAAATAAGAAACATCTAAACAAAAAATAAGAAACATGTAAACAAAAAAGAAACATGTAAACAATAAACAGGAAACATGTAAACAAAAAATAAGAAAAATCTAAACCAAAAATTAAGAAACATGTAAACAAAAAATAAGAAACATCTAAACAAAAAATAAGAAACATGTGCAAAATAAATAGGAAACATATAAACAATAAATAAGAAACATGCAAACAAAAAAAAACATGTAAACAAAAATTAGAAACATGTAAACAAAAAATAAGAAACATGTAAACAATAAATAAGAAACATGTGAAAAATAAATAAGAAACATGTAAACAAAAAAAGAAACATCTAAACAGTAAATAAGAAACATGTAAACAAAAAAAAAGAAACATGTAAACAAAAAATAAGAAACACGTAAACAAAAAATAAGAAACATATGAACAAAAAATAAGAAACATGTTAACAATAAATAAGAAACATGTAAACAATAAATAAAAAACATGTAAACAAAAATAAGAAACATGTTAACAATAAATGAGAAATATGTGAACAATAAATAAGAAACATCTAAACAAAAAAAACATGTAAACAATAAATAAGAAACATGTAAACAAAAAAACATGTAAACAATAAATAAAAAAACATGTAAACAAAAATAAGAAACATGTTAACAATAAATAAGAAACATGTGAACAAAAAATAAGAAACATGTAAACAAAAAATAAGAAACATGTAAACAATAAATAAGAAACATGTAAACAATAAATAAGAAACATGTAAACAATAAATAAGAAACATGTAAACAAAAAATAAGAAACATGTAAACAAAAAATAAGAAACATGTAAACAATAAATAAGAAACATATGAACAAAAAATAAGAAACATGTAAACAATAAATAAGAAACATGTAAACAATAAAAAAGAAACATGTAAACAATAAATAAGAAACATGTAAACAATAAATAAGAAACATATGAACAAAAAAAGGAACACGTAAACAATAAATAAGAAACATCTAAACAAAAAATAAGAAACATATGAACAAAAAATAAGAAACATGTAAACAATAAATTAGAAACATGTAAACAAAAAATAAGAAATATGTAAACAAAAAATAAGAAACATGTAAACAATAAATAAGAAACATGTGAACAAAAAATAAGAAACATGTAAACAATAAATAAGAAACATGTAAACAATAAATAAGAAACATGTAAACAATAAATAAGAAACATGTAAACAATAAATAAGAAACATGTAAACAATAAATAAGAAACATATGAACAAAAAATAAGAAACATGTTAACAATAAATAAGAAACATGTAAGCAATAATTAAGAAACATGTAAACAATAAATAAGAAACATGTAAACAATAAATAAGAAACATGTAAACAATAAACAAGAAACATGTACACAATAAATAAGAAACATGTAAACAATACATAAGAAACATGTAAACAATAAACAAGAAACATGTACACAATAAATAAGAAACATGTAAACAATAAATAAGAAACATGTAAACAATAAACAAGAAACATGTACACAAAAAATAAGAAACATGTAAACAATAAATAAGAAACATATGAACAAAAAATAAGAAACACGTAAACAATAAATAAGAAACATGTAAACAAAAAAAAGGATACATGTAAACAAAAAATAAGAAACATCTAAACAAAAAATAAGAAACATGTAAACAAAAAATAAGAAACATGTAAACAATAAATAAGAAACATGTAAACAAAAAAAACATGTAAACAATAAATAAAAAAACATGTAAACAAAAATAAGAAACATGTTAACAATAAATAAGAAACATGTAAACAATAAATAAGAAACATGTAAACAAAAAATAAGAAACATGTAAACAATAAAAAAGAAACATGTAAACAATAAATAAGAAACATGTAAACAATAAATAAGAAACATGTAAACAATAAATAAGAAACATATGAACAAAAAATAAGAAACATGTAAACAATAAATAAGAAGCATGTAAACAAAAAATAAGGAACATGTATACAATAAATAAGAAACATCTAAACAAAAAATAAGAAACATGTAAACAAAAAATAAGAAACATGCAAACAATAAATAAGAAACATGTAAACAAAAAAAACATGTAAACAATAAATAAAAAAAACATGTAAACAAAAATAAGAAACATGTTAACAATAAATAAGAAACATGTGAACAATAAATAAGAAACATGTAAACAAAAAATAAGAAACATGTAAACAATAAAAAAGAAACATGTAAACAATAAATAAGAAACATGTAAACAATAAATAAGAAACATGTAAACAATAAATAAGAAACATATGAACAAAAAATAAGAAACATGTAAACAATAAATAAGAAGCATGTAAACAAAAAATAAGGAACATGTAAACAATAAATAAGAAACATCTAAACAAAAAATAAGAAACATGTAAACAATAAATAAGAAACATGTAAACAAAAAATAAGAAACATCTAAACAAAAAATAAGAAACATGTAAACAATAAATAAGAAACATGTAAACAATAAATAAGAAACATGTAAACAATAAATAAGATACATGTAAACAATAAATAAGAAACATGTAAACAAAAAATAAGAAACATATGAACAAAAAATAAGAAACATGTAAACAAAAAATAAGAAACATCTAAACAAAAAATAAGAAACATGTAAACAAAAAATAAGAAACATGTAAACAAAAAATAAGAAACATGTAAACAATAAATAAGCAACATATGAACAAAAAATAAGAAACATGTAAACAACAAATAAGAAACATGTAAACAACAAATAAGAAACATGTAAACAAAAAATAAGAAACATGTAAACAAAAAATAAGAAACATGTAAACAATAAATAAGAAACATATGAACAAAAAATAAGAAACACGTAAACAATAAATAAGAAACATGTAAACAAAAAATAAGATACATGTAAACAAAAAATAAGAAACATCTAAACAAAAAATAAGAAACATGTAAACAATAAATAAGAAACATGTAAACAAAAAATAAGAAACACGTAAACAATAAATAAAAAACATGTAAACAATAAATACGAAAGATGTAAACAAAAAATAAGAAACATGTAAACAATAAATAAGAAACATGTAAACAATAAATAAGAAACATGTAAACAATAAATAAGAAACATGTAAACAATAAATAAGATACATGTAAACAAAAAATAAGAAACATGTAAACAATAAATAAGAAACATCTAAACAAAAAATAAGAAACATGTAAACAAAAAATAAGAAACATGTAAACAAAAAATAAGAAAAATCTAAACAAAAAATAAGAAACATGTAAACAAAAAATAAGAAACAGTAAACAAAAAATAAGAAACATCTAAACAATAAATAAGAAACATGTAAACAAAAAATAAGAAACATGTAAACAAAAAATAAGAAACATGTAAACAAAAAATAAGAAACATGTAAACAAAAAATAAGAAACATCTAAACAAAAAATAAGAAACATGTAAACAAAAAATAAGAAACATCTAAACAAAAAATAAGAAACATGTAAACAATAAATAAGAAACATCTAAACAAAAAATAAGAAACATGTAAACAAAAAAGAAACATGTAAACAATAAACAGGAAACATGTAAACAAAAAATAAGAAAAATCTAAACCAAAAATTAAGAAACATGTAAACAAAAAATAAGAAACATCTAAACAAAAAATAAGAAACATGTGCAAAATAAATAGGAAACATATAAACAATAAATAAGAAACATGCAAACAAAAAAAAACATGTTATCAAAAATTAGAAACATGTAAACAAAAAATAAGAAACATGTAAACAATAAATAAGAAACATGTGAAAAATAAATAAGAAACATGTAAACAAAAAAAGAAACATCTAAACAGTAAATAAGAAACATGTAAACAAAAAATAAGAAACATGTAAACAAAAAATAAGAAACATGTAAACAAAAAATAAGAAACATATGAACAAAAAATAAGAAACATGTTAACAATAAATAAGAAACATGTAAACAATAAATAAAAACATGTAAACAAAAATAAGAAACATGTTAACAATAAATGAGAAATATGTGAACAATAAATAAGAAACATCTAAACAAAAAAAACATGTAAACAATAAATAAGAAACATGTAAACAAAAAAACATGTAAACAATAAATAAAAAAACATGTAAACAAAAATAAGAAACATGTTAACAATAAATAAGAAACATGTGAACAAAAAATAAGAAATATGTAAACAAAAAATAAGAAACATGTAAACAATAAATAAGAAACATGTAAACAATAAATAAGAAACATGTAAACAATAAATAAGAAACATGTAAACAAAAAATAAGAAACATGTAAACAAAAAATAAGAAACATGTAAACAATAAATAAGAAACATATGAACAAAAAATAAGAAACATGTAAACAATAAATAAGAAACATGTAAACAATAAATAAGAAACATGTAAACAATAAATAAGAAACATGTAAACAATAAATAAGAAACATATGAACAAAAAAAAGAAACACGTAAACAATAAATAAGAAACATCTAAACAAAAAATAAGAAACATATGAACAAAAAATAAGAAACATGTAAACAATAAATAAGAAACATGTAAACAAAAAATAAGAAATATGTAAACAAAAAATAAGAAACATGTAAACAATAAATAAGAAACATGTGAACAAAAAATAAGAAACATGTAAACAATAAATAAGAAACATGTAAACAATAAATAAGAAACATGTAAACAATAAATAAGAAACATGTAAACAATAAATAAGAAACATGTAAACAATAAATAAGAAACATATGAACAAAAAATAAGAAACATGTTAACAATAAATAAGAAACATGTAAGCAATAATTAAGAAACATGTAAACAATAAATAAGAAACATGTAAACAATAAATAAGAAACATGTAAACAATAAACAAGAAACATGTACACAATAAATAAGAAACATGTAAACAATACATAAGAAACATGTAAACAATAAACAAGAAACATGTACACAATAAATAAGAAACATGTAAACAATAAATAAGAAACATGTAAACAATAAACAAGAAACATGTACACAAAAAATAAGAAACATGTAAACAATAAATAAGAAACATATGAACAAAAAATAAGAAACACGTAAACAATAAATAAGAAACATGTAAACAAAAAAAAGGATACATGTAAACAAAAAATAAGAAACATCTAAACAAAAAATAAGAAACATGTAAACAAAAAATAAGAAACATGTAAACAATAAATAAGAAACATGTAAACAAAAAAAACATGTAAACAATAAATAAAAAAAACATGTAAACAAAAATAAGAAACATGTTAACAATAAATAAGAAACATGTAAACAATAAATAAGAAACATGTAAACAAAAAATAAGAAACATGTAAACAATAAAAAAGAAACATGTAAACAATAAATAAGAAACATGTAAACAATAAATAAGAAACATGTAAACAATAAATAAGAAACATATGAACAAAAAATAAGAAACATGTAAACAATAAATAAGAAGCATGTAAACAAAAAATAAGGAACATGTATACAATAAATAAGAAACATCTAAACAAAAAATAAGAAACATGTAAACAAAAAATAAGAAACATGCAAACAATAAATAAGAAACATGTAAACAAAAAAAACATGTAAACAATAAATAAAAAAACATGTAAACAAAAATAAGAAACATGTTAACAATAAATAAGAAACATGTGAACAATAAATAAGAAACATGTAAACAAAAAATAAGAAACATGTAAACAATAAAAAAGAAACATGTAAACAATAAATAAGAAACATGTAAACAATAAATAAGAAACATGTAAACAATAAATAAGAAACATATGAACAAAAAATAAGAAACATGTAAAAAATAAATAAGAAGCATGTAAACAAAAAATAAGGAACATGTAAACAATAAATAAGAAACATCTAAACAAAAAATAAGAAACATGTAAACAATAAATAAGAAACATGTAAACAAAAAATAAGAAACATCTAAACAAAAAATAAGAAACATGTAAACAATAAATAAGAAACATGTAAACAATAAATAAGAAACATGTAAACAATAAATAAGAAACATGTAAACAATAAATAAGATACATGTAAACAATAAATAAGAAACATGTAAACAAAAAATAAGAAACATATGAACAAAAAATAAGAAACATGTAAACAAAAAATAAGAAACATCTAAACAAAAAATAAGAAACATGTAAACAAAAAATAAGAAACATGTAAACAAAAAATAAGAAACATGTAAACAATAAATAAGCAACATATAAACAAAAAATAAGAAACATGTAAACAACAAATAAGAAACATGTAAACAACAAATAAGAAACATGTAAACAAAAAATAAGAAACATGTAAACAAAAAATAAGAAACATGTAAACAATAAATAAGACACATATGAACAAAAAATAAGAAACACGTAAACAATAAATAAGAAACACGTAAACAAAAAATAAGATACATGTAAACAAAAAATAAGAAACATCTAAACAAAAAATAAGAAACATGTAAACAATAAATAAGAAACATGTAAACAAAAAATAAGAAACACGTAAACAATAAATAAAAAACATGTAAACAATAAATACGAAACATGTAAACAAAAAATAAGAAACATGTAAACAATAAATAAGAAACATGTAAACAATAAATAAGAAACATGTAAACAATAAATAAGAAACATGTAAACAATAAATAAGATACATGTAAACAAAAAATAAGAAACATGTAAACAATAAATAAGATACATGTAAACAAAAAATAAGAGACATCTAAACAAAAAATAAGAAACATGTAAACAATAAATAAGAAACATATGAACAAAAAATAAGAAACATGTAAACAATAAATAAGAAGCATGTAAACAAAAAATAAGAAACATGTAAACAATAAATAAGAAACATCTAAACAAAAAATAAGAAACATGTAAACAATAAATAAGAAACATGTAAACAAAAAATAAGAAACATCTAAACAAAAAATAAGAAGCATGTAAACAATAAATAAGAAACATGTAAACAATAAATAAGAAACATGTAAACAATAAATAAGATACATGTAAACAATAAATAAGAAACATGTAAACAATAAATAAGATACATGTAAACAAAAAATAAGAAACATCTAAACAAAAAATAAGAAACATGTAAACAATAAATAAGAAACATATGAACAAAAAATAAGAAACATGTAAACAATAAATAAGAAACATGTAAACAAAAAATAAGAAACATGTAAACAATAAATAAGAAACATGTAAACAATAAATAAGATACATGTAAACAATAAATAAGAAACATGTAAACAAAAAATAAGAAACATGTAAACAATAAACAAGAAACATGTACACAATAAATAAGAAACATGTAAACAATAAATAAGAAAAATATGAACAAAAAATAAGAAACATGTTAACAATAAATAAGAAACATGTAAACAATAATTAAGAAACATGTAAACAATAAATAAGAAACATGTAAACAATAAATAAGAAACAGGTAAACAATAAACAAGAAACATGTACACAATAAATAAGAAACATGTAAACAAAAAATAAGAAACATGTAAACAATAAACAAGAAACATGTACCCATAAATAAGAAACATGTAAACAATAAATAAGAAACATGTAAACAATAAATAAGAAACATGTAAACAATAAATAAGAAATATATTAACAATAAATAAGAAACATGTAAACAATAAATAAGAAACATGTGAACAATAAATAAGAAACATGTAAACAATAAACAAGAAACATGTAAACAATAAATAAGAAACATGTAAACAATAAATAAGAAACATGGAAACAATAAATAAGAAACATGTACACAAAAAATAAGAAACATGTAAACAATAAACAAGAAACATGTAAACAATAAATAAGAAACATGTAAACAATAAATAAGAAACATGTAAACAATAAATAAGAAACATGTAAACAATAAATAAGAAACATGTAAACAATAAATAAGAAATATATTAACAATAAATAAGAAACATGTAAACAATAAATAAGAAACATGTAAACAATAAATAAGAAACATGTAAACAATAAATAAGAAACATGTAAACAATAAATAAGAAACATGTAAACAATAAATAAAAAACATGTAAACAATAAATAAAAAACATGTAAACAATAAATAAGAAATATATTAACAATAAATAAGAAACATCTAAACAAAAAATAAGAAACATCTAAACAATAAACAAGAAACATGTACACAAAAAATAAGAAACATGTAAACAATAAATAAAAACATATGAACAAAAAATAAGAAACATGTAAACAATAAATAAGAAGCATGTAAACAATAAATAAGAAACATGTAAACAATAAATAAGAAACATGTAAACAATAAATAAGAAACATATAAACAATAAATAAGAAACATGTAAACAATAAATAAAAAACATGTAAACAATAAATAAAAAACATGTAAACAATAAATAAAAACTTGTAAACAATAAATAAAAAAACATGTAAACAGTTAATAAGAAACATGTGAACAATAAATAAGAAACATGTTAACATTAAAAAAGAAATATGTGAACAATAAATAAGAAACAATAGACAAAAAACATGTAAACAATAAATAAGAAACATGTAAACAATAAATAAGAAACATGTAAACAATGAACAAAAATATGAACAATAAATACGAAACATGTAAACAATAAATTAAATCATGTAAACAATACATAATCAACATGTAAACAATAAATAAAAAAACATGTAAACAATAAATAAAAAACATGTAAACAACAAATAAAAACATGTAAACAATAAATAAAAAAACATGTAAACAATTAATAAGAAACATGTAAACAATAAACAAGAAACATGTGAACAATAAAGAAGGTTAATTGCAAAGAATAAAAAGACAAAGAAAATGTTGTAAACAATGAAGCAACAAATTCAAGAAAATATTCAAATGAATAATTAATCAATAAATGTAAAACCGAATAAGTCAGAAGGCAGGAAACAATTCTATATAAATTCAGAGAGTCAAATGATTCAGAATAGATAAACACAGTAGAGATTAGCACCCAAACGAAGGTGCAGAATAAATGCCATGGAGACAATAAGAAGCGGACTTGATTGACAACAAAATGAAAACAAAAATGAAGGAAAATAGCAACAGGTATTAACTTGAGAAGAAAGAGAAAAATTGAAGATGATGAGATAAAAGGATAATTAAAATGAAAATAAAAAGACTTGGAGGATGAGGCGAGCGAAGAAAAGAACTGAAATAATTAGGAAATAGAAATAATAAGTCTATGAAAGCATAAAATAGAATATATTAAATAGACAGAAATGCAAAGAGAAGGGAAAGAGAAACCATGAAAAAAAATCCACAGGAATCACTGATGAAACAAAAAGAAAATACGAAGAAGCACGACACTAAAATGATTATAATTAAGAAAACAAAAATTTATTAGAGAAAAATCAAAAAAAGAAAAAGAAAAAACGAAAGGTTTTAGGATAAAAAGATAAGGAAATGTATAAGGAACGATGATTAGACAAATGAGCAGAAAAAGAAAGAAAAGTAAAAAAAGAAGAAAAAGTAACAGAAGAAGAAAGACATAAGAGATCATTGTAATGATGAGCTTACACACCATTTCTCATCAGATCACCAAAGTTAAGCAACGTTGAGCCTGGTTAGTACCAGATGGGTGACCATTTGGGAATTCTAGGCTCTGTATGTGCTTTCCGCTTATTTCGGCATCATTTCTAGTCGTCCTGAACCTCCTCTCGCCACTGGTATTTAACAATATCGACTCAGGAGAGGTGTGGTTGGAGATTGCGCAACTCTTGCCACAAAAATGTGACGCGCAGGGACCTTTACAGTGGGTATCCATAGTCTGTCAAGACTGAAGGAAGCTACCAATGATGAGAAGAAAATAATGAGAGAATAAAAAGAGAAGAACTAACTGAACGCTAATGAAAGAATGAATAAGAAATACGATTATGGCGACAAGAAGAAAATGGCGAACACAAAGAAAGTAGAAGAAAAAAAAACAAAGAGGAAAATAAAAAAGGAAAATGTGAATAAAGACGGCAACAATCTTATTAAAAAAAAACAGAGAACACTGAGCATAATGTGGTGAAGTATAAGAAAAAGAAGATAACGAAAAGCAAAAATGGACAAAAAGATATGGATGATGAAGAAAAGGGAGAAAAGAGACGGAGAAAAATATTTTGATTGGGGAAATTGCTTTTACAGCTCTTAGTTCGCAGCTTCCTACCGGTAACTCAAGTATCGATGAATGACAAATTTGAACGATAATAATGTCTCAAAAAAGTCGTTCGTTTTAAACAAAAGTGGAAATTTTGAATTGAAAATTTAAAACAGTTTATGTTTTATTTTATTTTTCATTTTTTAAATGAAATTTTGATTAAGCTTCAAGTGAAATTACCAAAATGAATTTTTATGAGGCCAAATTTAAAAAAGATTTTTCTTTATTATTTGACTTTTAGAATTCATCGAATAAAATTTAAAAAAAATAAACTTAAGTTTAAAAATAAAAAATAAAACTCCGATAAAATTAATTGAAAGAAATATGCAAAAAATAAAAATAACGTGGAACGTAAAATTGCCTCCGAGCAAATTCTGAGGAGGTTAGCTTTAAAAAGAAAATCATTTGCAAATCGTTCAAGAAGTCTGAACAAATTCAATAATTCAAAAATGGCGAAACGAACAGGTTAAATTATTAAATTTTATGCCGACGAATAAATACAAAATAAAATAGCGTAATTTTAGATGAATACAATGACTAATTACCTCCCGTGATGATGACGATAATAATGATGACGCGTCGCTGGCTTGAAAGAAAAGATGTTTTTATTAAAAAGTTGCAAAACTATCTCATAAATGTTCATTAATATACTTTTTACTTTAATAAGAATTTTTATATCAATGGTTATTTATTTTAGACAATTGAACGGCTTTAGATCTGAGCAGAGAAGAAAATCCCGCTACAGAGAACACATCAAAATAAATTAAAGACTAAATAACTTTATTGTCAGTGACCTGGTGGATAAGGCGTTTATCTTCAGTTTTAATATTTGATCTCATAGTGGGTTATAATCTCACACTAAACAGATTCTGGCGTGAACAGCGGCTGACTGTTTGGTTTTGTTGGAAAATCTTTCAGGATATGAAGCGGTCTATACCAACGGTTAGCCAGTCAGTCAGATCTGATACTATATATGGCGCGTTCTTTTTAAAATCGAACGTTGATGTATCTAAGATATAAACATTTAGAAGCTATCTCAATTAACAATAGAGTATTGATATGCTGTAAGATTGAGAAGGACTTCTGAAAATTATAAAATATTATTTATATCTTAACTGAGACAACTGGATGAGCATAGATCCTAATAGAAACAAAATGGGGAATGAGCACAGTTCAGGACAAGTTGTAAGAAAAAATATATAGGAGACACGCAAATAGTCTGCCAGCCTCGGGCACACTAGTGGAATAGTTAACAATATGTGTTAGGTCATAAACAATAATAAAATCATGAAAGGCCCCTTCTTCATCATCTGTCTTGTTTGAATGAACTAGCCATTAAACATTGTAAAAACATTAAGGTCTCAAGAGACGTGATTTTTCGCCGTGGGATGAGCAGATAGGATGTGGTCAATTTTCGCAGATATGGTAGTAAATTTGAAAGAAGAAAGAATTTATTTATTACAGAAGAGATTCCGACATTTGTCTATCAGATACGTTTCATGTTGAAGAAAACTTCTGAAAGGGTTAACGTGTTCCTCCAACTCCTACAGGGTGGAACGATTGAATTCTCGCCTTAGAAAAGACAGGATGTTCGTGTGATGAAAACGGGTTTTCGTTTTTTGTTACGGATCATCATATATGAAAGTGACGCAATGATCAACGAGCGAGATCGGAGATGCGCCGCTGTACATCTCATGTTTTATACCGATCCAAGTTATGACAACAGGACCATTGTCAGCACCCTCAATATGCAAATCTAGACGGTTTAACGCTTGAGGGCACAGCTCAACGAAGTACTCTGCAACGGTTATAATATTTATGTGGTTTCAAATGAGGGCCACATCATGTCACCTCACATCTTCGAAGTCGGCTTAAAATCAACACCATAGTGTACCTGGATGTGTTGTGATTCCCTGGTGAAATTAGATGGACGCTGGCACACCCTGGATGTGGCAATAGGACTCGGCGTCGGCTCACAAGTCAAAGGAGATCCAAGCTTAGCTTCAGAAAGAGTCACATGACTTTGTATTCTTCCCTCACTAGCTCCCTTCCTTCCCTGACCTGAAACCATTGGATGCTCCATTTGGTCATACATCGGGAACATCACCAACATGATCCCCCACAACACCAAAGGCAGCCTGATCGCCAACATCCGAAGAGTATTCGCCAAGCTCCTGTCGGCGCTTGTTGAAAAGGCATTCCGGACTCGTCTCGAGGCGGTGATTGAAACTCAAGGTGGCTACATCGAATAGACGCCATAATCAAGTTTCTTACATTGATTTTTTAAAATATCTTTTTTTAAATAAAGCTGTAGTATTGTTCCCTAGGGCGACAAATTAATCGTTCCACATTTTAGTTTAATAGCTTCATTTATAGATCTAGTTTAGCATGCACGATTGCTTATGAGACTAATCTAATGCTATATTTTGGTCAATGATGAAAAGAAGGGAATATTAATTCGGCAAAGAGTCTGTAGTTCCATGAGCAGATTCACCAAAAATGGTTGTGAAGATAATCTAGACACTCATCAAGTAGGAGTCTAGGAGAGACGCGAAAAAAGAATCGATATCACTTGGCAAGAGTTTAGACGGAACGTCTAAAACTTATTCTGCTTATACTTCAGTTTACAAAGAATAAGATTCTCACGTGCGACAATTCAACGGTAATGACACAAACAACAACAGATGCAGACAAAAATCCTTCCCTTTGTTCTTGTAGTTATAGAAGAGCTTACATTATAAGAACTGAAAAAAAATGAAAAAGGTAAAAAAAAAAGGAAAAACAACTTTGTAAAAAGAAAATCGTGCTTACCACGTGGAACACTTTCTTCGATGATGCCGTATTCAATGCAACAACTTGTTTGAACCATAGTGGACTTTTCTCTAACACCGTTGTCAATACCGATATCCATCTCTCAAAGATCTTAGTACTTCGAGTGTTAAGACGCCTTCTCTCAACCTATATTAATCCCATCTATTATGGGTGGCAAAGCAAGCCTTTCACAAGAAGTTAATATGCATAATTTCTCTGTTCCAATGTTTCTTTCTCAAATTGAAATTATGCATGCTAGACGAAGAGAGTTTTGTTATGGCATCGATAATGCAAATTAAAATCATTTCTGCTCATCGATCGAGGTTCCAACTAGTTATGCCCGCCACAAGAACGGAAAAGCTGAATAGCAGGGTGATAAAGAGTTTTATAATTAAAAGAATCAATATATACTGCAGCGATTGGAACCTTTTAAGATGGAGTAAATTTTCTGTAGAACATATATTTGGAACTTCGGATGATTAAGAAATTTACGGCTCGTGATACTAAATGTTTAAATCAGCCTGGACTTTGTTTAATGGGGCTATGCTGAGGGAAATCCTCTAAGCAGCTATTGATCTTTTTTTGCATCTTTTTAAGTACGGAATGTTGAATTTTGAAGGAGCCTGAAACTTAAGAATTGTCAAAGACTACATCTTCCTTGTGTTTCGAAATATTTGAGATGCGGATTGGTTATTCGTATAATTTGGATTCAGCGGACTACTGTTCACATCTTCAGTGTAAATTTCACAAATTCTCGGTCGATTTAACCTCCGTTCTCCCACAGGTGTATCTTGTTGAACTCTGGAATGTTTCTGTCAAATTCGAAGATTTAGACGGAATTTCGAACGGAAGATTTTATTTAGTTCGTGAGGGCAGCTTGCTCTTGTTCCGTCAGCCATGATAGGATAGATGTCCTAAATCATTCGCAATTGTACTTTTTTGACGCCCATACTGAATATTGAATCTGGATATGACCTTAAACTATATCAAGTGGTGAGGCCCCAGCTTGCGAGATTTGGGAGGTCTAGAGCCACCCTTTAATTGTCATTGCTCCCAGGTCCACTCTGACCTGGAGTGGTAGTATTTGTTAGGGTCTCAACTATGGGTTAAATAGAAACCGACTTGAAAACAACAAATATTCTATTAAAAAATGTTTCTTCAAAATTTTGGATTCGGCATAAATAACCTGAAAAGGGTTGATATGCCGTAAAACAAAAACAACCAACCAATCAACAATCAGGTGAATGTCACTCTTGTAATTGATTTCCCAAGTACTCTAAACACTGCGCCACAGATCTTTTCTTATTTCGCCACAACCTACGAAATCTGGTACAACTCCTATATATTGCATTCTTTATACATTTTCACTCTATAATAAAGACAAAGTTTTTTTTAGCAGTGCTAAACATAGGTATCTATTTAATCTAATGAAGGAGAGCAGTATTAATATGTGAAATATATCTCAGCCGCATTTCAAAAATGTTAATAATCGTCTAGATAGTTTAACAGTAGATTCTGTACTACAAATATACATATGGCTAATTTATATAGATAGAAATGAAGCGTCTTCGATTCATAGGTTCCTTCTAATGGATTGTATTGTTTTGCTTTTGTTTTTCTCTCCGTTTTAACCACCATAACAGAGTTAGCGTTAAATAAAAAGGTAAGAGATACCGAAATAGAAAAATAAAGAAAAAATAATGATGAATTACATGGAGTAAGACTAGAATGTGTTTACTAGTATTGCATTGAAGTCATAATTTGCACCTGCGCCTGCTAGTGGCAAAGTCGGAATAATTTTCGAAGCTAACAAAAATGAAATAAAAATAAAAACATAAAGACATAATTAAAAAGAAACGACTCTAGTATAAGCAAACATTGCTAAAATGTATTTTTATAGTCTAGAAAAAAGAACAGGAATTCTGTCTCTATATCAGTGATTTTGTTACACCACGCAAAAATGATCAACCCAGGTGGTAAAAATCAGACATATTTTCTTCAAAGGTGTTTTTCGTTTAAATATTTTTCAAATGTGTATTTTTTTTTTATTTCTTCCATTCTTTCTCTTCTTTATCTATATTTGTTTAATGGGCGTCACGGAAAACGACTCACGTTAACTCTTATGTATATATATATATATATATATATATATATATATATATATATATATATATATATATATATATATATATATATATAGTCATCCACATACAGTACAAATCCGTTGTATCACAAATCATCAGTGCGGCTTGACTGGAATCTTCCCCTAGCCAGAAATTGAACCTAAAACCATCGCGTTGATGGTCAGCAGTTTTAACATCTGGCCCATGGAGTCGGCGATCGCTAATGTCCTCATATAATGTCAATCAAATAAACATTTGCCCACTGCCTTTATGCTAGTTCAATTAACTATTTCTTTTATTATTTTTTATTTTTTATATATATTGCTGTTTTTACTTGTTTATTAAATGTATTTTATTTTTTTTCAGAAATTTAATAAATAAGTAAAAAACAGCAATATTAAAAAAAAAATTAAATAGTTACCTGAAGTAACATAACCCAATTAAAAAAAAACTTTGGATTTCAGCTAACCTACTAACAACATACACAAATAAATTAATAAACAATAACAATAAAGAATTAAATGAAAAAATATTCCATTTATTACAACTTATATTTTTATGAAATTAAATAAATTAACAACTCCCAAGGAATGTCAACCCAGCGCCCCCTTCCCACTTATCTTCCTATTCCTGACAACTGCAACACCAACCTAAACACCCAGCAGCCGACTGGGAGCGAACAATCCCGAACCCCCTCCCCTCCTCTCTCACACCCCACTCCTACTTTTATCCTTCAAAAGCTAACCGGACACAACTTACTAACGACTTACGTGACCTAGATACACAAAGTCATCCCACCTAATACATACCAGCAGGGAAAAAAAAAAATATATATATATAATAATAATAATAATAATAATAATAATAATAATAATAATAATAATAAAGACAACAAAATAGACAGAGACCATCAGAGAGGCGGTAGCACTCTCTATATATGGATGGCCCGTACACGCCTATATACGCCTACAAAACAAAACTATCCAAATCTCAACTAAAATCAACTTATAAGCTTCAAAAAGCACATATTCTTACAGAGAAGCGTCTTACGAATCCAGCGAGTGTCAGAACGTCGGTTAAAATCTCAAAAGAGAGCAAAAAAAGGGGGTACAAAAATGGCCAATTGTTCTTCTTTCTTCTTTCTTCTTCTTGTTTCTTCTTTCTTTTGAGACGATGTATCTCGGTGTACGAACGGTCTCTGACAACAGTTCAAGCATCAATCGACTGCTATTTACACGGAGAAGTGCAGTGACCCATCGCTTTTTTAGCTAACTCCATAATTAAATAAGATTACGTGTAATACCAAGTTTTAAACACTATATACCCAATGTAGACAGACCACTTCGAACACGGAACTTCTCTCAAAAGGGACAGCTCCAAATAATACACCGGATGCTCACAGACGTTCCAGTTTGCCAGTGGCCTATATTTCTTGGACGCTGAATATTTGAGGTGAACGTTAAGGTTTTTTCTTTAAACAGTAACCCACCAGCGTTAATGAAACCACGAAATCTTTATCTCAGTTGATCAAAATTGTTATAAGAGTAACCTATCAGCAAGTACGACGTCAAAAACAATGTTATAAAAACAAATAATTCTTCAGATTTTGGACTGTAAAATATGTACAAAATGTCAATGCTGTGACCAGGATTCGAACCTAGGTTAGCACGGCCACAACGTGGGGTCCTAACCTCTAGACGATCACGGCTAACACTGACGTCTGTCGCTCTTGGCACAAAGACACATGACTACTGTCAAACTATTGAAAAATAAGGAGGAAACTTGAAATTCTCTCGCATGCGCAAAAATACACTATAGTAACCATTGTTAAATGCAGCTGAATCTCTTCGCTCGCTAAGAAAAGTAGATCAGACCAGTTCTTCTAAGAACTCACCAAACGCCAAAGGAAATAGGTTAAATTAACCGCAAAAGAAACTGAAAGTCATCTTCTAAGAACTCACTGGAAGCTGACCAAAAAGAATAAAAATCCAAGCCTTAGCCAGAAAAATAACTAGATATTGTGGCTACTATACACAATCTACTAATAAAAACAAGTAAGTTTTCTAAAATAAACTACAATAAATTAACCAAGTAACCTCACACTGTCACTGATTAGGACTTCATATAAAGATAACAACTACACTATTGGTGTATATACCGTTCCACACTTTAACTATTGGTGACGGGGCAGTATCTCAATTCTACGAGAGTTGTCTTGCTATAAGATAAGTGATACTATAGTAAGATACACATAAGTGTTATATGTTTACATTTCATAAAAAATGCCAAAGTCAGCACGTAGTAAAAAAGCTCAGAGAAATATAGACTATGAAAAAAAGTCAAGGTATTATCTGAGCAAAAAGAATACTATCAGAAAAAAGCTGAAATAATAAAAATTAAGTATCATGCAAATCCTGAGGCAAAGAAGGCTGCCTCACGTGCTGACTCAAAAGCACGGTATAACAGGGATCCCGAGGGGAAAAAACTGCCTCACATGCTCTTTATAACAAAGAACCAGAAAAAAAGAAGGCTGCCTCACGTGCTGACTCAAAAGCACGGTATAACAGGGATCCCAAGGGGGAAAAAGCTGCCTCATGCACAAACAATTATAAATATAGATATCAAAAACTGCCAAAACGCCAAAGAATGAACCAAGAAAAATTTAATAGTGAAGGTATGAACATTTTAGAACTTTATAATACTCTAACTGTTTTATCAGAGAGGCGGTAGCACTCTCTATGTAATATAGAACCGATGGAGGACCAAGAGGCAACTCCTAAGGCCCAAAACCCAAAGACCTAAAACCCAGCAGGAAGCGACCTACTACTAATGGAGGCGGCAATGAGCCGCCTCCTAAAAAAGACAATACTATCATGAATGTAAGTTTAAAAATAAGACTGTAAGTAAAAATACTAATTAACAAGAATAAAAAAGCATTGGAAATGCAAAAGGATATAGGGATGGTATAGCAAAAAGTATACAAACAAGATAGCTATGAATGGCTAGGCACATGGAAATAGAATTGCATCCAAAGTATAGCCCTATAGCTTTTTACAACCGTAATGATGGCACGGAATGAAGATTGGAGAAAAGCTATAGGGCTATACTTTGGATGCAATTCTATTTCCATGTGCCTAGCCATTCATAGCTATCTTGTTTGTATACTTTTTGCCATACCATCCCTATATCCTTTTGCATTTCCAATGCTTTTTTATTCTTGTCAAAAGTAAAAATGCTCACGCTAAAGCACCAAGTTATAAACTAAAAAAAATAAATAAAAATAAATAAAAATATAAACCTGTTAATTACCTAATCAGACCATATATAAATCCCCTCCTCACCTTTGCTCCGAGGCCCCACACAGCTATCCGACTTCCACTCCATCATCTAGCATGCTTTGAATCGATTTGTCACGTCTACCATTTTAAAATTTTCCGAAATTAATAGTGGATATTGTCGCAGACATAACAAGTAAGACATTTGTACCTAATACAACTGAATAAATATATGTATATATAAACATATATGTATGCACTTACTGATTTATAAATTGCCACTTGTTCTCGTCTCCTTTCACCAACACCGACTATATTTCATTCCTCGCATTGTGATAGCCTTCTAAATTTCTATTACATACCTATCCCACCCAATGCTTCAAGCCAACTACATATCAATCCTAATTATGTTTCAGGTTGAAGAAATATGGTATAATAAAATTATCGGGTGTTCGTTCGCGCCTGACCTCCATAGAACGGAAATATGTCACAACGTTATAAAGGTCGTTTTGATATAGATCCACAGAATATTGTGATAAGTGTTTCAGTGTGAACAGGTATGGTATAATAAATTATGGACTTTATCTATTTTATTTTTACTTTCCTCATATTTTGCTTTGGTTTTTATACCCCCAAATTCCAAGCTATCTCTTTACAACCCTTCCTTGTCATAACCTATCATACTTTCATAAATCAGGTACGGTTGCTAGTATCTATAATATAAAGCTGAACGTCTGTATGTGTGTCTGGTCACGAATAGGCTCCTATATATATGACTATTATAGAAAATGATCACATATAATGATAGAAGATGTATCGAGATACAAGAATGGGTATATTTGATCTGGCATAATGATGATTCATAAAAATTATAGGGTCTGCGCACGCGCCTGATCCAAAAAGTATTGAAATAAAAAATTAAAAAATTAAAAATAAAAACGTTTACAAGTGTTTTTGATATAGATGTACATAATAATACTTTGATAAATATGTTTTATCTTAAACAGGGATGGTATAATAAAATTGTAGGGTTTGCGTTCGCGCCTGGCCTCCATAGAATAGAAATAGGCAAAACTTTAATAAAGACTTTTCATATTTATCTGCGTAAGTATACTTTGATAATTATGTTTCAGTTTGAAAAAATATGGTTTAATAAAATTATGGGGTGTTCGTTCGCGCCTAACCTCCATACAATGGAAATATGTCACAAAGTTTAACAAGGTTTTTTAATATAGATCCACAGAATATTGTGATAAGTGTTTCAGTGTGAACAGGTATGGTATAATAAATTATGGGGTTCATCTATTTTATTTTTACTTTCATCATATTTTGCTTTGGTTTTGATACCCCCAAATTCGAAGCTATCTTTTTACACCCCTTCCTTTTCATAACGTATCATATTTTCATAAATCAGAGTCCATTTTCTGTAGGCTGATTTTGAACCCAGTCAACGACGCGTACTTTTGCTAGTATATATATATATATATATATATGTATATATATATATATATATATATATATATATATATATATATATATATAAGGAAGTAGTCACCAACAATGTGTATTTTTTAACATTATTTTATTATTCCGTGTCTTGGTTTTTCATTGAGAATTATGTTTGGATCATTGTAATAATGTTTTTAAGTCATTGAAATCGTTTACGCGCGTTTCAGACGGTCTGTAATGCGTCCTCGTCAGAAATTATTTTCAAATGTGCAAAAATGGCGATTTTCGTAGTTAGTTTGAAGTTTTCCCAAGGGGTGGAGGCTTGTAAGTATTTATTATAAATTTGTATGCTGGATTTTTATTGCTTTTTTATTTTTTTGTCCAGGGAGACGTTGATCTCGCTGTAGTCGCTATACACACACCCTACCCCACCCTAAAGGAAAAGAAAAAAACATTAACAGAAAGAGATAGCGACTACAGCGAGGTCAACGTCTCCCTGGACAAATCAAATAAAAAAGCAATAAAAAGTAAGCATACCAATGTATAATAAACACTTACAAGCCTCCACCCCTTGGAAAAACTTCAAACTAACTACGAAAATCGCCATTTTTACACATTTGAAAATAATTTCTGACGAGGACGCATCACAGACCGTCTGAAACGCGCGTAAACGATTTCAATGACTTAAAAACATTATTACAATGATCCAAACATAATTCCCAATGAAAAACCAAGACACGGAATAATAAAATAATATTAAAAAATACACATTGTTGGTGACTACTCCCTTATTTAAATATACATCTTTCTTTCGTTGGAATTTATTAACCCATTATATATATATATATATATATATATATATGTGTGTGTGTGTGTGTGTGTGTGTGTGTGTGTGTGTGTGTGTGTGTAGCTCATGAAAGATTTAAGATGCATAAAATGCTATTGTTTTTAATTGGTTACATTTTATTTCGATATTTAGAACAGTCGTCTACCTTTAATCAAAAAATGTAGCAACATGAGTAAAAATAATCAAGACGAGAAACGTTAATAGTACTGGAAATTGTATATTCGGGCTGCGTTCATTCCTTGACAAAACATTCAGATTCGTGTACGGAATTTTTGTAACTATTTATTAGAGAATAACACATCTACATATGCAGAGACAAAATTCGTCAAAAACTTATGAATTATAAGTTTTATTTTAGATATATTATTGGAAATAAAAATAAAATTAGAAAAATCAAAAGATATTATAAATAAGAAATAAAAGTAAGAATTAATGTGTCTAGAATAAAAATGATAAACGGAAGGAAATCGCTTTGAAAAGGATTTGTTCTAGCGGAAAGTGTGCTTATTATTTTTTTTAATATCGTTGTTTTAGCTTTCTATAAAAAAATTAAATACTCAATTAATGATATTTAAAAATTGGCATCTTAATTTTTATTATATATACATATATATTCGTGTGCCAATGTATACGCGTATGTATATGTGTATATGTATATATTATATAAATATGTGTAGATTTATCTACTTTTTTATTCATATTATATTTATATTCTATCGTTTTTTTTGTATCACTTTTTCTAGTCTTGAGATCAATTCTTGCAGTGTTTTAGTCGATGTTGTCTGGCCGGGGAACCTTGTTATCGGGCTCATAGGCCTGCGCTTGATTTTCGATGAAAGCTAGATTTAAAATAATTTAAATTCCGTACGCGATTCCGTATTGCTTCTCGAATGTGTTGAGAACTCCTGAGTTCGCCTGGTTGTAAATGCAACAAACCAACAATAATAAAAAGGGGAGTTTGCGGGGTTTTTTCCGTTGTAACATTATAGGAAACATGCTGGATAATGTGCCTCTGGACAAATAGTCAAATCGACAATCATTATAATTTTTCCAAACATAAGCATAGATTTTAATAATAATAATAATAATAATAATAATAATAACAACAATAATAACAACAATAATAACAATAATAATAATAATAATAACAACAACAACAACAATAACGACAATAATAATAATAATAACAACAACAATAATAATAACAACAATAATAACAATAATAATAATAACAATAATAATAATAATAACAACAACAATAATAACAATAATAATAACAATAATAATAACAACAACAGCAACAATAATAATAATAATAATAATAATAATAATAATAATAATAATAATAATAATAATAATAATAATAAAAGCAACAGAAATGAAAGAGAGAATTAGAAAGGAATACCTTAGGAGAACAAGAAAACTTCTTGAAACTAAATAATATAGCAGAAACCTAATAAAAGGTTTAAAAAAATCCATGGCCAGCATCAGTACTAAGATACTCTGGATCGTTCATTGAATGGTCTAATGAAGAACTGAGACATCTCGATCAGAAGACCAGGAAACTCATGACCATGCACAACGAACTACACTCCAAAGTCGATGTTGACCGACTATACATGAAAAGGGAATAAGGCGGGAGAGGACTGGTTTGTATTAAAGACTGTATAAATGCAAAAAAAAAAAGAACTAGAAAAATACATGATGCGAAAACACTGAAAGGATAATTATGGCAGCGAGAGACACAGAAAAAAAATCAACAAAATAGAAAAAAAGAGGCAAAAAATAAGACAAGAAATGAAAAATGGGAAGAGAAACAACTACATGGAAGATTCGCAAGGATGACAAAAGATAGAAATAACAAAAAAAAACAACTTGGACATGAATGCGAAAAACACATACACCGAGAAACTGAATCCCTAATAACTGCAGCACAAGATAACTCGATAAAGACCAATCGCATCAAAGCAAAAATCGACAAAACACAAGAAAACAGCAAGCGCAGACTCTGTGACCAACGAGACGAAATAATAAATCATATAGTAAGCGAATGTAGCAAACTAGCTCAAAAAGAATACAAGAACAGGCACGGCCAAGTGGGAAGGGCAGTACACTGAGAATTATGCAAACGAGAATAAAAAAAAATCTATGAGACATGAACATACAAATGAATAAACCCATCCAAGCAAGAAGACTGGATATTGTAATAATTAACAAGAAAGAAAAGTCCTGATAAATCGTAGACCTTGCTGTTCCAGCTGACCACAGGAAAAATGTCAACGAAAAGAAGAAACGGAGGGAATACCCAGAGCTAGATAGAGAGCTGAAAGGGATATGGATGATGAAGAAAATCAATATAGTATCTAGAATAGTAGGAGCACTAGGAAGGATTCCGAAAAACTTCGAAAAAAGAATGGGAGAAATTGTAATTCGAGAAATAGCTTAAAAGATAGAACGAATAACAACAATGAAAACCCTTTAATGCATAAACGGATACACACGAGCCACATGTGCAGACTTTACGAGCTGCTGCAGAGACAAAACATGAAAAAACGTTACATGAAACCAAGAACATGGAAGCTGCATATCAATAAGTTTGCTATCCTTCCGTATTGCCCCATACTCCTCAAAATAGTGATACCATTAGCTGAAATGGGTCAAGGAGGATAGAAAGGCTGAGGAGAGAGAGCACTGACCAGACCTTCGCTGGACATGTGCGAAGAGAACTAGGACCTTGGGGAGGCTTATTGTAACTCAAATTCCAGTGGAAACTAACGGCCGATGCCAGCGAAAAATAAATGGTAAGCGGCTGTTGCGATAACACATTCATTTGCAAAGGTTGTCTTCAAGGAGACATCTTTGATTGCCTGTGTGAAAGCCCCTTGTGAGCCAATAATAATAAATATTATTATTTACTCATTTAGGAGTAGTCATACAAGTTATCATCCAATATTTCTCTTTGCGATGTTCCCTGGAGTCTAAGTAACAACAAGTTTCCCCATATTTCCAGTACTCTTAGCCTCCCTCAATAACCTTTGCAGAAAAGTTTGCGTTGTTGCAACAGCCGCTTACCATTGATATGCCATTGGTGGCGACCATTGGTCTTCACTGGAATGTGAGTGGCAATAAGCCTCCCCAATCCCAGTTCTCGTTGCACTCATATAGCGGAGGTCTGGATAGTACTTTCTCTCCTCGGTCTTTCAATTCTCCTTGGCACTTATTAGTTCGTGTGGTGTCCGTTTATGATGATACTCACAATAGGAAGCTGGTATCTTACAATTATACAGTTTCAGTTTTTATGATTCCATGTGGTGTTCCTTTATGTTTTGCATCTGTAGCCGTTCTGGTCTCCAGTTTGTGTGTTTTTTACATTGAAGATTGTTCCTTCATATTTCTGCATTGAAATTCGTTGTATTTTTTCTGCCATCCCTCTGATTCCAATCTCTTCCATTCTGTTTTAACATTTTTTTCGGTATCGTTCCTAGCGTCCTTACTCCCAGCGACGTTATTTTTACTTTCTTCATTTTCCAGATCCCTTTAAGCTCTCTGAATTGTCCCGTGGATTTGCTCCGCTATTCAGTCTCCTTGATCTTCACACTTTTGTCTGCCGTAACAGCAAAATCTACAATATAGCCGGATTTTTTCTTCTAGTAAACTATTATGAGATCAGGTCTTCTTGCTTGGATGGGTTTATCCGTTTGTATATCCATGTCCCATAGGATCGTATGACTTTCATTTTCCAGAACTGCTGCTGGTTTGTGCTTGTACCATTTTTCTGTGTGTTTAAGATTAATTGCACAGTTGCGAATGTACTGCCTTCCCTACTTGACCGTGTCTATTTTTATATTTTGAGCTAGTTTGATGCATTAACTTACTATGTGGTTTATTGATTCATTTCTTTGTCACCAGGGTCTGAATTTGCTGTTTTCTTGCGTCTTGTCGATCCTTGTTTGGTTTGGTTTGTTCTAATTGCGTTATCTTGTGCAGCTGTTATCAATGGTTCAGTTTCCAATGTTTAGGGGGAGGTTGCAATTTCCAAGTGTTTTCGTTAGTCTCTTCTTTTGTCATCCGTATACATCATTAGTGTTTCCCTTCCTATTTGAGTTGCCTCGTCTTATTCATCGTCGTTGTTTTCTATCTTGTTTGTTTCTTCTGTGTCTTGTCGCACTAATTATTCTTCAGTGTATTTTTCTTATCTTATTTTGTGTTATTTACACAGTCTTCCATACAGACCAGCCTTCTTCCTCCGTTTTTTTTTCTTTTCACATATAGTCGGTCAGTATCATTCTTCAGGTGTAGTACATTGTGCATCGCCGTAGGCTTCTTGGTCTTCTGATCGAGATTCCTTAGTTCTACTTTGGTCCAGCTTATAAACGGTCCAGAGTATCTTATTAGTGATATTACCCAAGTGTGTATTTCTTTAATAAACTTCCGACTATTCAATTTCCTTTCGAGGAGTTTTCTTGTTTTCCAAAGGTATTTCTTTTCTATTTTCTTTTTCATTTCCGCTGCTTTGATTTCTCGCTGGCATCGGCCATTGGTCTCCACTTGAATTTTAAAAGGTGATTCCTAATCACCATTATAGGCATGATGCCCCTCACATAGTGAAAATTCAAAAATTTTAGAAAGAGACCTATGAACTGTAAAAATTGTTTGAAATTTGGTGGCAAAATGAGTGACTGGTGAAGCTTTAAACAGTTTAAACTAACAGTTAACTATATCTTCAAACCCTACCGTGTTTGAATGATACATTGGTATACAGTAAGAGGCGTATAATACGTGCATATATATGTATAGATATAGGTAGATGATTAAGTATATTTTGTATCTGAATTAGTGCATATATATATATATATATATATATATACATATATATATACATTCTTTCGTAAAAGTCCCGTTGAGTGTGAGTTCCTTCCTCA
Organism: Euprymna scolopes; assembly: GCF_053919585.1. Taxonomy (NCBI): domain Eukaryota; kingdom Metazoa; phylum Mollusca; class Cephalopoda; order Sepiida; family Sepiolidae; genus Euprymna; species Euprymna scolopes. The sequence goes on from NC_136516.1 coordinate 52,901,789, forward strand.
TATGTTCCGAAATGACTGAGCCAATCTTTTGCAAATTTCACACAAAGGTAATTTGAACGTTTAGTAGTGTTCCTAGATATAGTTTGTACATAATTTCATGCGATAAGTATCGAAAACTGAAAAATATCCGATCTTAAAAAATAATATTTCTCTCTTATAAATCAAAAAGAAGAATTTTTACAGGGAGAATTTTATCACCGGCCAAGGGAGATGTTAAAATCGTATCAAATTATTTCCTCTTTCAAAAGCAAGACTTATTACCATCTAGAAATATAGCGATATGTTAGAGTTCGAATACTCCTCCGTTCAATAAATACGTCACCATGTTATTTGAATTTTTTTATTAATGAATGCAATTTACGAGAAAAGCTGAGGTACCGTTTTAAATCGTCGCAAATCATTTCTTCTTTTTCATATTAAAAAGCTAAACATTAATCAGAAGTGACTTTTCCAGGAAAGTCATCGTCAAGCCCAAATATCAGCTGACGTGATATTGTAAACAAATTCAGACAGAATTTAATGAACGAAATTTTCATTATTATTATTATTATTATTATTATTATTATTATTATTATTATTATTATCATTATTATTATTATTATTATTATTATTATTATTATTATTATTATTAATATTTATGAATTAGATGACCGGGCTATGCCAGGCTTTCAGCTAATATATATATATATATATATATATATATATATATATATATATATATATATATATATATATATATATGTATGTATATGTATGTATATATATATATTACGTGTATCCCCGTGAATTTTTCTATACAGCCATGCAAAAATTTGCATGTTTATATGCATATAAATGTCTATATAAATATATGTACCTATCTATATATGCGTATCTGTATAAATAAGAATATATACCTATACAATTATACACATACATACATGCATATACATATATATGTATATGTTTGTATGTGAGCATATATCTACATGAAAATATGCGTACATGCATAGGTCTCTATACATGCTTACATATGTATGCATATTCTAACTTATATATACATATATATATATATATATATATATTTACATATTCATATACACGCACACATACACCAACTAATGCAATAGTACATGTATTTGCATGCTTGTACGTGAGCGTGTACGTGTGTGCGTGATTGTGTGTGAAAGACGGGCACCTGGGCAATTTTCGCAAGTGTCAAACATTCCCAAGATGTCAAAAATTACTCTTAAAGAGTCAAATTTGTTAAAACTAGAAACGAATATGTTGAAAAAAAAACAAAACATTTCTCCGTTATTCTGTGAAAGCTATATTCAGCCAAAGTGCCCCACGTGTTAGTCATAGTTAGTGAAAATAGTAATAGGAAAATTAGATAGAAAGTAAATAAAAAGACGAAACATGACATGTGCTTCTAAAAGCTCGGGAATAGAAAAAGGAGATTCAGTAGATGAAATAATAATGTATATTATTCTTGATTATTTTGTTTTCACTCCTACTTGGTGAACTAAAGGAGTTTTACACTTTATAGAAGACTTAATTTACTCTAAGTGGTAACTGTTATTCACCCTAATAATGTGTTCCAATTATTAATAGTTATTGTGTACTAGCGGGGGGGGGCAGTTGTAAAAAAACGTTTAAATACAGTATTGTAATTTTACCAGATTTCGTATATATTATTAAAGAGTCATGATTACAAAATATTTTTTTACTAAGTGTGTGCCATCAGCTAGTATCGAAACCAAAGCATTCATAGATGGTCACGTTACCTTATACTAACGTGACACGCATGATTAAAGATTAAAATTAAAAATAAACCAAGTGAATGTACAAAATGCATTAGGATTTTTTCAATTTTGGCCCATTTTTGAAAAACTATTTTAACCGGTTATCAGAGAATGGCCCGAAAAATCCAGTCATTTGAGGTTCCTAGCACCAGTTTACGACTTTTAGTTTCGGAGGAGATAGAGTTTGAAAATATGAGGACAGACAGACAGATATATAGCCTGTTATATATTACGTACTGGCGGGGGAAAGCGCCCGGCTTTGCCCGGTCGTAAAATACGCTTAAATGTGATTTTTTTAATTTCTCCATTTGGCTGTTGGTTTCCAGAATAGAAACCGGTATTGTAGTACTCAAAGTGAGTGTAATTACCATTGTATATCCGTGACACGTGCATGCACTCCTTAAAAATTAAAACTAAAAATAAACAAAGTTAAATGTACAAAATGTATAACGATTCTTTCAATTTTGACTCATTTTTTACCTTCCCCTCCCCCAGAAAAAAAAAAAATTTAACCGGCTAAAGACTCATAAAAGAACGGAATTTATAAAAATCTAATGATTTGAGGTCCCTAGCCTTGCTCTGCGACTTCTTGTTTCGTGGGAGATGGAGTTTGAAATATAGAATGAGAGACAGACAGACAAACAGACCGACATATAGTCGTTTATCTCTCTCTCTCTATCTATCTATCTATCTATCTATATATATATATATATATATATATATATATATATATTCCAGAATAAATAAGCAAAAATCCTGTACGCCAGACATTTCTTTCATAAACTGTTTTTACCTACACACGCCAATAATACAATCATTTGCAACATTCTGAAACAACTAGGAATCCCAATACTACAAACCCCATCAAAAACTATAAAGCAAACATTAAAAACATCAAAACATCTCCAACACACACCGATTTCTAATGCAAGCATATACACTGTTCCTTGCCAAAATTGCCATCACATATACTTTGATGAAACCCAACGAAGAGTAGAGAAAAGGGTCAGTGAACAGAAAAGAGATATAAGAAATAGCAATTTTCTAAATGCATACTCTCTAATTTATTGCAGCATAGTAATATTTTTGACTTCATAAAAGAAAAATTAGTTTAATTTATTTTTAAAAAACTAGCGATTATCACAAATGTACGTACAATTAAACAACGTATAAGAAAACTCATCTTAAAAGAACAAAATTAAATTAGGTTAAACCTCTCACACTATTGAAAAACACCACTCATCATAATTAAGACATATAATCAGTCAATAAATTACATAATAACAATACACTCATTTCACTTCAGTTACACATTCATGTCTGAATCATAACGGTAATATTTATTTAAAAAATATTAAATATATCATGTTATTTTTACGTAAAGTAACGGCTTTATGACCTTAAAATTTTTCAGCAATTCTAGAAGTAAGCAGGAGGGTAAAGATATAGCAATTTAATACTCTTTGAAAATCATATATATCATATTGATATATATTTATTGAAAGATCATATAAACAATGAAACAATATTTAATAGAACAATATAGACAACATTATATTAATTATAATATAAATGGATGCCTGAAATCTAGGCTTTGTTACAAATACTTTGGAAAAGATGAGTGGTCTCAGCAACGACAAAAAGTGCCGATTCTGTCACACAGAATTAAAAAAGTGTTAGCTGCTTTACGTCTAGATAGAAGGTAATACTATTGGGTGATTGTTACTATACACTGCGACATGAGTGTAAATATCTTCAGTAAATAATCTGTAAAATGTTGAATATCGAATTCAGCAGCTAATCATGAAAACTTATACCAAAAGAAACAGTTTAAAAATAAATCATACACCATCCACAATGTCTATGCAATTCCTACTGCTACGTAACTAAAACATGGAGATATTAAACCCGATATAGTTATGTGGGACAAGAAAGTTAGATATATCAATAATCTTATATATTATACTATATGTGTGTGCTGGCATGCGCGAATGTGTTAAGGTTTGGGTTTTTAATAAAGAGTAGAGTAAAAGTTCACGAAGTCATTTACGTCTATTTTAAACAAAGTTTATTTTTAGTCATAAAATCGAACACAGACATGTTCAAGGAACATAGTTTAGCAGAGTTGTATTTTATCGAGCATCTCTCATTCATTTTTGGAGAAAATAACAATGTCCGAAAATATCATGCTTTTCCAAAAGAGATCAGTTACTAGTTTGCTTTATTAATTTTATCAATAATACTTATTTATAACTTTTAATACAAACATAACTATTGCATAAATACAGCAAAAATAAAACACTACAAATACAAATTAATAACAGAAAACATTAATTTATTACAAACTGTTAAAAAGGCCATAAAAATTAGTATGTATGTATTTTCCCTTACATGTGTAATATATATATATATATATATATATATATATATAGTAATTTATAAAATACACACACACATACACACACACACACACACATATATATATATATATATATATATATATATATATATATATATATATATATATAGCATTAAAAAAAACTAACCTATATTTAAAACAGGCCAAGACACTAGATATCCAGGCTAAATAGAACGCGGAATATTCAGTGTAGCTTAATCGCCATATATATTTTATAACTTACTAACTAGCTCTACCTACGTATTGAGCACTTTCGAAGTAAATACTTAAAGTTTATGCATAAATTTATACTTTTGTATATTCATTTTATGTGAGTAAATGAAGTAGTTATATATATATATACATATATCTGTATATATATACATATATCTGTATATATATATATATATATATATATATATATATATATATATATATATATAGTATATCAATATATGTTTAATACTGATTTAAACACTTAGCTGGCTTGATGCTAATAGGGGAATCATAAATGAAAAATAAATGTATTTTATATAAGGTTTATAATATACACGCACACACATATATATGTGCATATGTCTGTGTGTGTAAAAGAGAGAGATAATTTGAGAGAGAGACGGAAGAGAGAGAGAGAGTAGACATGGATGCGATTCTTAACCAAAGATTTAATACTGCAGCTTTCTTTCTTATCCGGGTGATTTAAGTGATCCGTGTGGATGGTTGATTTTTATCACCTTTTTCTGTTCCAGATCGCCCCCATGTTGTTACTACCTTCATGAACACTGGAGAGCAGCTGCTGTTCCCCCTGCGATGTTCTCGGTCTCGGGGTAGCAACATTCAACACTCGCCTGTTTGTCTCAATTTTCAACTAGCAACACACAAAAATAAAAGTAAAAACCTCTCAAATATTTCAGACGAAAATAAAAAAAAACATCACGAGTAAAAAAAAACAAAACAAAAAACACAAACGTGGAGATTTAAGAGGCAAAACCTAAAAACAAAAATTCTTTCGTTAAATAATAAAAATGAGGCATAACCTGTCGAACCCTTGTATGTAACCAAACAGACGTCACGGATACAAATATCTTAATATAAATGTGATTTTTCGTCGGTAAACCCGCCCTTTTGGTATAATAGTGAATGTTCACTAAAAGGCAAAGAGATTTGGGTTCAATCCTAAGAGAGTCATACAAAAAAACTAAACAAATGGTATTCTCAGCATTATAAGAGGAGGGAACAAATCTGAGAAGACTGCGGCACCCCCCTACATGTTAGTATAGCGACTAATGAAAAGGGAACATTAGCGTCGCACTGGACTATAGTCAATCACTTAGTTTAGTTTTGGATGTTTTTATGCACTTAGTTTAATTTTGGATGTTTCTATGATATTATTACGATATATATATTGTCTGCTTTCCATATATTTATTCTGTATTGGCATATATTCATTCTCCAATATAAAGTCTTTCCACGACGAAGAAGAGAAAGACTTTAATAATAGAAAGAGACAGACAGACAGAGACGGTTGAAAAAAGAAAGAGAGGACAAACTCAGAGATAAGGGAAGGAGAGAAAAATGATAGAGCTGGAAACGCAAAGACAGTGAGAGAGAGAGGAGAGAAATCGAAGAGCAACGTTTTTTTTTTCCTCTTCCGTTGACTGCAAGAGTGCGCGCGCTTCAACGAAGAAGAAGATTTTTTTTTTACATATGCATCACCATTTATCAAGGACAGGCGGCCACTCGAGAATAAGAGTTAAAGAGTGTACAGTAGTCAATTGGACAATATAGTAATCGTTAGTAATGGAAATTCGGTAAATTTGTTAACAAGTGTAACGCCTCATCAGGAACTTGTTTGCGTTAGTCTTGAAGACAACCATATTGCAGTCAGCTGGAAAACAGGAAAACGGAAGACAATTCCGCAAGCGTGCAGTTCTAAGAAAGAAGCTTTGTTCATGGAATCTACATTTAGGTTTAGGCACAGATAACGAATGGGGGGCATTATTGATAGTGTTTTCAGCTAGACGAGTGAGTGTTTCTTGTGAAAGTTTGGCGAGGGATGGACCATAGACTGAAGCTCAGTCGACACTTTCCATAAAAATAACGATACAGTAGAGACAAACTCACAACATCTCTTCTGTGAGATAGAGGTTGCAGGGAAGAGAAAGCGATATATCCTACGAGGCTACGAAGTCTATTTTGAACTCTATCAAGGCAGGACAAGTCCTTTCTAGCAGCTCCTGCCCAGATGCGGCAACAGTATTCCATCCTTGGACGTATCTGGCGCTTATATAGATAGAGAATTGCATCAGCAATGAGATATCTACTGGATCGATAGAAGGATCCGACCATTTTTACAGCAACCTTGGCAACAGATTTGATGTACCTGTTCCATTTAAGACCAGGAGTAAAGGTCAAGCCCACAAGCTTGTCAAAACTTGAGGCCTCCTCAAGACGAGAGCCATTCCTTTCAACTTATGCCAGATGGGGATCAGAACGTTGATTATGTAAAGAGAGAAGCTTGGTTTTAGATGCATTAAAAGTAACCAGCCACTCCTTTCCCCATTGACCACGTGCTCAAGATCAGAGTAAAGAGAATCAGAGAAAACTTGGTCGTTTACTGACTTAGGTGTGGTACCAGAGATAGTGTCATCAGCATAAATGTCTACAAATTATGTAAGGATGTGAAGATCATTAATGTAGATCAGGAAAAAGTTGGGCCCAGGATTAACCCCTGAGGGACTCCAGCATTAATACTATGAGTTTCTGATTTTTTGCCCATCAACTACTACTCTTATGAACCTGTCACAAAGAAATGATTTAATAATTGAGAAGACATTTCCAGCTATAACATAGCTAGAGATCTTGTGAAGTAAACCTTTATGCCATACCCTATTAAAGGCCTTTGATATGTCAAGAGTAATTGTCCTAGAAAGGTTGCCTTCAAGAGATTCGCTAATCCTATGAGATATAACTGTAAGCACATCTGCTGTAGATCAAGCAGAACGGAAACGATATTGAGTATCACTAAGAAGGTTATTTTTGTTGAGATTGTTGATTACTTCTGTATTTAACACAGATTCTAGCAACTTATTCATGGCACACATGAGACTTATTGGCCCATACTGAGAGGGGGATGAGCGATCACCTGAATTCTTAAATACAGGGAATACTGATGAGATTTTCCAGGGTGATCGGAAACAATTCTCCTTACGATAACGTTTAAACAGTTTTGTAAGTATGAGCGTTAGTTCTGGTTGAAGTTTTTTGAATACTATAATTGGAATACCGTCAGGGCTGGTTGCTTTATTGGAATAAAGGTTTTTGATTAGCTTGGCAACATCACGTACAGATATATATATATATATATATATATATATACATATATATATATATATATATCACATAGCGTGTTTTCTGATACAGAAAGATATATAGAGAGAGAGGAAGAAATACAAAATCACGGAAGGCTGACATTTTTTCTCTGCTTGACTGTTTGTGCAATCTGGTCTTCGTGATAGCAGAAGAGAGAGAGAGAGAGAGAGAGAGAGAGGGAGAGAAGGAGAGAAAGAAAGATTATATGTGTGTGTTTGGTAATCAGCACGAATAGTCATATTATTGAGTTAGAGAGAGTGTAAGAATCGTGTTTTTGCCTCGTCGCTGTGAAATTAACCTTATATTAGTACGAATAGCAAAATTAGTGATCTAAGAGAGAGAGAGAGAGAGAGAGAGAGATAGAGAGAGAGAGGTGCGTACTTGCAGGTCATAGTAGTAATATTAGCCAGTTAAAGGAAGGAAGAGGGTGATTGTTGCAGAAAATTGGAAGTAAACTAGTCAATCGTTGCCGCTTGACGAATTGTTGGGATTGAGTTATATTTCTTTTGCTTATATTGAGTAAGAAGCTTGAAAAAGAAAAGAAACAGTTTTTATTGTTTTTTTTTTTGTTTGAAATACTGAAACAAATCGGTTAAAATCCAGTGGACGTTTAGACGAATTTTATATATTTTTCTTGAGTGACCTGTGGCCGATGTTAAATGAGAACTGTGAGAGAATGCCTGTCACTTGTGGAACGAAAAATCGGAAATGGGATTATGTTTGGCCCCATGACCCACCCAATCCGAGGCAGAAGAAAAAGCGAGTACCCTATCCTGAGAATAGTTAATATGATGGTAGAGAGTTTTGTTCACTTATTTTAAAGTGACAATTCGTTGAGTTCTGTCGAGAGTGGGTTGGCTCTGATGATAATGACTTTTTTAGTTTAGTTACATGTAAATTGTGAAGGAAGAATTCCGATGATTGAATTTAGCTGGAAACCCTTTTTTTTTTTTAAATGAGAGTATTATTTTAATAAATATCGTTAATTTTGTTGATATCTGTTAATTGAAGTTATTTGTATTAATCGATATTAATAGTTGTTGTGGAGAATTAAACTGTTGAAAGATGTGTTTTTATGTATTCAAACAAGAATAATTGGAAATATTAAATTTTGAGGGTTGAATTAATTTTTTTTTTAATTATTTTTGTTACCTCAGTCTGGAAGGATTTCACTTATTTAACTGAACAATTTTAGTTAAGTTCATTTGGAAATAATTAGAAGCATTCATTCCGGCGATTAAATTGACTTTTGGAGGAATTAAACTTTTGCCTCAGTCAGGAAGAATTTCTTAATTGCGAAATATGGGTTAAAGAGGCTGCAATCTGAACGAATAATAATTGGAAATAATTATTAGCATCACTGAGTGAAGTGCGGTATACTCAATTGTGCGCGAACAGTTATTTATTTTTTTTAGATGGATTTTTCCATTGTGAGTAAATCAGGTGTGTAATGTTCGAACCCGGACATATTAATTAAGAAAAAAACAAGAAAGAATTTCTCGTGCGATAACGAGGCGTTAACTGAGTCTCCTTGAAGGGCGCGGCTTACAAGGCCGTTAAATATTATTCATTTTTTTAGTAATTATTATTTTTTTATTAGTTGAAATAAATTACGGAGCAGTTAAGTTGAATTTGGGGAATAAGAATCAGTAATGATTGAAGTTAGCCGATCCTTGCGTGGCCTCGTGGTGCATTCTGGATATGGATTCGTTCGGACATGCCGCCTGGAAGGACGCTGGGGGGGGGGGGGGCGTGGATAGCTCCCTGTAGTTTTTTATTAACCGTCCATAGGGGGGCAGATGTTGGAATTGTCTGCATGAGCGTGTGTGAGTCACACGGAGAGAGAAGGGTATTATGGGAAAGTGTTTTGAAATATCGAAGGGAATTCGATAAATTAGGGGGCGTATCTGGCTCCCTGTATTTTATTTTACTATTATTTCAACTATCCATAAGGGTACGGATTAATTTTATTGAAACTGAATTGGTTGTTTAAACAGCCTGTGACAAAAAGCTACTTAACTTTTAGTAAATATGTGTGTGCTGACAGGTGAAATTTTCCTCGCTTGTGTATCTGTGGAGACCCGGAGAGGTTGTCTGATAGCAGAGCGGCGAGCTGTAGCTGGCAGAAGGAGGGAGCTGGGTAACGCAATGTGGACCTGGGTGTGGCAGAATCGCTAATTGTTGACCCTCGGTGGCCCTGAGCGCCACGTTCGAGCTGCTTCTGGTTAGGAAAAAATAGCATTGATGAAGGCTCCACCTGGAGGACGGTTGGAGAGATCGATGGCTGTCAGTCATATCTGCATTAATGGATGCAAGAGATATTTTGGGGGAGTAGAATAATATACCCGAATATAAAACTCTTGGAGGATAAAATTTAGTGTTTGTATCTGTACCCTTCTGGGATCGAAGAACCAAATACGAGGTTTATCAAGTTCCATATCCACCAGACACCCAAGTTAGGGTTGGTAGCTATTAACAGAGTAGAGTCAGAATATGTAGCGTTTTATATTACAAGAGATAGATTCATGCTATTGAATCAGCGAGAGGCAGGTATATGCCGAAATAATGGTCTTAGAATTTGCCGGTCACAGAGTCCGTTGTATGTCACTGGAGATCATGAGTTGTGTGTGTTGGGATTATTTCAAGGGGATGAGAGAGTGATAAATCGCGTCTGCAAGGTTGAGGGTGGAAGTGAAGGTATTTTGCTACTGGCTATAAGAGTAGCTGAAGACACCTGGTTTGTATCCACCCAACAGAAGATAGAATTTCCTAAGTATGCGGTAACACGGTTGCGGGGATAATCAAGGTGAGGCCACCTTTAACTATACTAGAACTGGACAGGGGATGTAAAGCCCGGGGAAAGGGCATAGGGTTACCTGCCTATTATCAGGTTGAGGAACGGTATTTCTTAAAAGCACCTGAGGTAGAGAGGGCGAATGACCAATTGAATAACCTCAATGATTTCTGGGATACCCTGATCCATCGTTCACCGCCACATACCTTACTTAGGCTACCAAAAGCTATGGGAGGAGTTAGACGAATAGATTTAAGTGAATTGCAGGCCGGATTAAACGGTCTGGAGAGTACAGAAGCTAGGGGTAGAGTTCATAAGGTAGTGGTTACAGGAGCGGGAGTGAGCACGCTAGTAACGATAATTGTGCTGTTGTTGGTGACTGTATGATGCATGAAAAGGGCAAATGCAAGAAGAAAGCGAGGTGATGAGCATCTCGAGGCTGGTTACACAGGTAGCAAGGGAGACCCTGGTTCGAACCCGTCGGTGATTCTGGAAAATGCGGCTGCTGGTGCTGAGGAAAACGAGACGCAACCCGAGAACCTCCATGATGCTGAAATCTAAAGAAACTGAAGACGGCTTGAAGATTCTCTTCTCTTCTTTCTTTTCTTTTCTCTCTGTTTTATCAAAATTCTCGCATGGTGCTGAGCTGAGAACCGTCGAAAAAAAAGTCCCAACGATACCTTGAATGACCGTCTATTTAAGTGAGAAGTCCTCAGTTGAAAGAACTTCTTACAAGATGCCTATAAAGGAGATTTGAACTGTGAATTAGAAGGTGAAGGTTCAACTACGGCTGCTTAAGGTGAGAAAGATTCCCCTAGGTTAATAAAAAGCGGGCCCTTTAAGTACTCTGATTAGGGCTGCATACCCTTTATTATGAGACGGTGCTATTAATAGTAACGAAGTGAAAGAAAAATCTTGTAAATTGTGACTAAAACTCTGTGAAAAAAAAATTGAATTATGACTGAGATTTTGAAAAACAATGGAAGAGGGGGAATAACTATTATAAGACCCTTGAAAAAATTCGCATAAAATGTTTTTATCAAGAAAAAAATGAAAGGGAACAAAACGTTTTTAAACAAGGGAAGTAACTCTTATGAACCAATTGGTTAACTTTTGGCATTTTTATTGAGTGACATTTATAAATGGTGAATTTCTTTGAATTATTAATGTGAATTGTGAAAAAAAGCAAAAAAAAACGTGCATGTGAAAAAAAGAGACTTAAATACCTGATGAACATGTGAACTATGAACTGCATCTTATCCCTTATGAACTTATGAGCTTTTTGAACTGACTTTCTTATAAACTTTTGAATGGAAAAAGGGGGAGAACCCTGATTAAGGGTGGTTGTTGGATTGTGTATATGTTATCTTTTTTCGACAGGTAATTTGGTGATAGAGAGTGGGAGGTGTAAAAAAAATCTGACGGCGAACTGTGAAAGGGATGGGGTGATGTATTGAGGAATTAAACTCCATTGGTTCTATCGAAGCAATGCAGTCTGAGGGGGCGACTGTGACGTGATCCACCAGATGTTGACTTTGAATCTCAGATTGCAAACTAGCGACATGGCTGGATTACACACCCGCAATTTGGGTTTTTCCGTAAGTGCGTGGCGTGATTTGATTGCCTGAGGAAACTTTCCACCCGAACACTCACACCTCTATTTAATGCTAGTGCTGCGCGAAATTAGTCAGTTTTGAGAGAGTCTCCAGTTTCCCGCCAGAGTTTGTGCGTGAAACTCAAAGTTACAATGCCGCTCCCTGAGATGTGACCACTCCCCTCTCCATCCGCCGCCGCCTCCGAGGAAAAATGTTTTAAGAACTTCTCGTGTATATATATGTAAAAAGTCTGTAAACTTTGTGAAATTAACCGTTCGTAGAATAGAAATCAAGCGTTGGTTGTCTTTCCTGCCTGCGTGAGTTTTGCAACTCGTTTTCAGCATACCAGATACAATGTTACGCCTCTCGAAATACCAGACGATAGGAGCCGAGTTTTAGGAAGTTTTCGAAGATCAGAGGTCCTTACAGAACTTCATAAGATAGGGTGTTACACCCCTAAACGGACTGATTCTACTGTTAGCGAAAGCGCAACAAACGGTAGTTTTGTAAACACAGATTATATGGAAGGGCAAAATCTAAGAAATTTGAAAAGCTGTCTGAGAATGACATCATGTAATAAAAAGGAGTGAGGGGTGCTGGAGTTCTATTTTTACCCAAAACGTGCATCCGTAGATTTCTATCCTGGACGATTGTATAATTTTTACCACTATATTTATTTAATTATTTTTCCAGGTTCCTGTTTTTTAATTATTTTTTTGTAATCATTGGCCAATATTATATAAAAAATTATGTTACGCCGAAAGTTTCACATTCATTTTAGCAATGAATATATTAAAATCTTACATATAAAATTTATGCGTGTATAAAAATTTTTGAATAGAAAAACGACCTAGACAAGGAGGACAAACATATTTTAATAGTAATTCATGAATGAGTAAAGTTGAAGTGCAATATTGCAATAAAGAGAAACTGATTGCACCCTTGCATTTATTCTTCGAGCCTAGACTTGGAAAGACGGAAAAAAGAATAGTCTGACGTATTGAATAGATATGTTAGTGCATACTTATACATTACTTATTATATATATATATATGTATATATATATATGTGTGTGTGTGTGTGTGTGTCTGTGTGTGTGTGTGTCTGTGTGTGCACTTGTACTATATTTTGCCAACAAAGTGATTGACACTTTTGGTGGATTTGTTAATTAAACAAATGAAAAGGGTAAAATAAAAAATGAGAGAGAGAGACAATATGAAAAACTGGGTAATGGAAAATTTAAAGAAAGAAAAAGGTAATTCAACAAAAACAAGGGAACACAGAATGAAAGCACATAAAGAGATATGATAAACATTAAAGAAAGAAAGGAATAGGACACTTAAAAGAAAAAAAAGAACAAAAGAATGAAAGAAAAAAGGAAAAATGGTCGAATTTAAAGCAAAAGATAAAGAAAAGGAAAGGTTTGTATAATAAAAGCAAGAAAGACAATATAAATAATGGATAAGTGAAAGAAGTGAAAATAAAGACAAAAAGGCAGAAAGGAATGAAATAAGGAAAGAAAAAGAAGAAAGAGAGGCGCAAATCAAAGAAAAGAACATTGAAAGTAAAAAGGGCGAAAGAATAAAAAATGGGGCTTAATAAATAAACAAAGATGACAAATCACTTGGGATAAAGAAATAAAGTGTTAAATAAAGACAGATGAAAAAAAGGAGAAAATAAAAGGAGAAAATTCCAAAAAATATAAACAAAGAAAGAAATGAATGAAATAATAAAGCACGAAGTAAAGAGGCTCAGAATGATAAGTTAATGAAATGATAAAAAGGAGAAAAGAATTCAAAAAGAAATAAAACAGAAATGAAATAAACAGAAATGACTAAAGAACACGACGAAGGGAAAAAGATGGGTCAAAAATGTAAAGAAAGAAAAAAGCTTCGCATCATCTATGAAAGCAAGCCAGGCAAATCATCGGAGTCACTTAGCGACTGCCCTACTCTCATCACTTTTTTTTTTTTTTGTATAATTGAGGCATGGTTGAGTTTTAAGAAAAGATATTTCTTGGCATTATCTCCTCCGTATTCAAATAAGGGTGTGTCTATTGCATGTCACCTTGGGCGCATTTATGTAGAAACAGCAATGGGCCTGTTCTTGACTACATTTTTAAATCCTTCAAAAGTGCTACATTGTAAGAGTTCGGTTTTCTACATTACGCTGCTGTTGCGTTATATCTTGTTGCCCTATGGGGCACGTAAATACTTTTTTATCTGACTTGCTATTTTATACCAGTAATGATATACTTTATCAGATTTTGATTTTAGCGTCTTAATAGTGAGGAGGATCAACCCTTTCGAGTAAATGAGATATAGTTCGGTTTAGTTCTTGTTGATCAACTTCTTAAGAAGTTTCTTGTTCATCGGGAGGAGGTTTTGTTTATTCAATCCAGGAAGGTAAAAATAGAGACAAAAACAAAGAACAAAAGGAACAAGAAAGAGAGAAATGGAAAAATTAGAAGAAAAAAAGAGAAAGAAGAAAGCGGCGTCGCTCCTTGAGAATATCGAAGGCTCCGTCCATAACTATTTTGCATCGTTTTAGAGTACCCATTCTGGGATTTTTCGCTTTTCCGACATAAAGAAGAGCTTTAGTCACATTTCTTTTTCAGAGTAAGCATTTAAATACAGAGAGAAAAAGGGCAATGAATTACGAAGAAGAAATACAACACGAAAGAAAGAAATAATACAAATCGAGTAAAGAAGTATCGGTGAAAAATCGAAGGAAACAAGTGAAACAAAAGTGAATGGCGTAGAGAATGGATTAATAAATGAAATCAGAAACGATAAAGAAATGAAATAAGAAATGATGAAGAAATGTTTAAAATGAAAATTTGTAGGTACATAAATAAAACAAAAAAAGGAAAACGGATAGAACGGTAGAAAGAGAGAAAGAAAGAACGAAAAAGAAAGAATTATACATGAAAGGATGAAAAGAGATGGGGATATAAGATAGGGAGAACTAGAAAAAATTGAGAAAGGATGAAGCAGAAAATGAGAGAGAGATAGAATAAGGAATGATGAAAGGAAGATAAGAAAAACGAAAGAAAAGAGAACTCGAAAAAGAGAATTAAAACAAAAGAAGGAAAAAAAGGAAGGAAAAACTAAAATCAAAGGAGTAAAAAGGGAGGAAGAAATTAAAGAAGGAATGACAGAATAGAAAAATCCAACAATTTAAGCGAGACAAAACAAAAATATTTAGTGGAAAAAAAGGAATAAAGTGAGAAGGAAAGACATATTTGAAGAAAAATGGAAAAGATAAAATAGTGATGGAAGGAAGGAAGAAAGAGAAAAAAATATATAGAAAAATTGAAAATCGAAAGAAAGCCACAAAACAAGGCAAAATGAAATTAAGAATCAAATAGAAGAGGAAGAAAGCATTAAGGTAAGGAGAACGGAGAAAATAAAGAGGAATGATGACGTCAAAAAGAAAGAAAGAGAAAAAGAAATAAATTATATTTAGCTGATGAAATCTACATTTTCATATGAAACGTTCGAATGGAAAACACCTGATGAAAAAAACAAAACGAAAAAGTCGTGTATGTGAGAAGGGGTTAGAAAGAGAAATGACCGTCTTATTAGATGAAAGAAAAATAAATTAATAAAAACGACAGGTGTAAAACTGGCAAGCCTGTTATGACAAAAAATAAGGTAAAATTTGATGACAATCCTCACAGAAGTAAAAAAAAACATATATAGAAAAAGAAAAAAAAGAAAAAATGAAAATAAGAAGACAAATAAAAAAATATAAAATGTGAAGTAAAAAATGTAAAGTAAAGTCGCACAGAAATGAAACATTGTAAGAAGTTATGCCCGTTTAGTGTTGATGGAGGGTTAATGGTATTTGGAGAGAAAATAGTTTGAAAACACGGAAAAGATGTCCCTAAATTTACTAATAAGTAATTGAACAAGGCTAAACAGACAGGTTGGATTGAAGAAAGGTTAAGGGTCATGAAAGGGGATCATGGCATAAATGTTCACAAATGAATGCAGTGAAGTCAGGGACACACTGATTGACAGACAAGCAAACACACACAAACACACACAAACACACTCGCACGCACACACACACACACACACACACACACACACACACACACACACACACACACATATATATATATATATATATATATATATATATATATATATATATAATGCTCCCTATCTTAGGTTAAGCATTTTGAAAGTGTTATACAAATTACCATTAGCCTATGAAGCGCTGCTCTTTGTTTAAACAAATTGAGCTTAGGTATTTGGACAATATCAAAACATTATTACTTCACTGCCTGCATAACAGCAGCCGTATAACGAAACGGTTAGAAGCTTTGGCTGTCTTTTGAGCAATCGAGTTTCGATCCTGGCTTGAGTTAGTTGCTTGTCTAGCCGCACTGATGATCTGTGAAACAGTACTGTATGTGGACGACTACACACATATATATATATATATATATACTAGCATGGGTGCCCGGCGTTGCCCGGGTGTTTGGAGGTGTATGCTGAGCAAAAAAAAGGGGTAATTTTTTAAACTTTGACCCCTATTATGACCCCTGAAAATTTATTTTTTTGGCCTCAAGATAAGTTACTTTTCTACCAAACTGGATATATTTTTCGTATTTTTATTCAATGTAACATGTTTATTCAGCTCGAAAACCATACAGTGTTTACCGATGTATTGGAAAATTCAAGATGGCGTCTTAGTCCCTCTTGAACACGGTAAGTTTGGGAAAAGGTGTTATAAATAAAAAACTGAATAAAATACTGTTAAAAACTCGCTCAATATGTTACCGTGACATAGGTTGACATATATTCGGCGGGTTTTTAATAGTATTTTTTCTAGTTTTTTATTTATAACACCTTTTCCCAAACTTACCGTGTTAAAGAGGGAGTGAGGCGCCATCTTGAATTTTCCAATACATCGGTAAACACCGTATGGTTTTCGAGCTGAATAAACATGTTACATTGAATAAAAACACGAAAAATATATCCAGTTTGGTAGAAAAGTAACTTATCTTGCCTTTGATAACATGTATTTGTTATATATTTGGTTTTTGACAACTTTTTCGAATTTATGTGTACAGTAATACAAACCCGTTTTTCGAGCTGAATAAATATGCTACATTGAATAAAAACACGAAAAATATATCCAGTTTGGTGGAAAAGTAACTTATCTTGCCTTTGATAACATTTATTTGGGTAATCTCCAAAAATACCGTTAGGGCTTACAACATGGCCGCCAGAAGAGTCAACAAAAAACTGCGAATAAAATATATAAAACTCGTAATTTCTGTTTTTAAAGTGGGTTGTCAATTTTCTTTATGAAATATACTTCCAAAATAAACTATTACAGTCGTTTAAAACATAATAGAAGTATTATTTTTTATTTTTTAAAAACAATGTTTACAAAATGTCTACGAACGTGCGTAGACATTTTGTAAACATTGTTTGGTTGCCATAACAACGTGACGGTAGTGAACGTGTGTGTGTGCGTGTGTGCGCGTGTGCTTGCTAGTACTACTATTAAGTTTGTCGGAGCGTTTGATTTCGTGTAGTTTAGTTTCGTATTTTTTTAATTTGTGAATAACAAGTTATTAAAAAATTAAACCCTTCCAAGATGGACAATAAATAAAGCCATAATATTTTATGGTAAAGGTAAGAGCGTAGAAACCATTGTTTTTTAGGAGATGTGATTATTGGATTAACCAATCAGAAATCGTCTGTGGCACACACATCTCTGTTTTTATAGATATATAGATAGATAGATATAGATAGATAGATATAGATAGATATATATAAACAGGAAATACAAGATTTTGATTGAATATGAATGTTCATCACTTCCAATACGTTTAGTGCCATCGAAATCGATGAAATCGTTCATTTTTCAATTATCTATTATAGTCGGGGACACACGGCGAGGGACCGGCAGATAGCGTCAGATTCTGCCCCGCAATAACATAATTCACAATACATTGTAATCTGTATCACACTAAATAGAACATACTTTGGATTTTATAAAATTATTTTTGTATCATCGATTTAAATCAAATTTTTAGCTACAAACGTTAAGTATCATGATTCAGTTGTGCTATAAACTGAAACATTCGTTTTAAACAACCTAGTGTTGATGTTATATGCAAGCCCTTACTCTTTGTGTAGTGATAAATCTTCTCAAATGCACTAGTGATCTTAGACTGTATAAGAGTGTTCATCTCCTTTTTTACTCATATTTTGTCGAATATCGATTTTCGATACTTATTAAAAGTATTTCGATACGAAACCTATTTGAGAATGAGAACCAATTTTAAAATAGCCCCAGAGGAAAATTATTAGCAAATGTGTTTATTGGTCTGCACCTTATTTGCTAACGGCAATAAGCATAGAAAATTAAAAGTCTTGAAAGTTGTTAAATAATTTTTCTCTCTTTCTTTTTCCTTTCTTCAAATTATTCTCATACCACTACTAACTATCTGTTCTCTTAACACCGAATTTAATTTAGAATAAAGATTATAAATTTAAATTTGAGAGATTTTTTAGGCTTGGTAATTTCAAAACATTTTCATTTGTGTTGCTTTATAAATACATGTTCACCAAAGTTGCATCTGATTTTTAATGACTGTTATACTTTGATAAAACATTCTTTTATTTTTTATTCGTTTGCCCTTGTTTTTTATTTTTGTTTTTTATTCACAAATTGGATTAAGCACTTAGATTAAATTTTGAAAAAATCTTTACCGAACTCATATAATCAAATATTTGCCGGATATCTTATTCAACTACAGGAGAAGCGAAGGAAATACGTTTGCATGAGATTGTTACCTAGTGTCTTGGAAGAATTACAATGCGCGTTGGATCTTTTTACCTCCCTACCACCAGAAACTTCCATTTAAGGATTTAACATGCAATTTGGATTTGAAGTTCAATATCATTTTTTTCTGCCCCGATATCTAATTCCCCTTATTCTATGTAGTAAAGATGATTTAAAAACTTAAAAAACTTTTAATTTTCTATGTTTATTACCTTTAAAACTCATAAAATTCCCTTATGTATGCTTTTAGAGCCTTTAAACTGTCTATAACTTATTTTGACTATTTTTTTCTTTTTACGCTGAATAAAAAACAATAAAACGGATGAAGTGAATAATTTAGCCGAGAGCCAGATTTTACAGAAAACTTACACAGTGATCTGCATTCTATGTCTTTCTTTAGTTACGCTGAATAAAAAAATAAAATGGATTAAGCGATAATATAGACGAACCAGAAACTGTCAGTTTATTTACTGCAAAAATCTCCTTATGTAGTTTTGAAAGCCTTTAAACTTTCTATGCCTAAATATTTGACTTTTTTGCGTTAAATGAAAAAAATACAATTGATTAAGCGAATAATATAGGCAAGACACAGATTTGGCCGAAAACTTACACAGTGACCTACATTGTTTGACTTTTTTACATAGGAGTCATCACTTATAAAGGCTCTGAGGCCACTCGAGGATAAGTGTTATTGGGTGTACAGTAATCAATGGGAACACATCGTAGTGATCGCTATTTATGGAAATTTGGTAGATTGGATTACTTAAGGGGACGGTTTATCAAGAATTTGTTTATATTGGTCTTGAAGACAACCGAGTTGTAGTCAGGTGAGAAACAGGCAAACGGAAGAGAGTTCCACAGGCGTGCAGTTCTAAGAAACAAATTTTGTTCATGGAATCTACGTTTTGATTTAGGCACAATTAAAAATTGGGGAAATTTGTTGACAGTGGTTTCAGCTAAACAGGGTTTTTTTTAGAAGGATTGAGGAGGGGGATCAAAGATTGAAGCTCAGACGAGCGCTTGCCGTGGAAATAACGATAAAACAAAGACAGGCTCGCAACGTCCCTTGTGTGGGAAATAATTACAGGGAAGAGAAAAGGGCATCCCCCACTAAGTTACGAAGTTTATTCTGTACACTGTCAAGGCAGGATAAGCTGGTTATAGCAGCTCCTGCCCAGTTGTGGCAACACTTCTCTATCCTTAGACGTACTTGGTATTTATATAGATAGAGGATTGTATAAGTAGTGAGATATCTACTGAAGCAGTAGAAAGATATCAACATTCTTCCAGTGACATTGGCAACAGATTTGATGTGCATGTTCCATTTCAGATCAGGAGTAAATGTCAAGCCTAGAAGCTTGTCAAAAAAAGAAGATTCTCCAAGACGAGAGCCATCCATTTCAATTAGTGTCAGATGAGGATCAGAGCATTGATGATGTAAAGATAGGAGCTTGTTTTTAAATGCATTAAACGTAACCAGACACCTCTTCCCCCATTATACCACGCACTCAAGATCCGAGGAGAGAGAATCAGAGAGAACTTGGTCATTTACGGCCTTTGATGTGTTGCCATAGATGGTAGTGTCATCAACATAAATCTCTACGAATGATGTAAGGATCTGTTTTGGGAGATCATTGATGTAGATCAGGAAGAGAGTTGCGCCCAGGATAAACTCTTTAGGGACTCCAGCATTAATACTGTGAGCTTCTGATTTCTGCCCATAAACCACTACGCTTACAGGCCTATCAAAGAGAAATAATTTTATAATTGAGAAGTCATATTCAGCTATACCGTAGCTGGAAATCTTGTGAAGTAGGCTTTTTATGCCATACCCTATCAAAAGCTTTTGATATGTCGAGCAAATGCCCTAGAGAGGAAGCCTTTGTCGAGAGATTCACTAATCCTCTGAGATAAAACGGTCAGCACATCTGCTGTAGATCTTGCAGAACGGAAACCATATTGCATGTCACTAAGAAGGTTATTTCTGCTGAGGTTGTTGATAACTTCCTTATTTAATATGGACTTTAGTAACTTTCTCATGTTGCACAACAGACTTATTCTTCTGCACTGAGAGGAATATGATCTAACATCCGAATTCTTAAATACAGGGCATATTGATGAGGTTTTCCAGGGAGTTGGGAAGCAATTCTCCTTAAAACAACGCTTAAAAAGTTTTGTGAGTATTGGAGCAAGTTCTGGTTGAAGCTTTTTCAATACCATATTTGGAATGCCGTCAGAGCCAGTTGTTTATTGGAATCCAGGTTCTTGATTTGCTTGACATCACGCACACATATTTTTATGTCGCAGAGCGTGTTGTCTGTTATATGAGGAAATACGAAGAGTGGACGGCCTTGGTTGCATAGGGTAAAAATAGCTGCAAAATTCTTGGCAAATATGTTGGCTTTGTCCGATGCTAACGAGATGGCTCCAGGTCGACTGATGGTGGTTGGGATAGAACACAAGCTTCTGTTCATGATCATGTTTGCTATTTACCAAAACTGGATGGAACCAAGCCGCTGCTCAGCTACTTTGGATTTAACGGGCTGAGCATATAACTCTCTTGCATTTTTATTACGCTTTTACAGTGGTTGCTGGCACTTCTGAAAGCGTTTTAGTCTAAGTACGTCTATTACGTTGGTAGCTTATGGAAACAGTGATTTCTGTGCGCAATGGCAGCAGCACATTCTGTGGAGAAACATGGCTGACTGTAAGGCTTTTGTTGGAATATTTGGGAGGGTATGACTCGGTCTATACCTACAATTAACCATTCCATCAGGTCTGATACTATATAGGACACCTCCTTTTTATACATGGAACGCAGAGACAAAGTTGATATAAATGTATGAAAGCTATCCCAGTCAGCCATAGACTATCGGTATACTGTACGGTGGAGTGGTATGTCTGAATACATTTCGTTTTTATCCTGACTGATACAAAGGTGTTGTCGGAAGATCCCAGTGGAGACAGAACGGAGGATGAACACAGCTCAGGGCAAGTTTTGAAGAAAAGGTTTAGGAGACTTGCGTAATGGCCGTCAGAGTCGGGCACACAGGTGGATTTATGAACAATCTAAGTTAGATCATAAGCAATGGAGAAATCGTGACTGAACCTTCTCTCGTCATCGGTCTTGTTTGAGTGGGTTATCCATTCCACATTATAAACATTGAAGTCTCGCAGACGTGAATGTTTGCTGAAGGATAAGATAGTAACTTAGCTGTTATAGGGAGGGGGCGATAGAGTGCAAATAAACTTCCAGTAGTCACGAAATCTAATGTCAGATTCGCAGAATATTTTTAAAATGTGTACCAACATATATTTCATTTAATCTAATTAAATTAACAATAATTTACATATAAGTGTGCGTGCATATATATATATATATATATGTGTGTGTGTGTGTGTGTGTGTACGCGCGCGTGTGTGTATTACAAAGACTTCTTAATTGTTATTTTTGTTTCAGTCTATTATCATTTTTTTTTTTTTTGCATTAGGGTTAGTAGCATGTCGAAGGAGATGATTTATTGGAAGAAAAGGTATGGAAGAGAAAAGTCGAGCAATCTGCTTTTGTTTAAAAACATCATTTTAGTTGATTACAGATTAGTGTAATTATTGGCGCCTGTTCTTTTCAGTATTTTAATAAAAGCTGTTTACGTTAGATTGTTGACAATAGGTGGCGCTCTTCTGTGTATGAAACCCTCATTTTATTGTGCTGTTGTTTGGAAACACACATGACAGTCCGCTTGATCCATTCTTTACGCGAGTTAAATATCGCATTTAAAACTATAAAAGAAATTGCACAAAATAAAGCATACCATTACTATGCACACACACACGCACACACACACACACACACATATATATATATATATACATATATATATATATATATATATATATATATATATATATATATATATATGGATTAAGACACATACACACGCGTGAGTGTCTGGTTACGAATAGACTCCTATGTGGTTGACTATTATAGAAAACCGATGACATATAATAATAGATGTATCGGGACACAGGAATGAGTGTTTGTTTTGGCATAATGATGATTCATTAAAATTGTGGGGTCTGTGTACGGGCCTGGTCCACAAAGTAGAGAAATAAAAAAAAATGTTAAAAAAAAACGTTTACAAGTATTTTTGATATAGATGTAGATAATAATACTTTGATAAGTATGTTTTAACTTAAATAGGGATGGTGTAATAAAATTGTGGGGTATACGTTTGCGCCTGGCCTCCATAGAATGGAAATAGGCACAAACTTAAATAAAGACTGTTCATATCTATCTGCTTAAGTATACTTTGATAATTATGTTCAAGTTTGAAGAAATATGGTATAATAAAATTATGGGGTGTTCGTTCGCGCCTGACCTCCATAGAATGGAAATATATCACAAAGTTTTTAATATAGATCCATAAGTGTTTCAGTATGAACAGGTATGGTATAATAAATTATGGGGTTTATCTATTTTATTTTTACTTTCATCATATTTTGCTTTGGTTTTGATGACTCCAAATTTGAAGCTATCTCTTTACAACCCTTCCTTTTCATAACCTATCATAATTTCATAAATCAGAGTCCATTTTCTGCAGGCTGTATTTGAACCCAGTCAACGACGGGTACTTTTTCTAGTATATATATATATATATATATATATATATATATATATATATATATATATATATGTGTGTGTGTGTGTGTGTGTGTGTGTGTGTATATATATATATATATATATGTGTGTGTGTGTATATGTATATTATACGGTATCATCACTTTGACACACTGGTTCTCGTCAAACCACTGAAGTTGAGAAACGTTGAGCCAGATGGGTGATCATTGGGAAATTCTATGCGCTGTATGTGCTCTCCACTTATATCCGCATTTGTTTCCAGTCGTCTTGTACATACACTTCTCTTGCCACTGGTATTTAATAATGTCGAATCAGGAGATGTGTGGTTGGTGATTGCGCACCTCCTGTCACAAAAATCAGCACAGTATGTCACTAACGATTCCCGGCGAACATGAAATGTTGACGCTTCTGTATTGTGTATACAGACCGCTCGGCGTTTTTCGATTGTAAAATTCACAGACCGCTCGGCGTTTTTCGATTGTAAAATTCACTAATATATAATATTTTCATGTAGATTTCAGTTTTTACGATTATATAGACGATTCTCAATCGATTATTAAGTTGTACACAATATAGTGAGTCTATAGAGAATATACAAGTCAAGCCATCCAAGGGTTATTCACTTTTGTTTCTACAGTTACAGTGAGTTTAATTTATTTCTATTTCACAGCTACTTGGGAAGATTAGCCTAATGCTAGGGTTGTTATTAAATCCTTCTTTGTGGTCTGTTTCCGAAACCCTTGGGCACTTAGGAGAGTAAATATCACTATTGCCATGTATATTAATTTTCTAACATATAGTTAGTACTGAGCAATTAATATCGAATATATTTTCATTTGCTATTCTATAGTTCTTAAGTTCTTCTGTAAGTATTTATACTTTTGTTAGCAGGAACAATTTAGTTGAGATAATTACGTATTTTTTTAAGTTCTAATTTAGTTGATAAAATTGGCATTTTTTCTTTATTTTTATATTTCTAAACATGTTGAAAATGTCTTGTTCGAAGTTATCTAGGGCAGTGATTATCGTTAGGCATATACTAGATTTAATTTTGTAAAATTTAATATATGTCTTATCCGAACATATTTGGTCCGAAGTGGTATTGTACTCTAGAGGGTTTGTACTTGGCAATGATCGGTGTTCTAGTTTTCTTCCGACTTCTTCCCGATGATGATGATGTCTTACCTGATTCTTTTCACGAAAAAGTTCACAACTTGAATCATGTTCATCGTGTATGATTTGTTATTTGGAATTGCTATGCTTTTAGGTGAGAATGTGATTTCTTCGTTTGTAAACATTTTAAAGTTTTGTAATCAGCTCAACGTGAGAAGCAGTCCTGTTGTTTTGATAAAATATATTTTTTCAGTTACATTTCATTCTTTGTGTATAGGAATTAGTTTTTCATAAACTCAATGTATATTAAATATAACAACAAAGTTTATATAAAAGAATAACAGTATACTTACATTCCAAGATCCAAATATTTATTTTTCATGAAAATTATATATTAGTCATATTAAAAGTTAATAAAAGATATTACCTTGTGCTATCAATAAGAAGTGAACCAAAAAAAAGTAGCTCTCCAGCATTAGTTCTTACCATCTGAGTTAAGCTCAAGTGGGTATCAAACTTTTTAAAATTGACTGTAGTTTAACGTATTAGGTTTTTTTTTTCAGTTGTAACCCCTCAATGATATTTTACCAGCTATAAACAAAATTGAATTAGTTCTACACATCCCAATCACCTCCGGCATGGCCCGATCTTAAATTATATTAAAATTCATGTAGTTTTCGTATTTATTATTATAGAGTCAATTAGTCCAAGATAGGTTAATCTGCAGTTGAGTGGATTCGAGAAATTAAATGGATAGAAGAACCAACATGTCATCCACCAATAGTTGGCTTATTTAGAAATATGTATGTTTTTTCTAGTTTCTCGAATCTACTCAACCTATCTTGGACTACTGCACTGTCCACAAAAAATGATTTCCATAATTTCAGCTGATTGGAAATTTTCCAACCGGACTAACTCTAATCAATTGGATTTAAATTTGGACTTGGTTTTTTCTAAAGATGTATTTTCGCCCTCGGATCACCTTTGAAAGAGTCTTCATGAAAGCTGCACTTTTATGCCCGGTTCGGTTTTTTTATTTTGACTACATTTTTTTTAAATTTTTTACTACATTTTTCGCTCGTTGTTCTTTTAAAGGACATGCACATTTTTTGCAATTTATGTCTATAATAATTGCAGTTTCATTTAATGCCGTAACCAGCAAATTCTAGCATTTTTCATGCAAAATATATACGAGGGGAGTGCAATAAGTAATGTTCCTGACCCACTTCCAGCTGGTTGATCTAGCTGAAATTTTGCATGTGCAATGATTTATTTGTCTACAGGTTATGTGGCAAATTACAGCTCTGTACTAATTGTGGTTTCTGTTTTACAGGTGTTGAACTGAGTCAGGTGTGAAATGGAGTCTGTTGAATGTCGAGCAGTGATCCGGTTTTTGTATTTGAAAGAACGCACATCACAGGAGACTTTTGATGAAATGAAAGAAACTTATGGTGATAATGCCCCATCATATGATCTTGTAAAATGCTGCATTCGTGAATTATAACATGCCCGGAAGTCTGTGGAAACAGCTCCCAGACGTGGTCGCCCCCCTTTTGTCATTGATGAGGCATCTGTCCGTCAAGTTGAAGATGCCATTTTGGAAAATCGGCGCATTACTATTCGCCAAATAGCCCAAAATGTCAAGATTAGTACAGGGTCTGTGGAAACTATCATTCATGACCATTTGCATATTCATAAGGTGTCTGACAGATGGATTCCCAGGTTGCTCACACCATTCCAGAAGTGAGAACGCGTCAAGTTCTCGATGATGAATTTGGAGATGTGCCAAGAAGATGAGTCAAAGTTTTTCAAAAGACTGATTACACAGGGTGAAACCTGAGTCAATCACTATGATCCAGAGACCAAAGCCCAGTCAATGCAGTGGAAGCATTTGGACTAAACACCTCCAAAGAAGGCAAGAGTGCAGCCCTCTGCTGGCAAGGTCATGCCCACAGTCTTCTGGGACCAGAACGGAGTAGTGATGACAGATTTCCTGGCAAAGGGTACCACAATTACAGGAGACTATTATGCTTCACTTTTGAGGACATTAAGGGAAGCTATCAAAATCAAGAAGCGGGCAAGATCAGCAAAGGTACCCTCCTCCTGCAGGACAACGCTCCGGTCCATAACTCGCATGTCGCCAGATCTGGAGCACGGACGTGTAGTTATGAAATTTTAACCCATCCTCCCTACTCTCCTTACCTTGTATCCTCTGACTTTCACCTCTTCCCAGCCATGAAGTTGCTTTTGAAAGGAAAGCGTTACCCAGGGTATGCAGCCTTGATTTCTGAAGTCACGTCGTGGTTGGAGGACCAACCTGGGGTGTTCTACAAAAACGGTCTCCAGAGCTGCATCAAACGATGGGAGAAAAGCATAACTCTGAGTGGTTCCTTTATAGAGAAAGACTAATAACTGTGCCAAGTTTTGTTGCTCTACTGCTATGGAAAGTTGGTCATGGGGCATTACTTATTGCACGCCCCCGTATTAGTCATTTATAAATGAAGTTGTCTCTGTGTGCGTCTGTGTATGTACATTTCCCTACCAAACTACTCTGTCAATTTTCAGTCTACAGACGCGAGATTTCACATAAGTGGTATTGAGATGTGAGAAAATCTTTTAAATCTGTTTTTGGTCAGAAATCTGGCTGTAACGAGGTAAAATTTCAACGATTTGACCTTTGAAAACTGTACCAAAAACATCCGCTAATTTTGGGTTTAAACACTTGACATTATACATGTAGGTTTCTTGGATATCGATCAAACTTTTTAATCTTGATAATAAATGTCTAGGTGTGAAAACAAATTACTCAGCCAATGTTTCGTCTATACGTTCGAAAGTTTACATAAAGTGTATTCAGACATAGGACAAGCTTTTTAATCGTTTTTTTTTCAGAAATTTTGGTTTTCAAGGGGTCAAAGTTAAAAAGAGTTGACCTTTATTGTTTTTAGAAAACTATTCAGCCAATTTTGGGTTTAAACATTTTAAATCTTACATAAAGGGTATTCAGATATGCAGCAAGCTTTTTTATCAGTTTTTTTTTTTTGATAAAATTTGGCTGCGAGGAGGTAAAAGTTGAAAGAGTTGACCTTTACAGACTCTACCAAACTTCTCCACCAATTTTGGGTCTAAACACTTGAAATTTTAGATGTAGGTTATTTGGACATAACTCAAACTTTTTAATATATATATATATATTATATATATATATATATATATATATATATATATGCACATAAAGTTATGAACAGTACATAGGACTTGAGCAAAGCCGACCTGATCTGCTAGTACATGTATATTAATATATATATATATATATATATATATATATATATATATATATATACTCACAGACATACACAAATATATGCGTGTGCTTATATGTATGGATGGGTAGATTTTTTTTTATAATAATACAATCAAATAAGTATACGCACATTCTCATCCCTACATAAAAGGAGGAACCGTTAGCTCTAAAATGTTTAGCAAACGTCAATTAAAAATAATAACGGTAAAATCGAGAACTTAAGCAAGTAATAAAGCTACTTTCCAAATGTTGTATGAATGAAAGAAATTAAATCACCTGTTTTATATTCTTCCGGAACGAAGACTCGTCTCCTCCAACAATCAACACATTTGCTTGATAAAGTAATTAAACAAAACGACGAAGAACACTTCTGTGTTTTTTTGTATTGATGGCATTGTCTTTGGTTCTGTTTTTGCTATCATTCGGAAGAAATGTGCGAGTGCAGTGTTGTCACAAGAGCAGAATGGGACAAACAAAACAATTCCGACGTGCGTAAAATACTGCTCTCGTCACAATGCGCGCACATCATTTGTGTTTTGTTTTGCTGGGGTTCGAGGATGGGGTGACGTCAGGGGAATAAATGTGTTCGAATCAAAAGAAGAATCATTTTAATGTCCTTTTGGAAATTTCTTTTGAATAAGTTAAAGGAGTGCACAGCAAGTCAGAACTCTCTATCTATTTATCAACCTCTATCTATTTATTTGTAATGGCGTATATATATATATATATATATATATATATATATATATATAAATTTTCATGTAGTGACATTAAATATTACATCTCTCCTTTCAATTCAATGTTTACGAGCGCTGGCTGTCAACTAAACAGAAAAGAGTAACTTCAGACTTGAATAACTCGTTTGTCTAGCTACACTGATCAGCTGTGATAAAACGACAGCTTTCTTCTGTAGAAAAGTATATTTGCTTTCCTTTCTTGGGTTGAGCACTGTAGTAAGTCGGTTGGTGTAAAAATCTTAGGGACTTTTCAGCAATTTGCACCGTTAAGATTTCGATTGGCTCACGTGAGAAACAGCCGAAAATTTAGAAGCACCGACTGTCGACGATAGAAGTTCAACACCGGCTTCAGACACTTAGTTAAACTGTAAAATTTTGATACATTGAATCACTTTAACTGGGTTACTATTATTGATATCTCCCTCTCTCTCTCTCTCTCTCTCTCTCTCTCTATATATATATATATATATATATATATATATATATATATATACACGCACATATATATGTATATATATGTATATATATATATATATATATATATATATATATAATGTTTATGCAATACAAGTTATAGCATAATTACTTGCAAGAAAGCCTTTATCTGATAAGGTTCAGGCAAATTTTCGGGGCTACAGACTTATTTCCACTATTTTAATGCTCCCTAGCTGTATTTTACAATACTACCAGATTTTGTTGTATGGTTCTCACTCTGTTAGATTACTATATAAACATGGATGGATATAGAGCCTTGTCTTGCTTTTTTACGTATTTACTCTTATTCAATTGTAGAAGAAGAATTCAACTATGATTACAACATCTATAAACACCTTAATCTAAGAGATGTTGATTTTGCACTGTGTAATATAATTGATTACCAACACCAACAATAGCATAATACCAATATTTAACTATTATGCATAATTAGTAAATTTCACTAATGTACATTTAAAATATGTTAATATGAGATTTCTAATATTATTCAGAATCCAAAAAGAACTCCATTTAATCATCTCAAATAGTTGCCATCTTATTAATATGTTTTCGAAAATTAGCGGAATAACATAAGATTCGACTGATTTTTAATTTTTGGACTGTTTTTTTCACACCTATAGCATACTGTCTTTTCGATACAACATGAAAGCAGGGGATTGTATTGTAACAGTTTTTCTAGCGTGAATTTCGCCATCCGCTTTGTCATTAGATCGATAAAAATCGAATTTTCTACGTTGAGTATTTTATATTGCATTTTCACCACAAAGAATGCATATTACAACTTTGATGTACGCGGCTGTTATCAGGGACATAAATTGCAGGGATACTATGTAGGGAGTTGTGCAGCAAGATATCTGTTTACATTACACTTGAACTTCTGCACGTTACTACAGTCGGGGAAACAGGAACCCGGAAGAGAATTCCAAAGTCTAACAGTTCTGGAGATAAAAACTATTTGAATATAAGGCTTTCTAGCATATAGGGATCTCTACTGTGTAGCAGTGGGACTTTGCTGCTCGTCGGGTTTGTCGGCGGTATTTACGTCGAGGGGCTACGAGGGCTTGTAGTTTGTCAGAGCATCGATCACTAAAATATTTGTAAAACAGGCAAATGGGTGCAACATTTCGTCGATTGGACTAAGCTTGAAGCTTAGCTGACAGTGCGGGACCTATTAGGCTGGCGAATCTCTTTTAAACCCTGCTCAGGAATGAGAGACTAGTAGCAGATGCACCAGCCCAAATGTGACAGCATACATGGGCTCATGGTGGCCTTATAGAGGTACAGGATACTTTAATACGTAAGTAACATTCTAACAGAAAGAGCCCACCTTCCTCGTAGCAGCCGCGGCAATGCTCTTGATGTATCTGTTCCAACTCATATTCCCGGTGAACGTTTAGGCGAGGAGTTTGAACAAAGTACTTTGAGGTAATGTATCTTTAGGCATAGCTATTAGTGATTGAGAAGGTTTCATGCAACTTTTAAAGGAAACAAGCTTAGTCTTGGCAACACTGAATGTTACCATCCGTTTTTGTTCCTATTCTACTATAGGTTGGAGGTCTTTCTAAAAGGTGTCGGCTATTGCCTTGGATATGTGTTCATTCGTTTTCCTCTCGTGCTTGTTATAGAGCATGGTGTCGTCAGCAAATATGGCTATCTCAGAGACAATTTTATCAGGGAGGTAATTTATGAATATCAAGAATAATGAAGGTTCAAGGATTGACCTTTGTGATATATTCGCATTTATATCATATTGTTCTGACGTTCGAGCGTTGAAGATAACCTGGATTCTTCTCTTATTTAAGAAGGATTTAATTATGTGAAGAATTTGTTTAGTAATACCATATGATCTGTTTTTCATGACAAGATAATCGTGGCAAGACCTGTAGATATATCTAGAGCTACTGACCTACTCTTCCCTGCTCTGTGCAGTGTATGGTATATACGTTCAGAAATCTGGATATCTACTATAGAACGGGCTAGCCTAAATCCATATTGTTGGTCGGTCAGAAGTTTAGCAACTGTAAAGTGATGGACTAGAGCTTGATTAATTATGGACTTCAATATTTTGGCGAAGAGAAGGAGGAGACTATTGGGGCGATAATTTAATGGGGCAGTTACTTCGCCAGAATTCTTGTAAACTGGTTCCACAGATACGTTTTTCCAGTAGACATGGAAACAAGATTTGTTAAGGCTTTTGTTAGAAAAATTTGGAGAGAACTGGAGAAACCTAAGCGGAGATTTTTTTTAATAGTACAAGGAGGATGAGATCAGCTCCACATGTTTTTGAAGCATGTACTTTTTTTATGATATCATGTCCCTGAAAAGGGATGATTTTCGGATCATTTAGTGTTGTTTCTGTCCGCTAGGGAAAATCAGGAGGGAATGGTTGTCTGGGTCCAGAATATAGTTTGAGGCTAACTGACGAGCAAACATGTTAGCTTTCTCGGTTGCCGTGTGAACAACCTCATGATTGTTGGATAGTGGGAGAATTGTTGATTGTCAATTATTTAGTACACTGTTGAAGATTTTCCAGAAATCACGAGTTGGGGGGGGCGGCATTCATTGCTCTAATCAGGAAAAAAGGCTAAGCACTGGGCATATCAAATAAGCCTTTGTGATCGCACCTCCGTTCCATGTCTAATAGATAAAGAAGGAGTATGGAAGCCGGGTAATAGGCAGAACTTACCTACGCATTAAGCAGTTTAGGTTTGCAAACTGGTGATTTTATCGAGTCACAAGCTCTAGGGAGCTTGTTGATCAGGAGTGGGGAGGCCTCCCCCTCCGTTTGGTGTCAAACGTATGAGGTCAGTGGCGCAGGTTTAACATCGGAGTTTCACCTCTCCT
>NC_136516.1:52938676-53036176 GCF_053919585.1 Euprymna scolopes
AAACATATATTGGCAAGTTGAAATGCAAAGTCGTCATTTCAACTTGGTGGCATATTTTTACTTAATGTGCATGTCTAAATTCAATTCTATTTTTCAAATCGTTTAATATGAAATCTTTCTTACCTATCTCTCGATAGCTTCATCAGTAAGAGACGCGGCTGGGGTGTTTTGGTTTCGATTCTGGCTGTTGACACCCAAACTTTTGAAATCAGTGTTATATATTAGGTACAATATATTATTAAATAAAAAAGTTGCCATGTATTAAAAAAAACGAAATCTGCACAAATTAAATATCATATTTAAGCGTATTTTACGACTTATCAAGGCTGACTCGCGTAAGTATATATATATATATATATATATATATATATATATATATATATATATATATATATAAAGCAGGAAGGTCCGACGTTATCCGTGATTGAATGAGGATTAAAAAATTTTCCGCTTTCCCATAGTTTTATTGTCATTGAAATAAGTGAAATCGCTCATTTTTCGGTCGAATCGATTGATTGCCTGCTCTAGTTAGGACCCTTCCCCTGTGTACTGGGATGAATCTTTCCCGCAGTGACTTAGTCCGCAATACATCGTAATCTACACGGCACTGTACAGAATCTCATGTTAATCTTATAAAATTATCATTAAATAATCGCTTTATTTAAGGTTTTTCAGGCAGAAATCAAGTATTATTGTTCGATTGTGGTCTAAAAAGAATACATATTTACTTGAATTAAAGTTAAACGTACAAAAGTAAAGCATTATAGTTCAATTGCGCTATAAAAAGAAGTATTAATTTTGGATGTGTCCCTGTATTATAAAAAAAATCTACAAATGATTTTATAGGCTGGCCATTTCTACTTGTGTGGTGCTAAAACTTCTCAAATGCATTTGTGATGTAAAGCTTCATAACTTTGATCAACATCGGAATTTCTTTCTTTTATTGATTTTCGATACTTATCGGATGCATTCCGATGCTAAACTTACGTCCAAATATTCCCAGACACACAAAGTCCATTCGTGTGAAATTTAAAATAGAAATTGGATTAGCTGTTTTGACCTCCATAGGAATCTCTCTTTCTCTAATATGCACACAACACGCACAAAGACAAAGTTCCTTTTATACAATTATCGATAGTAGGTAGATAGTAGACAGATAGTATATATATATATATATATATGTGTGTGTGTGTGTGTGTGTGTGTGTGTGTGTGTATCCACTTATCTTGTGTTTCCTTTTTTAAAATTAAATATGTTTTTAACTCTGTTTCAAGATGTCTTTTAACATATTTTATTAATCATTTGTTCATATATGTGTATATATATAAGTGAAATTTTCTGTGTCTGTACATTTCCCGACCAAACTACTCTGTCAATTTACAGTCTACAGACTCGAGATTTGACATAAAGGGTATTAAGATTTAAGGAAAATCTTTTTTATCGGTTTTCAGTTCGATATTTTGCCGTCAATAGGGTAAAACTTCAATAATTTGACTTTTGAAAACTATACTTCCGCCAATTTTGGATCTAAACTGTTGAAATTGTAGATGCAGGTTACTTGGACATGGGTCAAACATTATAATTTGATTTGACCCCAAATGTTAAGGAATCAAAATTAGGGTCCAAGTTTCAAAAAATTGATCTCTGCCGTCTCTACCAAATTGCTCAGCCAATTTTTGGTCTAAACATGTGAAATTTTACATAAAGTGTATTCAGACATAAGGCAAGCTTATTAATCCGTTTTTGCTCAGATATATTGCTTCCAAGTTGTCAAAGTTCAAAAGATTTGAGCTTTGCGATCTCTGGCAAACTATTCAGCCAATTTTGGGTCTAAAAACCTTTCTCGTCTAAAGATCTTTGTTAATTTATTTTGTGCAATATATCTTGCTATTTTTAAACAGTTTGTTCTCAGTATTCTCAAGTTCAATCTAACAATAAATGTGATTATCTCTTTTTGGACATTATAAACAGTTGACAAAATGTCACAGTAAGGCGTGATTTCGGAATCGATGGGGACTGTCATGTAAACTTCTTTTGCATTACTCTCCAGTCCAATATTAACTGAAGTGATAATATCTTAGAACTTGATCTATGAGTCGAATATAATCTGTCATGATATTTGAGAAAACAAAATTATGATATTCATATACCTTTCTCTCATTCATAGCTTTTTAAATATATTTAGGCCTTGAAGTCTTAAGGTTTTTGTGATTAAACGACTGAATCCGACAAAAGGTTTGGTTTGACGTTAAAAAAACAACAAATCTACAGCATAGACATTCTCCTAAAATCCAACTTATTCTCACATGTTTAGATGTGGTGGAACTGTTTTAGTGCTATTCTTGATCTTTGACTTCCGGCAGGGTCACTCATGGCAGACATGTCTGGCACTCAACAACATTCTATGATTGGTTCTTAACCCAGTCGTATTGAGGTTAGGGCGAGTGAGGTTTTATGACCGCTTCCCCGAATGAGGATTTTAATTATAAAACAGTAGTAATAGCACGTATTATTTGGATTATTATCAATACTATTCTCATATTGAGTGTGATTTTTATAACTTTTCGGTCGATGTAACTTCCGACTTTCTTCAGGTGTACCTTGTAAAACAAAGTAATCTACTGTATAACTCTGGAATTTACACAGATTTTGCATGGAACACTTTATTTAATCAACTGAGAGTAGCATTCCTTCGTTCAATCAGTCATGACAAGGCGTACCTCCTAAGAAAAGTGCAAATGTGTTTTCAATACCATCCCCATTATAAACTGAACTTTCAGTCTCCAGAATTGTGTCACTTTGAATTAAATTTTACTATAGTTACGCAGAATAAATTCTGCTACGTTTACTGTAAACTAGCTGTACCCGGCCACGCGCGCGTTGCTGCGGCTCGGCTTGTTTGAATAGAATTATAACAATAAAAAAATAAAAATGAACTGTAAATGTACTGAATAATTGGTACTCCTGCAGTATTTAACCCACCGATTTCACGATCTTAGCCGAGCGTTGACGAACGCTTTCGGCGTTAACGCCGACGAAAGCCGAGAATTCGGAGCTACGGTGCAAGAACGCTAAAAGTATGTGAATAGCAACAACATTACAAGGAAGCGCCCTGATTTGCTGATAGAGTATCGTACCGCTCGCCATGTTCCGGCGTTTTCCGACGGATGTCGATCAACGCTCGGCTAAGATCGTGAAATCGGTGGGTAAAATACTGCAGGAGTACCGAATAATTATATATTTATTTATCTCACGAAAAGTTTAATTCTGTAATGTTTATATGCATTTATTATTTTGTTGCAATTGTTTTAAGAACAAAAGATTTTTTGAACACACGCGCGCAAACACACGCACAAAAACACACGCATGCACGGACTATAATAAGAACCATTAGCGATGCATGTTTTTTGTTTATGTTCTCAATACTTATAGATACACAATATTTTGAGACTTGTTAATGTTTGTAGCAAACGCCCAGCTAATTGCGAAGAGTACATAAGACATAATGTAATGACGTAAGCATGAAACGAACTTGACACAGTGCAAAGTAATCTGTCTACTCGTGACGCCATATAATTTTAGTAACAGTTCGTTTATGAAACGTAGAATTGGATTCGGAATTTGAGAATTTTTATTAGAACTCAGAATTGATGGAGTTTGGCTAGAGAGCCATTATTATTTATAATCGGAAACTGTGTAGATTATGTGAGGTCTATTTCTTTATAAGCCGGTGAAAGCACAGAATTTGTGGAAAGTGTAGAATTCGTTCCGGTGACAACTGGTAGTAGTGGTAAGACTAAATCTAGAGAAAATAGAGACTTCTTTGTCTAAAGATGATGATCATGTTGCTCGTAGGATGCAATATAGCATTTTAATATCACAGCTGAATGTGTATAAAATGGTATTCGAATACTACATAAGATAACTTGCCTAGATGTATTGAATTTGTATGTGGTATCTGTTGTTGTAAACCTACGATACTTTGGTTCAAAGGGGAATTTCTCAGTCATTTCATTATAAAGGAGGTATACTCTGTGATGTGCGTGAATTTTTTCGATTCCTTCTATATTTATACTATATTTGTTTTTCTCAAACTAAGTGATATACTCACGATTTTGCCGATATAATCTTCACCAACAAAAATCTGTTGCAAATCCTGGCGAATATAAAATCATCCATGAATTGGGGTTAAAAACGCTTGTACATCCTCTATTCCTGTGTGTTCTGGGTAACACATTCACTGACTTCGCATAAAAAGGTTTATCCTTGCCGCCATGAATGTCGATGGGCGAACATGCAATCTTTCAGATGTAATGAATACTTGTGGCAAACAAAAGGGGACTTCAGTTCAGACAATTCAGAGGCGCGATCTTATTGAACTCTATAATGGCGCTTGACTCGCTTAACAAGCAAACGAATCTAAGCCACACCAACAAAAGCATCACAAACCCGAAAGAACTAATATAGACTGTATGATATAATTCTGAAAAACAGAATAAAGCGAAAAATATAAAGATATAAAAAATAAAACGGTTCAAATATTATCAATGTTTATAAATACAGTTAATATTTGCAAATGACTTTATGAAAGCGTGTTATATGTTCTGATACGACATTTTCCTTTCTCTATCGATGAAGAGGAACCTAGAAACAAACTATATTATAACTTGCAAAGATCGGTGTACGTCTTGATATAGTTAAATGATATCAATGATATAAATCCCCAAATATATTCGCTTTTATTCCAACTTTATGAATGTTTGTTGTGTATTTTTCAAGTTTCGTCTGGATATACACTCTGATACATGAACTTTATAAAGTTCAAACGGTTAATGTGGCTATCGGTTTTATTGTGAACAATATTATAAAAGGGTTAAAACCCACCTTTGCAGAGTTTAATAGTATTATGTCCGATTAAAACTCCTGTCATTAACAAAAATCTCTAAATTTGAATTTAACATTAATTCATTGAATTCGAAAATACCCTACTACGTTTCTGATTCGTTATTTTTACAGCTTTAGAATATTTAGATATTTTGGTGATATTTTTTTGTTTTTTAGATTAAAAACATCTGATTCTGAGCATTCTTACGATTTCGATTGTGACTCTGATTCAAAATCCTTGACTCTGGCTCCGCAGTTTGTTGAAGATTATAAATGTAACGTGAAAATTGGTAATCCACATATTTGCACTACATTTTTGTAACATTGGTAAGTATCGTTTTTAAATGGAAATCGCTTAGCACAAATCATGATGCCATCGATACACAGAGCTGAATAAAAAAATACGTTTTCAAGATCAGAAAATAGTTAACAATAAGTATTAGATTAGAAGTATTAGAATACAGAAAGCGGAGTTGACGAGACTGCGAAAAGTAAACCCAATGTCCACTGACTATTATCTTTAAATATGTGTAAATATAGTTGTTATCGGCATTAAGGCAAAAAAGGGGTGGTATGGTGTAAAAAATAACTCCATTCTCTCTCTATCTCTCTCTCTCTATATATATATATATCTCTCTATCTCTCTCTCTATCTCTCTCTCTCTCTCGTTTATCTTGTCCATTTTATCGTTCTTCATTCTTTTCTTCTTGTTACCGTTTGATTTCGGTTCAAAATTAAATGGTGCATAGTCCGGTTTGACTCCTTTTCATCTTTGGACATGTGGCATCAACAAAGCATGAAGCCACCACCCCCAACCAACTTTACATCGAACCCCACTACACCTCAAACCTCTTGTCATCTTTTAACCTTAAATACTCCCCAACCCGCACTTTTCCGAGCCCTCATCTTGATTCTGTCGTGTATTTGTTTTGTTAACACCCGCTAACCAGATGCGTCTAGGGGAGGGGGGCCAAAAAGGGTTGTCGGGTACAAGAAATAGGAGAAAATGAGCGGTGGTGGCTTTCGAGCCTTTACTGTACGGTGACGGTTTGTTAGGGGAAGAGTTCATTGGTTATTCCCACTTGTTGCTCTATTTGGGAATGAGATTTTGTTGAGAGATTTATCAAAAAAGATAGAGAAAAGTGTTAATAAAGGAAGAAATGAAACGAAGAAAAACTAGAAGAAAAAGGAAAAGAAGAAGAAGAAGAAGAAGAAGAAGAAAGAACATTTGGCCGAAAAAGAAGAAAAACGAAGAAGTTAAAATCTAATCAGTTGAAGTAGAAGAAAACGAAGTAGGCGATATAGAAGATAAAGGAAAATGTCGAAAATAGATGAAGCAAAAGGGAAAGAGAACGAAGAGGATATGCATGAATAATGAACGGAAATGAAAAGGAGATTGTGAAGAAAAATTATTTGATGAGAACAAATAAAAAGTAAGCCAAGTGAAAAAAGACATGAAAGAAGAAGAAAATAAAAAAACGAATGAAGATGAAAAGTGATAGGATGAAGAAGAAGAGAAGAAAATAAAAAGGAGAAAGTAAAGGTGAAGCAAAGTAAAAAAGGAAAAAGAATAGGAAGAAAGAAACGACAAAAGGAAAGAAAGGAAAAGGAAAGCAAAGGAAAACCAATAAATGAAATATTAAAATGCTAACCAAAAAAAATAAAATAAATTAAATGAAAAGCGAAGAGATTTATAGAAATCAATAAAAAAGAACTTATAAAGAATAATAAAAGAAGTAGTAGCAGAAAAAATAGGAATAAAATAAAATTGAAAGAAAATACTAAGAAAGAAAATGAAGAATAAAGCTTAATAAAAATAAAATATCAATAAAAACAAGGACAAAACGACGAAGTAAGAATAACATCAAATTGGAAGCCTAGAAATGAAGAAAAGGAGGAATGAGAAAATGAATGAGAAAATGAATGAGAAAATGAAAAAAAAACAAAGGTTAAAGAAGAAGATAAACAACAACAAAAAATCCTTTCATTAATTTGGACAAATGTTAACATATTGCTGACATATCTTACGTGGTTAGAACGGAAGTGGAGAATTACTTGACTCGTGGAGGAAAACTGTACATATTTTTCATGCCCTCTCTTTCTCTCTCTCTCTCTCTCTCTCTGTCTCTCTCTGTCTCTCTCATACCTCCTCTGTCTCCCCCTCACTATTTATCCATTTTACATATATCCGCATTTCTTTTTATCTGTTTCTTTCTTGCTCTGTTCACCTCTCCTTCGCGCTAAATTAAAGTAATTTATTTTATCTTTTTTTTTTTTTAGATTTTCGATGTCACACGTCTCTTTTAAAAAGGACTTTTCAAATTTTCAATTCATTTTGTTAGTATGCAGATCGTTCAGAGACACATAGCAAAAACTGCGTCCGTTCTTTTTGCCGAGTGTTGAAAAGTGGAATCGAAATCCGATGTGGTTTGAAGAGATTTTCACATCATTAAAAAAATTATCCATTAAGAAGGAGGTGGGGATAGATATTTTATAATGATATTAATTTAATAGCCATTGATGAGATAGGTGGTGTGAACAAGATGGAAGAGAAGGACCGAATAGAAGGGGGAAGAGGAGGAGAAAAGAGGTAGAGAGAAATAAAAAGTAAAATATACGAATCCATAAAGTATATAATTTCTTGAAAATAGATAACGACCATATAAGATCGAGGGAAGCTTTTAGCACCTTATAAATAGAGCAGACAAGCTGTTTCCCGTTGAGTCTAGACAACTTGATTGGTTACAAGTCGTTTAGTGCGTACTAAATTTGCATGTCTATCTGTTTCTCTGTCTGGCTGATCCTTATATTTTCTTCATCAGATACAGATCTTGACTTTGAATGTCTATTAGACACTTTTCCTTGCTGCCTCTCTGTACCGAAGTTTGTCAGCAAAAGCTAGCATGAGGAGACGCCTACCTTTAAATCTTCAGTAGAACATAGTATTAGAAAACTAAAAAAGATTCCCTCAACGTGATTACACACCGGTTTGTATGAGAGACGCGTCTCTTAGTGGCCTTACCCTAAGTAACAGAATTTAGTAGGATATTCTAGCAGACCAAATGGATTCTGCTCTTGCAGTCCAGCAAAACCAACAAAAGACCACAAGAAAGATAAACTATGGCAACGAATTTAGCACATTTTTCTCATGCTAATTAATCGATTTTGTCATCGTTTACTGAAGATAAAGTTTTTTTCCAGAGTGATGCATTTTTTTTTTGTTCCAATCCAGAGTCCGTCATTTCGGGGAGCTGAATGTCTATTACATGAAAAAGAAAAAAAACGCTGTGTCTCATGGGAAGGCAAGTAATTCGGGATATAGAAAACTTGTCAATTGGTAAAAGGAAACCAAATGTTCTCCATTGCTATACTAACCCAACCTTTAAGAGATAACGTTGATCAAACATGCGGTTTTCTATGTATCTCATATAAATAATCTAGTCTTTGTCCCATAAAAAGTCACCCATTTCTGATATCTAAGAAAAACAAAAAATAATATGAATACCATTAATGTTAGTAACTACATAATATATCCTAATTTAATGCACAGAGTTTGCGATAATTGGACCTTTAGATGGCGTCATATACGTGTCAGCCACGGGGTTCATGTGCCCGAAATTATATTTAAATTATAAATGCCAAAATTAATCTTTGTAATAAACCACATATTGATATAATGTAAATATTTTATGTGATTTATTTGTATGCAAATATTGTGCTCTCCAAAAACACACCGTATATAAACAAAGCGGGTGATGCCTGCCGTAGTATTTACCTAATTTTAATCTAAACACAAACGCTAGCGAATCAGAAGTAAGCGAGGTCAACCTCTTTATACTGCGCATTAATTTGTCTTAGCAAATTAATTCTTCAGTTTTTTTAAAATATTTAATCCATTGTTCAATTTAATGGAAAATGTTGAAAATATAACAGGAAATCTAAACTATAAAAAAATTCAACCCCCTTTTCTTGATGACATTTAGTAGTTATTTCAAATTCTGCTATTAAAGATTGGCGGAGTTTTATATTGGTTTTAATGCCATGCAATATTTAAATCGCCCTGCGTAAGCAGGTACTTCTACTACCTTTATATGAATTAATGTGTATTTATGCTGATTACATACTATGCTATTTTTTAGATAAAATTTTCAAGTTAAATTCAATATTTACGTTTTCTTTTGTTTATTATATTAAGTGAGAGTACAGATCAGTGATTAAAGCTGTCCTTCCCATGCTTAGAGCGTATTTCTGAACAATAACGTTATTATTTGAACACGATGTGTAAACTTCTAAGTATCTATTAATGTCTCGAAAACATAAAGAACGGCTTAAAAGGGAGAGCGAGAAGGAGTATAAAGTGATGAGGAGAGAAAAGGTTTAGAAAGAGAGAGAGAGAAAGAGAGAGAAAACAAGATAATGGGGAATGATAAAAAGAAGATAGAAAGAAGGTATACAGTGAGAAGGATAGGGAGGGGAGGAGAGAAAGTAAAAATGTATTGGGAGAGAAAGAGCAAGAGATGTGAAGAGAGAAAATAAATGAATTTAGTGAGAGAGTAGAAAGGGATAGAACGAAAGAGATAGAGATAAGAATAGTAACAGACAAAATCGAGGGGTTGGTTTTCTTTAAAAATCTACCAAAAATCGAAAAATTAATCAATATGAAATTTTCGGTGATTATTCAGTTAAGAATAAATGTGTAATATTTTTCATGCTTAAGAAATATGTATTTGTTGCCTACAGAACAACCTCCCCGCTTCTTTATTTATGGTCATTCCTACCCTAAAAAAAACGGAAGTGAACATATACTTCCTGTAAGGGTGAGTGTGAAGATTGCAAAAAAAAAAATCAAACAATTAAAAATAACAGCTACGCTTCAAATTTGGAGATCAGAAAATCCGAATTTTAAATGTGTTTAATTTTTCATCTTTTGTGCTTTGAAGCGTGAAATTCGTTGAATGTGTTAATAATAATTATTATATTTCAGATTAGCATGAAAAATATTTTTTCCTTGTTGTTATGAAAACCACTCTTTAAAAGAAATTTTTAAATTTCTGTAAGAAAGTCCAATTTTGCCAATATTCCATTAAATAAATAAAGAAACAAATATATACACTACTGTGGAAGCTTAATAATTACAATAATTGTTTCTGTAATGTATCCTTTATGTGAGATATTGTGATGTATGGTGTCCGAAAGGATCTACAAACAGTTATTTCCATTTTTTTATAATTACTTTCAACTCTTTTCACTGCGCGGCGCTAGATGACATAATACACAATTGTTGTTGTGGCTTGCTTGTTTGTTTGATTGTTTGTTTGTTTGTTTGTTTGTTTGGAGCATCATTCATGATGGCGATTTTGTTGACCTTCGTTTCCCTGATATCTTTCTATTAAGAATTCTACCTTGAATAGTTAGCAGATACATACGGGAGATATCACAGTACCATATAAATGTTATAACCGTTCTTACCGACCGGCTACTATGATTACATAGGATTCTTCTGAATCTGGAAGAATTGAGCACTACTTGGAAGTAGATGGTGTTGTCGAAAGGAATCACGATGAAATACAGCAAATCCCCATTCCAGTTTTTTTTTACTATAAACAAAACAACAACTATGTGGGCGATAAATAAAGAAATGGTACCTGTGGTGACCCTGCCAGTAGATTTTCTTATAAGAAGACATGGACTTCCGTTAATGATGGTTGATTGATATTCCAAAAGTGACCCCCCCCTCGAAGGTTAACAAATTTTTTTTTTTTCAAAGGCCAACAAATTGTAATGAAAGTCTTTATCTACACGATTTATGCGATAAAAAGATTAGATTGAATCAGATTTATGTTAAAAGAATGTGGTGCACTGGTTATTAATTGGATAATAAGAATAGAAAAATGATTTTAATCATGAAATCCAAAATAAAGTCAATTTATGAAAATAAAAATGTATTCTAAATAAAATTAGAAATATATAAAGAATATTCTGAGATTAAATTAATAAAGGCAAATTGAGAAAATATAAGAGCCGACTACATATAATATTAAAACTGAGAAATATATTACCAAACATTTATTGTTGATGTAAAAAATATCAGGAAAAAAAGTTGTTTTATCTTTTAACATGTAATGTAATTATTAGGGAAAAATTAAAGTTTGATTGAAATTAATGTGAAGGAATAACGTATAAAGTTTAAAGTGCATAATATTCAAGGTAGTTCACAATAAAGGGCGTTTGAAATTTTAAAAATACTAATTAAAAAACATTGGTAATTTCTATGTTTGGTTACAATAAAAATTCATAGAAATTCTTTAATAAATATTAAGACACGTCTCGGGAGTCATATTTTAAAGACTTTACTCCATGTGTGGAGAAGATTTCGAATCTTGATAATAAATGGAATTATTTGAAATTTAAGTATTTTCTACTCTAATATGTTTGCGTATTCATATAGCAGAAATTAGTTTAATTGATTCCAAA
Source organism: Euprymna scolopes (assembly GCF_053919585.1). NCBI lineage: Eukaryota > Metazoa > Mollusca > Cephalopoda > Sepiida > Sepiolidae > Euprymna > Euprymna scolopes. The sequence continues at coordinate 52,950,035 of NC_136516.1, forward strand.
AACCTGTTTAAAATATTTACACTTTGTTTGCGTCTCCGATAAAAAATACAACAAATTGAGTCAAGTATATTTTGTGAAAAATTTTAAATTCTATAAGAATTATATAAAAGAATTATATTATTTTGTTTTTAACATGGTCAAATATAGGGTTTTTTCAGTCTGGAAAAATAAAACAAAAGTTATTTGGAAATAATGGGTTTTACTAAATTTTAATTAATATTAATTAATTTTAAAAAGAGCAGCTTCGTTTTTCTTGCTCTAATGGATGTCGCTAGAGAATGAGATTGAGAGAGGGGGAGAGAGTAAAAGATAGAGAGAGAGGGGGGAAGAGAGAGAGGGAGTAGAGCGAGGTAGACTGAAAGGAGATAAAGCAAAAAACATATAGAGAAGACGTAAAAGGGAGAAAGGGGTTAGAGCGAGTGAGAAGCTGGGCAAGAGAAAAATAAGGTAGAGAGAGAGAGAGAGAGAGAGAGAGAGAGAGCAAATTGAAAAATAAGAGAAGGGTGATAAATTACTAATAAAGAAAGAAGGGGCTAGGTGAGAGGAAGAGGTCGGTTATATATGTATTTTTGACAATGTTTTTCCTTTCTGTAAAGCCTCCCGACAACAAATGCTCACCTAAGGTCAGCTGGGAACACCTGGGAGTTTCAAGCTAGTGCCTGCTGTATATCATTCAAACTAAGGGATTTGAGCTGTTTAGGAGGCGAGGGTCAGTGATTATACGCCCTGTGTTTGCCAGAAAGTGCGGCAAACATGAAAGGCATCTGCTCTAGAATATGATAGGGTAGACACTCTCACTGAACAACCGCACCTCATCTCTAATCCGCCGCAGCGGATAAGTTAATACTTGCTCTTTGAATAATTTCTTAAGAAAATTCTTCACGGCATCTTTAGGACGATAGATGCGTCGCGTTTGACAATTTAGTAGTTTTAATTCACCCGTATCGATCCTGAGAAGATTCGGGGGCGGGGTCACTCAAAAATATACGTGACTAATTGAAATAGTGACGTCACTAACGTGCTTCTATTGGAAATATAGAAGAAAAATTGAACCTTAAATAACACTCACACACATACACACACATATATATATATAATGTGGCTCTTTGGGTCACTTATTGAGATCGCGCTCGTAAAGTCAGTTAAATATAAGAAAGTAAAAAGAAAACATCGAAAAATTAGTTCTTTCACTTTTTATTTCTCTTTCATTCTCCATCTAGATTTCTTTTCTTTTTTTTTTCTTTCTTTTCCTCCCACTACCGGTAAAATAGATATCATATATTTTATGATCTTTTATTAGCTTCATTTTTTTAGTACTTTCAAATGTTAATAAAGATAATATCGAGCAAAGGAAATACAGGGAAGACAGATGTAAAAGCATTCACAGTTAATTAGAAAATAAACAACAATAAACAACAGCAATTATAATAATGTATATACTTTTAAAGTTGGGTTTTTCTCGCTAGAACATTGATTTTAAAAGCCTATTATTCTGTTAAATAATTATTAAAACAAGCTTTTTAATATACTCAGTCATGGATATGCGATTAAATCCATGGAGCTTACCTAATTTACCTAATTTGCATGAAAACCAGATGTAATTAATTACTTCTTTATTTCTCATAGTTTCCTATTAGATGTTTGGTCTCTATTTCGCTATTACGCTGCATTCTATTAAGACATAGTTTTTACATATTGTCCAATTGCGAAAAAATTTAAGATGAAAATGTTCTATCCCAGACATACACACACACAGACACACATACATACAGACTTACATACATACATCATATATATATAATATATATATACATATAAACTGTATCAATCGCTTTATTGCAGATTAGCAAAATATCAATATTTCACTAAATGTACGTCACACAAAAATGAAAATTGTATCAACAAATGACTGTTTATGGTTAAATATTTCCCCAAATTTTATTCAAATCAATGCGATTTGCATTAAGTTATGACATTTTATTTTGTATCAAGTAATTTATACTGTCCATCGCTTTATTGCAGGTCTTTTAGAATGCCAAAAAAAAAGGGGCAATTAAAGGTTATTGAAAAGAAAGGATTGCTGCTGGACTCGCAGAAGTATTGTTCATCAAAAATTTAGCTATGGAGCTGGAAAGGAATCCAAGAACTTTGGCATCATTCGTGAACAACCCCAACCCAAATTCAGAAAGGATAAAGGCATCAGGAGAAACCTTTCACATCGTGATATTCGGAAAATTCATAGGGAAGTAAATCGAAACCCAAACAATACCAGTGCTTCCATTTTTACAAGATCCAGGCAGATGAATGAGATGGCAAGGAACATCTAAACTCTTCCAATACCTCCATTGAGCAAACAATATAGGTAAAACGAAAGGTTTGGACACAGAATTACATGAAAATGGATTTCTCACGTGTCCTATTTTCAGATGAGACCCGTGCTACTCTTGACGGTCCGGATGGATGGGCCAAATTTGGAACTCGAACGGAACTCCAACCCTTTAAAGAGTCCATCGCTAAAAAGGAGGTTGAGGCATCATGTTTTGGGCGGGTATCATTGTGGATAAGTTAGTTGGGCGATTCAGAGTTCCAGAGGGTGTAAAACTTACCAACAATGCGTACACGACCTTTTTGGATAAATATTTGACACCATGGGTAGATGAGATACCATTGTCACGTCGCTTTCAGATCATTTTTATGCATGACAATGCACCATCCATTCTGCTAAAGCGACTGCAGCCTTCATTAACTCTATGGGTTTCTCCGGAGAAACCCTAATGAGTTGACCACCGTGTTCTTTGAAAATCTTTGGTCAAAATTGTGGATACGGCGATAAATAATTCATTTATTTGAGGCTTAGCACCTAGGACCTGCTTTTGTTTATTATTCTTTAAGAGAAAAAATATAATAAAATAAAGTTTTGATTTAGACATTAAATTTTTGCCCGAATACAACAGTATAAGAGACCTGCAATAAAGCGACGGACAGTGGAAATTCCTTGATAAAGAATAAAATGCCATAACTTTGTGAATATCGCATGAATTTGAATAAAATTTTGGTAAATAACTAACCTTAAAGCAGTCATTTGATTATACAATTTGTATTTTTTGTGACACATATTTAGTGAAATATTGATATTTTACTAACCTGCAATAATGTGATTGACGCAGTTTATATATAAATGATCTTGTCGGTGTGTGTGCGAAAAGTGTCTCCCGCATTCCTCTCTCAAAATTCGGTCTGCAATATTGAAATTTGATATGTAGGGTATTTGTACATGTATCACACTTATAATTTGATTTTTAGTCGGTAAAAATAGCTGCTAAGGAGTCAAAAAATAAAAGAAAACATTGACCATAGCCTGGCGTATCTAAACTGGATCTGTTGTTTTTGTCCATGCGAGTTATATGCTTTGGTTTCGATTCTACTGATGGCACACGGCATATTATTTTTTTTTATTTTTAAATCACTAATATATATTAGGTAAAATATAATAATCAATAAAGAATTGACTCTATATTAATAAATATACAATCTATTGAATTAACTGTATTTTACAACCACGCAAAGTCAGCTGGTCTGTTAATAATAATAATAATAATAATAATAATAATAATAATAATAATAATAATAATAATAATAATAATAATAATAACAACAATAACAATAATAATAAAAACAGTAATAGTAATAATAATAGTAATAATAATAGTAACAATAATAATAGTAATAATAATAGTAATAATAATAGTAATAATAATACGCACAACAACAACAACAACAACAACAACAATAATAATAATAATAATAATAATAATAATAATAATAATAATAATAATAATATTAATAATAACAACAACAGAGAACATATTAATCTTTTTAAGAGACAATAGAAACGTAGAGACTGGAATAAAGGAATTAAAAATACGTTTGAAAATATGTACAGATTAATGAGTTCTATATAGAGATTCACGAATTGAACAAGACACACCGGAAGAAGATCGGAGATTACAACGACCGAAATAGTGTGCGTATAACGTGCAATATGAAAACGATCGTCTGAAAAATAAAAAATAATACAATCATTGACAATAATATTTCTATTATTAATAAATTTTCATTCACCAAGGTCAGAAGCCATTCAAGAACGGATGAGGTGGATCGACATCAGTTGTATTATAATTAATACTTATCTTTCCCATCTAAAAACAATATTCCAGAAATGACAGCTACTAATCTGCGGAAAATCAACAACTGGAAATAACTTTTTTACTCTGAGTCGAACGCTTAATCCTCAGGGCGGGAAACGTACTCACGTTTTCCCAATCGATCATATGTCCAAGACGATTGAAAGTTGGCCGGACCGAACGAATTGGTCAGATGGAGGTATTTTGGCCTGACACATGGCCGTCAAGTCTGTCGTTTTGCTGAAAAAGTCTTTGCAACAACATGGTTGATGATTATCACTGAATGACAAACACCGACACCGAACGGACAAGACCGACGGGAACTGGATTTACCCCTTGGCGCAAAATTCATTTGAAACCCTCACTTTCGGGCCCAAGAGACCCTCAGCGAAATAATCTAAAAATACAAATCTCTTTTGTTGTCCTTTCTTTCATTTATTTCCTTTTCCCCCTTCATATTTCACTCTCTTGTGTCACATTCCTTTTTTTTTCTGAACTTTAACCCTTTGCATTCTTTGTGCCATTATTTATTCCTACTAAATGTTCGTTTTCTTTTTAAATTGTGCATCCTTTCTTTTTCGCCATCGTTATTTCCTTTTTGCTCCGTCAAAACGCTGTTGATTTTTCTGTATTTTTCATTTCCGTTTGCTTTGATTTTCGCTTATTTTTCTTCGTTTTTACCATCTTCATTTCCTCTTCCAAAATTACCCATCTAATTTTTTAAATTATTTTATCTCACACATATCATTCCCTATTTTTTTCTTTTCTAAGAATGTTTTTTTGTCTTTTATACCTCCCCAATTTTTTGTCTCTTCTACCTCCCCAATTTTTTGTCTCTTCTACCTCCACATTTTTTTGTCTTTTCTACCTCCCCATTTTTTGGTCTTTTCTACCTCCCCATTTTTTGTCTTTTCTACCTCCCAATTTTTTGTCTTTTCTACCTCACCAATTTTTTGTCTTTTCTACCTCCCCACTTTTTTGTCTTTTCTACGTCCCCATTTTTTGTCTTTTCTACCTCCCCATTTTTTGTCTTTTCTACCTCCCCATTTTTTTGTCTTTTCTACCTCCCCATTTTTTTGTCTTTTCTACCTCCCCATTTTTTTGTCTTTTCTACCTCCCCATTTGTTGTCTTTTCTACCTCCCCATTTTTTGTCTTTTCTACCTCCCCAATTTTTTGTCTTTTCTACCTCCCCATTTTTTGTCTTTTCTACCTCCCCAATTTTTTGTCTTTTCTACCTCCCCAATTTTTTGTCTTTTCTACCTCCCCAATTTTTTGTCTTTTCTACCTCCCCATTTTTTGTCTTTTCTACCTCCCCATTTTTTGTCTTTTCTACCTCCCCAATTTTTTGTCTTTTCTACCTCCCCACTTTTTTGTCTTTTCTACCTCCCAATTTTTTGTCTTTTCTACCTCCCAATTTTTTGTCTTTTCTACCTCCCCATTTTTTTGTCTTTTCTATCTCCCCATTTTTTTGTCTTTTCTACCTCCCCATTTTATTGTCTTTTCTACCTCCCCATTTTTTGTCTTTTCTACCTCCCAATTTTTTGTCTTTTCTACCTCCCCATTTTTTGTCTTTTCTACCTCCCCATTTTTTTGTCTTTTCTATCTCCCCATTTTTTTGTCTTTTCTACCTCCCCATTTTTTGTCTTTTCTACCTCCCCATTTTTTGTCTTTTCTACCTCCCCATTTTTTGTCTTTTCTACCTCCCCAATTTTTTGTCTTTTCTACCTCCCCACTTTTTTGTCTTTTCTACCTCCCCATTTTTTGTCTTTTCTACCTCCCCATTTTTTGTCTTTTCTACCTCCCCAATTTTTTGTCTTTTCTACCTCCCCATTTTTTGTCTTTTCTACCTCCCCAATTTTTTGTCTTTTCTACCTCCCCAATTTTTTGTCTTTTCTACCTCCCCATTTTTTGTCTTTTCTACCTCCACATTTTTTGTCTTTTCTACCTCCCCATTTTTTGTCTTTTCTACCTCCCCATTTTTTGTCTTTTCTACCTCCCCATTTTTTTGTCTTTTCTACCTCCCCATTTTTTGTCTTTTCTACCTCCCCATTTTTTGTCTTTTCTACCTCCCCAATTTTTTGTCTTTTCTACCTCCCCATTTTTTTGTCTTTTCTATCTCCCCATTTTTTTGTCTTTTCTACCTCCCCATTTTATTGTCTTTTCTACCTCCCCATTTTTTGTCTTTTCTACCTCCCCATTTTTTGTCTTTTCTACCTCCCCAATTTTTTGTCTTTTCTACCTCCCCATTTTTTGTCTTTTCTACCTCCCCATTTTTTGTCTTTTCTACCTCCCCAATTTTTTGTCTTTTCTACCTCCCCATTTTTTGTCTTTTCTACCTCCCCATTTTTTGTCTTTTCTACCTCCCCATTTTTTGTCTTTTCTACCTCCCCAATTTTTTGTCTTTTCTACCTCCCCAATTTTTTGTCTTTTCTACCTCCCCATTTTTTTTTTGTCTTTTCTACCTCCCCATTTTTTGTCTTTTCTATCTCCCCATTTTTTGTCTTTTCTACCTCCTTATTTTTTTGTCTTTTCTACCTCCCCATTTTTTGTCTTTTCTACCTCCCCATTTTTTGTCTTTTCTACCTCCCCAATTTTTTGTCTTTTCTACCTCCCCAATTTTTTGTCTTTTCTACCTCCCCACTTTTTTGTCTTTTCTACCTCCTTATTTTTTTGTCTTTTCTACCTCCCCATTTTTTCCATTTTATCAAAAGTTTATCATTATTCTTTTTTAACGCATTTCTTCTCATTTTTCGTTTTTTTTAATTTTATCTTTTACATTTTTTATTTTTCCCCTTTTTTATTTTTCTCCCTGTTCCCCTGTTTTCTCTTTTTTCCCTTTTTCTTTTAAGCTTTATCTTTACTACTACTTTTGCTTATTTTTATCGCTCTTTATGCTGTCTTTGTCTGATAAACAGTTTTCCTTTTTTTCTATTCTTTTTCGTTTTCTCAATCTTTTACTTTTCCACTTTTTCTTTTTCCGGTAATTATTTAGAGAAAGGATCGTGCGGAAATTATAACGTTATTACTTAGAAACGCATTCTTAACGGGGGAGGAGCGTTTTATAATTTTACCTAAAAATTTAATGGAAAAGACATCGCAAAATTTGAATTTAACTTATAAATGCTAAAACAGAAAAATAGTATTGTAACTTCTCTGTATAAGCACACTTTTGTCTTTTTTCCTTCTCCATTTATGTCGCAATTTTCTTCATAAACATTCTTATTCTATTCATACTATTGCTACTACTACTACTACTACTACTACTACTACTACTAATACTACTGCAACAATTTTTTTCCTTACTATTTTATTTTTTTCTCATAGATATTTCAGACTTTTCTAGTTGTTCTTCTATTTTCCGATATTATCCTTTCCCCCGACCACTTCTTTCTTGTTGTTCTTATTCGTTTAATTTACGACTACTACTACTACTACCACTACTACTACTACTACAACTACTACTATTTTAGCAGCAACTGTGTTTTTTCTTATTCTTTTACGTTTTCAAGTTTTAAATATTTTAATATTCATTTTCCTCTTCTTTGCTCTTATTTTAATACTTTTTTGTCATATTGTCTTTCTTGCAGCCCTCTCCCTTCTCTCTCTCTCTCTTTCCTGTTATTACTATTATTATGAATGCTACTTCTGAAACAACAGCAACAACAACAACAACAATAATAATAATAACAATGATAATAATAATAACAATAATAATAACAATAACAACAACAACAATAATAATATTAAGGATTTATTTTACTTATTTTTCTGATTTTTCAACCTCTCTTTATTTTATATATACTTTGCGATTTTCTTCTTCTGATACCACTCTTCACCCCCTCTTTTTCTCCAACCTCTTCCACATTCCTACCCTTTCCCGTTCTCCTCCCCATTCCTATTCTCTTTTTCTTCTTCAACCTTATCTGTTTGTTCTTTATCAAGTATTTTCGTTTTATTTTTGTCAGAGTACTCGTCACTGACGCCACCTCTACGGGGATTTCGAACGCTTCCCAAAGTGCTTTACCCTGTCGAATTGTCCGTCAGCCTGACTACCTGCTTGACCACAAGAACAACCACAATCTGCATTGCTACACACAACCCCATCAACACAACCCCAGCATGTTCTCCATGAAAAAGTCGGACAGTTCTTTTTCATTTGAAAGTTCTTCAACTTTAAAGTTAATGTTTCTCCTGCGTCTCCGTCAAAGATGTCATGTTTGTCCGTCATTTGTTAGCATGTTTATTTTCTTCCTCTGTATAACATTAGGTTAGGTGAGGTTTCGAAAAGCCATCACACTTGGTGAAGTGTATACTCGCCTACACAAAATGCCTGAACAACCCTATTGGCATTACATGGCGAGAGCGTCTCAAGCGATTAGTAATAAACTAAATTTGTCCCTGAAATAGAAGGTAAAATCTAAAAATGGACCTCATGAAACCAACTAGAATTATAACTGAGCTCGACAGCAAACTTCGAACAAATTACGGAGGACATATGTTCGATTGGTACGACCAACACCTCAAGTCATTTTTTTTTATATATGAATGTCTGTATAGATGCATATTTCGACGAAGGCTGCTATATTTAACTGTTTATTGCTGCGTTCTGCCTTTTGGCTTAGACACAAAGAGTAGTGCTTGTTCTTGTACTACACTTATTTTTTTGTTGTCCTATATCAGAGAAGTAAAGATCCTTTAAGATTAATACAATCTTACATTTACTCCAGATCCAGACTCCTCATTATAAACGAAACTAGAAACTTACTATGTTTTGTTAGTTTCAGGAAGTGGAGTCACTGATTTTTCTGTGAACTTTAACTAAAAGAACATGAAACATATATATATATATATATATAATTATAAAACTCAAATGACCTTGTAACGAGTGATATAACCCATTTTCCGGTTTACGACATCCGGTTGCACAGGCGCGCATAAACATAAACCCATAACAATGTAAACAAATAAACACAAATCGCTACTTTTGCAGATTTTGACCTGCGCACTGAAATATTAACGTTATTATTTCAAAATTATTATTTGACATGGGAAGAGCGGGGGTGTTTTGCAACTATTCTTTATTACAACTACACTGTCGCTATTTTCTTACAACTAAACAACTTTAACCCGCTGACCGACATAAGAACAATTGTAGTAAAGCCAAGACTACTACTAATAATAATACTAATACTAATACTAATAATCTATCCGTCCATTTTCCTTCCTTCCTTCCTTCTTTTTTTTATTTTTTGTCTAGATACAGCATAGTTGTGTAAAAATGGTGGATTTTTTGACAAATTTACTAATCTGTTTCAATATTAGTTTTATTCTATTTTATTTATTTAGGTTTTTTTTTGCTTCAGTCTTTATTAATTATTGTTTTTAGATTTCAAGTTTCTATAACTTGGTTGAAGGATTCCAATATTGGTTTTTCATTATTATAGTTCTCATCGGTAGGTTCATGTGCGTTTTTGCTGCTAAATAACTTTCGTCGGCGTTAGATTCGTAGTAAAATCATGTTTAATTTTCGATTTTTGAGCGAGTATTCGGAAAAATAGGTAAATTTACACGAATAAGGAGGATTTTTTTTTTTTCATGTTTGAGTGATCCGTCCGTGATTTTTCATTTTAATATGCTTTCATAGAAATGTTTCTGTTTTGTGAAAAAACCTATTTTCTTTACGTCACAAGTGTCACGCTCATACATGAATTCCATAGCTAATATAACATACTGACCCAACGGGTCACGTGTAGTCTAGTATATATATATATATATATATATATATATATATATAAATAAATGTTGTCTGTGTGGTTGTCTATCCGTGTTTGTCTTTTAGTTCGTCCCTATAGACTCTATAGAGGTGGGGCTGCTTTTTATGAAATTTCACGCAGATGTAATTTATGTGCCTGGCAGTGTTTGTAGATAGATTTTTCATCGGAATGTCCTCGATAATTATTATAAATCCCTAATCAAACAAATCAGATGAAAGGAGGCACAGGCAATTTTGACCAAAGTTATCAAGTACATATGGGGCGTTTTATTACCACACACGCATATAAAATATGTACTTTGATATGACAGAGGCGCGTTCGAAATGAACGTTTTTGTTAAAAAAACAATTGAACCATGATACTTGAGTTCTGTATTTTAATCTTAAATTAAAGCCGTTATATATAAAAGATAAAAAGTCAGCAGTAGGTTCTCTACAATGCAATTGATATTACAATATATTTTGGACTAAATGTCTGCGGGAATGCATGTGACTCTTTCTCACGTTGCACTGCGATAGGTCCCCAAATAGAGCAGACAATCAATCGATTTGATTTAGAAATGGGCGATTTTATAGGATGTGATGAAATAAAAATATCGGAGGGTGAAACATCCGTTGATCATTATTAGATCCTATTCAACTTCGGGTCTCCCTGCTAGTCTATGTATAATAATTGTGGAGCAAATTAAATGTAAATCCTACATATATTTTAATTTTAAATTGAGATTGTTCCCATATTGTGTTCCTTAACAAATGCTTTAAATATATTCAGTAAACTGAAATTTGGGAAATGATTTTTAGTCTATTTATTAAACTGACTGGTCAAATTAAAAAATATATCGGAGGTATCTGAGTATTAATTTAATTATCCTTAACTAGCGTGACATGTGGAAATTCCACGGCGAACTTTTCACATGTAATATATTGATGTTGGCATTTTGTGGATGTTCGGCGTAAATGGAGACGCCCTGATATTATTGTAGCTCTTTTGTTAAAACTGCAAAAGTATTTATCTAAGCTAGGAGAGACGCTCATCGTCAAATACGCTTAAATATAATATTTTAAGTTATGCAGATTTCGCATACATAATTATAGAATTTATTTTCTATCGATTCTTATATTTTATAAAGTTGTGGTTTGAAAAGTAAAAAATATATCCATACAACCGGGGGGCGCCCGGCTTTGCCCGGTCGTAAAATACGATTAAATATAACAATAGTTTCCCAAAATAAACGAAAAAACACATACATGTATAAAGAATGTCATATACTATTCTGCTTAATAACACTGGGTAACAAAAAATATGTTTTGAAAATCGTCCTAGGTTTTCCAGCTGAATTAGACTGATTTTGATGCTCTGAGTCCGAAAATGACCTTGGCTTTGCCCAATCAGGTCAGGTTTTTTTGCTACAGAATTTAAAAAAAAAAAAAACCTGGTTTTCGTAAAAAAAAAATTCTGCGGATCATTAGCTGAGAAACCCCTGACGATTTTTTCCGTTTTCCTCAAGAAATAAAAGTCAACGTATCCAAATTCATTCAGTTTTGATTTAGTCCATCAAATTTGATAAGCATAATTATCATAATATTAGTATAAGTATGAGCGTTACATGACACAAAAGTTCAGAATTCACGGCATAAATCGGCGTTTCTTCGATCCCCGTGTGTAAGCAGCTGCCTGGTTGTCTCTCTTCAGCGACCAGCAGTAGTCCGCCATCATGACTGCGTCCCGCCTCTCCTGGTACCTCTCCTCCGTTTGGCGCATGCCCTGATAGAACCTTTCTCCCTGCTCGTCGCTAATCGCCCCAAGGTTTTCAGGAAACTTCTCCATGTGTAAGAACAGGAAGTGCATCTTTATACTCATCAAACACCCGAGATTTTGGAAGGCATCTATCATGCTGCTGATGATTCTGGCATGGTTTGCTGCCTTCGTGTTCCCCAGGAAGTTGTTCACCACCTGCACAAACGATTTCCACGCGGCGCACTCTAGGGTGCTCATGGAGTTTTGGAACTTTGTGTCCTTTATGAGCTGCCGTATCTGTGGGCCATCGAAATTGCCGGCCTTCAGCTTCTCAATGGTCAGTCGAGGAAAGGCTCGGCATAGGTAGTTGAAGCACCTTCCATCCTTGTCCAGAGCGCACGTGGACTGTTTCATTAACCCAAGCTTCATGTGTAGCGGTGGGATCAATATCTTCTCCCAGTCAACAGGAGGTTCGTTTATGATGTTTTTCGCCCCCGGTACTAAATGCTCTCGCGCCGGCAACTCTTTCTTTACATAGTGCTGGGCTCTGTCTCGACTGTCGCACATGCATATAATGCATTGGTACTTCGTGAACCCGGACTGCTGACCAAGTAGAAAGTTCACCATCTTTAAGTCGACGCAGATGATCCATTTGTGCTGCTCATGTTGAATTTTGTCGAGCACATACTTCACTGCTTCATATTTCTCTTTGAGAGTTGTGAAGTGCGCAAGAGGGATTGAGGCGAACTGGTTCCCATTGTAGAGGAGCACACACTTCAAAGAGGGTTTGCAGCTGTCAATGAAGAGTCGCCAATCTCTCGGATCGTATTGAGGAGTGCCGAGTTTAACAAGAAGACCGGCGATATTTCGGCAGTACACGAGGTCTTCCTCCTCATGCCTTCTACGAAAGAAAGTGATACGCGCATCCTTGCTAAGTAGATTTTTCTCTTTGAGTCTGGAGGTCAACAGCTCGGAGGAAGTCTTCGACAAGCTGAGATCCCGAACCAGATCATTAAGCTCACATTGTGAAAAGAGCTGCGGACCATCTTGTGCTTCATACTCGCAATCCTTCTGTATATCTTTGCTCGTCTGTAGTGGTGGCCTGGTCGTCGCTGTCGGGAAACTGTGTGAACGTTGCTACACGAATTCCTTCACAGAAAGATGCAGCTGAGTGTCAGACAATGAAATTTAGAATCAATTTGATTGGCTAAGGGTTAATTAAGTAAATTTTGAATTATATTTTATTTATATATTCCTATGGAGTAATGGTGGGACATGTATTGATTTGATTGACTAATTGTGGAATTCCCTTTATTGTTCTAAAAACGCGATGGATTCGAAAAAGGAAAATAAACAAATATGAGCTGAATCCCCCGTTTACTGCTTTTTAAATACGCTTATACTGAAACATAGACAGTTAATAAATTAGTACTAGGATTTATAACCACTGAATATGCCATAATTGTACTATTTTCCGAGAGACACGAATCCGCATAACAAAACCGACGTGCATCAACTTCCACGTCTAAACACACACTGAGCACACAATGAGTTAATTTAAGGCAAAGGCAATGAATGTTAAGGTAATGAGAATATGAGAGATAATCTAAGAGGCAATATTGTCACTACGGAGTCTTTGGGAAGAATGACATAAATTTACTAAAGTATAATCCTCGTTAGCCTAAATTCACACAAAAATATATTAAATATTAAATAAATTCTATGCATATTTATACACATAAATTTATGATAAACACAAATATATTAATTATTTATAATATTATTCGTATCTGTGCATTGTAATTAGATATATTCTTAAAAAAAGATATGATTGAACTCAAACCCCCTGATATTCGCATATGTATAGCTCGTCAGGTAGGCCTATGGCTATATCTCAAAAAGTTGACTTGATAGCACAAAATCAATGTGATATTCAGACTCAGAATACCAAAATTAGTCCAAATCAGCTGAGAAACCCCGAGTTTTTTTTTTTTTGGCTGTTACCCAGTGTAATAATTGTTTCCGGATAATGTAATTGAGCATTGGAAATTTTTAGTCCACAGAGTGAAAAATACACAAAAGTCGCCAGGAACAATTTTTGTTTATCCGGCTTTTTGACTAAACAAATCACTTGTTTAACAATGGTATTCTTGACTGCATTAGTATTAACAATTTGGTCTAATTGCTACTGTTACTGAATTCTCCTCTCCAGTATCGATTATTGACACACTAATACTGTTTAGAAAATCATGATCCTATGATTGCAGTAGTTATGTATAAAACAGCACCTCTTCTTCCATTAATCATACATAATGGATCGTGTATTGTTTCGGCATTACATAACCGGCAAAGTGTTGATCTGCTATCGAAAAGATTAAATGTGTGGAGCCTCCATTTAACGTCACCATGGACAAAAATGACATTAGTGTACAGATACACGAAAGTAGTAAATAGACAACCCTACAAAAGTGGCCCATGTTAATGTTGCTGCACCCTTCGCTGACGGCAGGAGCTCGGAGTCCTACAAAGCAGTAATAACAGTTTGAAGCATTGATATTTACATTAGCTGGCATGGTTTTATGATTCAGATATCAATAACGATCTTTATAAAGTTAACTATGTGTATATATATATATATATATATATATATATATATATATATATATATATATATATAGAGAGAGAGAGAGAGAGAGAGAGAGAGAGATAAAAAGAAACACACCGTATTATGTGTTCATCAACGTTTCGTCTTTATTTCGAGACTTCCTCTGGATGTACTATTTTCTGAGAGACACGAACCCGCATAAAAAAAACCGGCGAAAGACGAAACGTTGATGAACACATAATACGGTTTGTTCCTTTTTATTTCTTTATTTTGTCGGAATAATATTTCCATTATTTTCATCATATATATATATATATATATATATATATATATACACATATATATTTTTTAGCCATCAGCAAATATTAATATTAGCATGTATACATGCAACATTCAATTAATACGGTAATTCTATTATTTTATGTTCATATTTGTGTGAAAAGTAGAAGAAATTAATGTTTTTTCTCTCATTGTTTTTACACTGATGAAGAAAGCAACTGTGGAATTCAGTTCGTATATGCAGGATGTTGCTACAGATTCTGACGTCCATCTAGAGATTTATTGCGCTTTTCAGCATCCCCTGGAAGATCTCGACTCTGACACTTAGGCCCTTTGAAAAAAAACGGAAGCGTTGTATTCTCCTCGCTAGAAATGACTCCAAGGACGATGACGAAGTATCGAAACTTTGTATGTTTCACAACGGGGACCTGCTCAATGTCTTGGCAAATCCACCTGTTGTTTCCTGTTTGAAATTCTTATTAGGGAAAGACCTCAACATACCGAGCAATCCGACAAAATGTAAAGGAAAAAATAAATAAATATCTCTCTTTCTCTTTTTCACTTCACTTCATCTGCGTCTGAAGGATTAAGGGACTTCATCACAATAAGTTAACTGATATTTAGCTGTCATTATCTGCAGCAACAAATACTAATAGCTAAAACCTTCACAAGCGATAAAATATATAGTAAAGTCTTCTGTGGTGTAAGTGTGATGCTCCTCTGGCGGTTGCTTCGAATTGCGCCATACCTTAATAGGCCATATTGATGGCGAAATACACGCATACATATACCCACATTCATATATACATAGAAAGGAAGATGTATACATACATATATAGAGATAGATAGATAGATAGATAGATAGATAGATAGTAAATGAGTGAATGAGTGAGTG
Organism: Euprymna scolopes; assembly: GCF_053919585.1. Classification (NCBI taxonomy): domain Eukaryota; kingdom Metazoa; phylum Mollusca; class Cephalopoda; order Sepiida; family Sepiolidae; genus Euprymna; species Euprymna scolopes. Next base: position 52,965,510 of record NC_136516.1, read on the forward strand.
AGTGAATAGAATGAAGATGTACGAAAAAAGAGCCCTTAGCTACAAAATATATGAAATCGAAGATTAGCTGCACCGATATTCTATTATGAGGCAAAAAATTATTTTATTTATATGATTCAAAAGAAGAAATTCAAGACAGAATCGAAGTAGCACACTCGATGTATATAGTCTGATTATCCCATCTACGCAGGTAATATTTGTTAACTCGACATTTTGAATAACAACCATAATTATATTTTTATTTGCTGTACAAAATGTCGGAAATGGCCAATAACGTCAGTAAAATTTCATCATGTTCATAGGAAAATTATACAAATGTATAAATGTTTATCTCATTAGTCTCTCTCTAAAATTTAAGATGCTTTTCGCATACACAGACGCACGCAGATGTCACACACACACACGCGCGCGCGCACACACACACATACACACACACACACACACATATATATATATATATATATATATATATATATATATATATATATATATATATATATATAAACGCGGGGTTGTCCGTGAGTTGGTGCTCTATTCTACATTACCGCCTTTGAATATATTTGTAGGGTGGGGCAAAGTGCGCATTGGAGCGCAACGGGTAAACAACAACGGTCACGTCTATCTTGTCTATAATTTATCAAGGCCGAATTTCAATGTGCTGGCATTTTCTTGATTGATTTTCGGCCAGTTGTGTCACGTGCCGTTTGACCAACTAGCCACTGTCCGTCTTGTGTGAACGCCGTGCAATAAAAACATGCTTAACTCGCATCGTTTTACGCGAGAGAAAAAAAAGTCACGTTCGGCCAACATGACTTAACAAACCTTGTTTCACACTGGAAGCATATCGAAGCGTGATGGCGATTTGATTTAGAATCTTGAGTATGGATGGGTGAAACCCATGTCCTTTTTTATTTACTTCCTCCAAAACAGAATTGTCGATTTTAATGTGAGTAAATCCAGGTTGCCAAAATGAAGCACTCTGGTGTGGTAGCAAAATAAAAATGCCCCAGATTATAAGGATTTCTTATTTTATTGAAAGTAAACAAAGAGGTCAGATGCTTGACTTTGATCATAAACAAAATCCGAACTAGTGTCATATCATCGTAATCGACTTTCTTGTGGGGAATGTTTCGGCAGTGGAGAACTTTCATATGACTAATTTCTGTACGATATTAATGAAAGTCATCCTGCCTGCGTGCCCAGCGTTACCTGGAGTTTTGGAGGTGTGTGTTGAGCAAAAAAAAAAAAAAAACTGTAGTGGGCAGGCTCGACCCCGAACAGTGAAAGAAAGAAAAGAACGTGAAAAAAAGTAGTATAAGGCAGGCAGGCTCGAACCTGTGATGCGAAGGCGGAAAAGAATGTGAAAGAAAACTTGACATCTTACCTCTATTCCATGATATGACCGGAAGTCAGGAAGGTTGAAATTAGTAAAGTTATTCCAACTGATATGATAACTTGCAAAAATAGCGACGCAAATAAAAACAGACCCTCCTTGTAGAAATCTGTCCGGTTTAGTGTATAGGAATTAATGGTTTTAGCCGATATTTCGATATTTGTCGTCCGGAGGGTCGATCTTCAAAACTATACCGATCTCGTGAAAATCCGTCGCCTTTTTGGCATACATACATACATACATACATACATACATACATACATGCATACATTTAAACATATTGGTGAGACTTATAATATAGATGATATATTTTTTAATTTCGTGCGAAAATAACAAGGAGAGATACTGGTAAATTAAAAAAGCGTTTTAATTTAGTCATCAAAAAGGAAAGCAACACGTACATTAATATTAAGCCGTACTTTCCCAGGTATCAGTAAGACAAGTATTTAGCGCTTTAGCATACATTGACGCCATAATCATACATAGCACTGTTATCGTTATCTTTTCAGAAACCGTTGCCAGATGAGTAATCAGGAAAGCAAACGTCAAAGAATGTGTGACTTGCTGAATGAACTCGTCAAACGCAAGGAGATTTCAAGGATAGTTTTTGTCTCAATGAAAAAACTGTTTACAACATAAAGAATCGAATGACTCAAAAATGAAATTAGATTATGATAAATATAACAGTTGAAAGCAGTGTACTGCAGAAAGACCGAAAATCAAAAATCCACAGAATAAAGAGTTCAACTCTAACCTTGATGATTTGACCCATGATGATTGTGCGCGCATGAAACCCTCACACACACACACACACATGTATATATATATATATATATATATATATATATATATATATATATATATATAAATCGTTTTATGCAATATTAAGCTCTGCCTTAAAAATTATCAAGCAAATTGCAAATTACAAATTCAAATCAAAAATTGTGATCATCAAAAATATATATAAAAAAATATTGTAAAGGGTCTGAGAGAATTTAAAAAAAAAAGCACGATACTAATCTTCATTGGAATGGAAAATACAAAAATATTTAGCCGGTTTATTGTCACTCAGATTCCAAGGTAACAGGCCTGTCGTTCTGATAATTCTTCTTTTAACAAGTAGCTACAATATACACAAAGAAGAAGACCATTTCGCTATAAACATAAGCTATTAATTGTGGATTCACTTTCCTTCACAATGAGTTAATCTTGCTAGATGATTCATACTGAAGTATTATTAACGTAGTATACATAGATTATATGTGATGCACATTTCGTCACTAGAGTATCCGCAGCAAATTATCATCTTACTTCAAATTTTTTCTACGTCACAAGATCAGAAACTTGATTATTTATAGCGAAGCTTCATAAAATATACTCCAGCTATTTATAAACAAAGAAAATGCGGATTGTAAAAAGGGGTTTCTGCACTCCATGAGAACTTGTAGCCCGCTTGTCTTATATTTGCACTTTCATATAAACCCAACTCTTAATTGATTATTTTACCGCGATTTTTATTCTGCACTTGAACACACAAACTGTTGGATTGAACTCCAATCTTTTGTTCCTCGATGTAAGATATTCACAGTAAGAACTCGTTTTGTCTTCAATAACAAAGATTTACTTTATTCCCCCAAATGCCGTTTGTGGTTTTCTACAGACAGTGTTCATTTGCAAGAGCTATCCACATGTGAAGCACATTCCTATGGGAATAGTTCCCTGCTGATTACAACTTTATCGTCTTCACATCCATTGTCAACAAATTATTCTCATACTCCGCCCCATATGTAGTCAAACGCAGTTCATATGATTATTAATTAAGTATATATACGTCATCTTTCCTGGGGTGACATTTACAATCTCATTAAAACTTATCCTTAAGTAGCTTTAGTTGTAGCAAAAAAAGAAAAAGACTACTGACACTTGAAGTATATCTAGACAATAAACATAAAGGTAGATAAATGTAATCTACGGACACTACGCACCATTGGTGAAGCTTTCTTGTGCAAAGTTTGTATGAGATGACGAGGCTCTTCTATAAAAGACCTCAGAAACTTGCTGCCGGACCGGGTGACGGTTGAACCCGATACCAAATATTGTCACTCATGCTTGCGTAATTTAATGTGAATCATGTCTAGTGAAACTTCGTATTCAAAAGTAACAAATCATATTAAAATATCAAAGACAAGCAAAAAAAAATACTGGAATAAGAAGAGATCTTGTTGCCACTTGACTGCACACACGGAACTAAAATCCAAACCTAAAATAAACAACAATTAAGTGGTTTCAAGTACGTTTTTTCACAGCCACTTTACTCCAGGTTTGTCGCAGTGTTTTAGTGTTCTTGGAAGCTGAAAGGCTTATGTCAAGTGCGACTTTACGGGTGAGAAGAAAAAGTGTGCGGGTATACATGTTGCTATATATAACGCCTCGTGTGTGTGCGTGTGGGGGGGTGCCATAGAAAGTGTTTTCATCTTCTCTAGCAATCGAGGCATAACTAAACGCACGTAAAGTAGATTCGTCACGTCACTTGAGAAAAACATCCACAGAAAAAGCTCTTCTTGTAATGCGTAATTAACGTTTCTAACTTTCACTACCCCTTCTTCTCTTTGCTATCTTCTTCTTCTTCTTTTCCTTCTCTCTTTTTTCTCTTTCTTTTTGTCTTTCTTTCTCTGAGCGTGACCATCCCTCACACTCATTCTCACATTGAAAACACAAACACACCCAACAATCGTTTATGTATTAAAATCAAACTTTTACTGTTACGGATGGCCAAAGTAATGAATATCTTACTCCATTTCTCCTGAAGATTATCCCAGTCTCATAACAGTAACTTGTGAAATTTATTTTAAATATTATAAAATGATTTTCACAATTAACAACAAAACCACACATTATTTACGAATATCTGTTACTATTGTAACTGTGAATGGCATAAAAATAAATTGTGCCAGTTTCGTTACCCCAAAACAAACATATCAATAGGAATTTAAACGTAGAATAATAAATAATTCACATACATAATTGTAAAACTAACAGTAATTAATCATTTATGAACATTAAACTTTTCAAGTTAGTATTCCTTTGAATACTAAGCCAGATTAAACCAGATTCCAATATGGATAAAAAGCGTAGAATATATCAATATAAATTCATATAAGTGTCATTGAAACAAGTATCCGAAGCTGCGTGGGATAAAAAAGAAAATCATATGAATTTGCATGATACAATTTTTTAGTAGTTTGTAGTTGTTGTTACTGAGTGAGTTACACTTCTGCTACATAGATATAACAGATCATGCCTCAAGATTGTTTGACCTGCATGAAGTCCTCCTAATACGTCGCAATTGTTAGTCGACAATATTACAGGTTGAACACTCTTCCTGACATCGAAAGCAGCTAGGCTCAGTAAATGCATGCGAAGTCGCAGAAAACGGCATAAACAAGTTTATGACTTTTAATTAACTGATTTGCAGTTCTATGCTTGAGGCGTTTTCGTTTAGAACTCACAGAGACAAAGACGAACAGAAGACAACGGATTTGATGTCGACTTATCCTAGATGTTGATCAAAGCAAGTCGTTTGGTTTATGTTCCTATACGGCTTGATGGCAGACCTATACTCTATGGATGGACTTCCATACCACATAACACGGGCACTAAACAGTTGCCATCGCCCCTACCACGGAAGGAAGGATTGAACTTTAGGGGATGATTCTATAGTTTTTTTAATAAGCATCATTCATCATGCTGTGCTGACATTAACTTTTTCGGTATCTGTCTATTAAGAATGCATTCTAGAATTATATCGGGTATTTACGGGAGGAACCACAGAAAAGTTGCCAACGTTCTTAAGTGAGAGTATTTCTGTAGAACGAACTAAATTTGAACTTAGCACATTTAAGTTGGCAGTTCGTGTCTTTAACTCCTGAGTCACAGTCACCTTCCCGATTCTGTTGTTGGCGTTCGTTTCTTTCTAGAATCATATACCTTTAAGGGAATTACCAACATCCGTAACTGAAAGTGATGCGACGTAACTCCTTAGATTCGAATTGGCACGCCCAGGTCTTTACTCACGTGGATATTCTAACCTTAATCTTGAATCTAAAAACAATGCCTGGTAACTGGTAGCAGTTAAAGAAACTAAGAGAAGAAACGGACCGTGTTTAAAAGATTAGGGTCAGGCATTGACAGTTTCAATATTGGTGGTGTAATATTATTAATCTATCTATATATCTGGTCGGCCTCCTTGCCCGGGCCGATGTGACTCTATTTCTATCTCCAGACTTCCCTGTATTCCATCAGCTGCCTCAGATCAAGATCAAAGTTGTCGTCGTGTGCAATTTGCTGGATGTACGTGGATCAAGGCAGACCATGAATATTCATAAAATGGGCTATTATCCAGGAGAGGTGCATATTAGAGAAAAGATTATGAACCGGATATAACATGAATTGCCAAGTGCCCACAATGACTATAAAGAGAAAAGCAGGTTTTGTAATGATTCACACTTCATCAGGTTTTGTCATGTTTCAAATTTCATCTAAAGATCTTGAGACTATTCACGTTCTGTTGAAGAGGCAGGTCTTCTCTCTGTAAACAAAGGGAATATCTCTTAGGTTTCAGCGTGATTGACCTGTAGGATTTTCGAAAATATCATAACGTTACTTCATTTGAAACACTATGCTGTTTTTCTTTTCTTTTTCACACATGAACAGAACGCAACGAAACTTTATTTTACTTAGGTACACATTTTTGATTTTTCTTTTTAAATCCATCGATTCAGCTTTGATAAAGTAAGGGCGAGACCGGTTATCTGAATCCCCCAACTCTTTATTTTGGCTTTCCTCTTCCTCACCTCTTTTTTTAAACGGGTTTTACGTATTTTACTTTTAATCATGAATAATAATATTCCCTTCATGATTGCAATATTTAAATTGTGTACCCCCAAAGAATCATAATATATATATATATATATATATAACGCTGAGTCTTTGTCATACTGACATTCATATTAAAAGCCTGTTATTTTCTATTCATAAATTATTAAAAATAACTTCTTCATATACGCAGGCATGGATATGCAAGCGACAACAAACAGGTTACTAATTAGCATATTACTTTGAAAAACACACTTTCATTAATAAATTATTCAAGCCCTTGTTGTTTTAATTGATGAATGGTTTCATTTTAGTACTACGTTCAGTTACATTGATGCCTTTTTTAAATATTGTGCAACATTGCGTAGAATGTTGGATGAAAACATTCTAGCATACAAACGCGCATCTAAATATGTATACACACACACACACACACACACACATATATATATATACATATATATATACATATATATGTATATATATATATATATATATATATATATATAACCTCATTTGTATGTGAGAAACGATTTCTACCAACCTTTTTTCTTAGTAGGAGTAAGCTTACTATAATTGTTACTTCTGCGCATGCGCAAATATACATTTTACCGTTCAAGTCCTTTAATTTCGAACGTTTTCTGATCCATCTGATTGAATACAAAGGCTTGAGCACTAAATATTTTGGTATCTATTCTGCCTGATTACAGAATTCACTTTTCCTAAATATTTGGAAATCATTACTATGTATTAGGTACAGTATAATTATCAATAGGAAATTACTATAATAATAAATACAAAATCTCCATAAATAGAGATGTCATATTTAAGCGTATTTTACTTCGGGAACATGCCGCGGGTGAACTACTAAATATTGAGTATAGTATATTAATCAATAGGTTATTTGCTAATTAATAATAAGAACGAAATCTCCCTAACATAAACTTATTTCCCATCCGGGCAACGCCGTGCAGCTTACAAGTGTATGTATATATATATATATATATATATATATATATATATATATATATATATATATATATATATATATATATATATTAATAATATAAATATATATGTACATATTTATTTTTGTTATCTTTATCTGAGGATTTGCATGTACCTGTCTTATCTTTCTTGAATCGGATAACAACAACGGTTTTAACATTTGTCCACTCTTTCCATCAATCCTTCTTTCTTTCTCTCACGTTTTATTGTACGTTCGGTGATAAAGGGTGTGTCCGTTTTGTGTTGGGTATCAAAGATATTTTTCACTTGATTTATTTCTTTTGTCTTTATTGTTACTTTAAAAAATTATCTTTTTTTCTTGTACTTCCTTCATTTTCATTCTTTTCTTTTACTTCTTTTATAATTCTTTCTCAGTTTACATCTTTTTTATATTGTTTCCTTCGTTTATATTTCCTTCGCTTCTTTTTTTCATTTATGCACTTCATTTCTTCTTTGTTTCTCCACGATTTCACGGCATTTCCCCCTTTATAATTAGTTTATTTCTCTTTCGCGTTTCAACTTGTTATATCTTTATCGGTGTATATATATATATATATATATATATATATATATATATATATATATATATTCTAGTGGTGATACTCGGTGTTGCCCGGGTATGATGAAGTGAGGTGGATGAATCAAAAAAATAACATGGAAAATAATATAACATGGAAAATAAGAATAAGTTTAAATGTTACATTTTTTTAAATCGGAAAACTAAAAACAAATTTTTAAAAAAACGGTGAACGTGATGGAAAATAAAGAATAAACAAATAAAACAATGGCATAAACACCACTTTTTGAATGCTTAAACTTCTTAAAAAATCGCAAAACTAAAACAACAAAAAACAGTGAACATTATGGAAAAATAAAGGGGAAAATAAAAAATAAACAAACGAAAAAAAATGGCAGAAATAATCCTATTGAAATATTAAAACTTTAAAAATCGAAAAAGACTTCGATATGTTTTCGCGAACGTACCACCTTAAGACAACGACGCGTATGCGTGTTTGGCTAAATTGTCATGAAGGAACAATTTTTTACCACCCTCCCTCACTGCGAACGTGTATTTCTATAGGAAATAATTGACCGTTTTTCTAATTGTCACACATTATTCGACCAATACATCGCCCTTTCAGACGGTACTGGTTTCGACCCGATCCGATCCGATGCCGCTGAGAAAAGTTTTAGGCAGGCATACATACATACATACATACATACATACATACATTTACACAGACAAGTGAGATTTATATAATAGATTGCAAAGTATTATACCCATTACTCAAATACTCATGGCGTAGTGAATTAAGTATTTGTTAAAATTCAGTTGTAAGTTACACGTTTCTGTATCTTTAATATTTAGTGTGGACGATACCCAAATACAATTTCGAATTACTTATACCTAGTCATTTCTGAGAGAACGAGAAAGTGCTACCCACGTAGATTAAATAAAGAGTTTCGTTCGAAAGTCCGTGCAGATTCACGAATTCGACAGAAATATTGCCGAATTATACAAAATACACCTGAAGAAAGTTTGGAGTTATATCTTGATCACAAAGATTCAGAGACATACGAATACTGTGAAAGTTTTATTGGGAGCAAATAGGGATTGAGATTAAGTCAGGCATTTATCATGGAAAAAATCAATAAAGTAGAGAAATACGAGCAACTACGTTTCTATAAGGTATGGAGTATATAGGATGATATATATCATAACTTACTAGTTTATGTGTTTAGAAAGGTTTCGTATCGATTTTTTTCGATAAATATCGATAATCGATAATCGAAATAATCCGATAAAAAAGAACCAGGCGATTTTGACCAAAGTTACCGCTTTACAGAACCTAGCATCACATGTGCATTTGATAAGTTTTATTACCATACAAGCAGAAAGGCCAGACATAATAGTAAATAGTAGGCGTTTTTATATGACAGGGATGCTTCCGAGCTTTTATATGACAGGGGTGCGTTCGAACTTTTATATGATGTGCGTTCGAAATGAATGTAACCGTTTACACGAAAATTGTAGCATGATATTAAACGTTTTCATTTTAAACTTAAATTAAAGCCATTATTATCGCACAATCAGTAAAGTCAGCCATATAAAATCAACAGTAGGTTCTTTAATATGACAGGAACACGTTCGAAATAATTGTCTCTGTTTAGAGCACAAGTGAAATATGATACTTGATTTTTGCATTTTAGATGTAAAGCAAGCCATTGCATATGAAAATCCTTTCATAAAATTAACAATAGGTTCTCAACATTGCAATGTAGACTACACTATATTTGATTGAAAAATTAGCGATTTAACCGATTTCGATGGCAATAAATATATGGGAGTGTGCAACCTTCGTTGACTATCAGTCAATCCTTGGCAATGTTGTGTCACCCTGCTAGTTTGAAATAATAGTTAGTTATAAAAGCTTATCGAAGCAAAAACCTTCTTAAAAGTGTAACCTTTTTAATTTGAACTGAGAAAATATGAGCATCCGAGTATTGGTGGTAAAAGAGTGTGAATCTTGGTTTTACTAGTGTTAAAAATAAGAAGTTACTTCATTTTACTATTGCGCTCCGTGTGAAATGTCAAAAGAGTGGGATTAAACAATGCATCGATCAGCCATACTTTTCAGAGAATTGCTATAAAAAGTTGTGTTGTCTAGATAGGTGTATGCAATAGAATATGATGAGGGAGATCATTGATGAACATCAGGAAAAAGGTTTGAACTTAGAATGGATCATTGAGTTAGAGTAGACTTCTGTCCCTCGAAAATAGCGTTTATTCGTAGAAAAGGATTTAAGCGTTTTAGGGAAATTTCGAGACAATCTACAGCAAGCAAGCTTTTAAAGTCAATATGTGTGTCAAATTTTATCAAACTCTTCTATACATCAAGCACCCCCGTCCTAGAAACGAACATTCATTAATATATTCACTGAACTTGTGCGATAGTACAGTCAGTACACTAGTTGTTTATCTTGAAGGACGAAATCCATATTGTTTATCATTGAGTAGATTGCGTTTGCTTTGTTTGTAATGATATCGTCAGTTAACGCAAATCCAAACAGCTTGCAACAGACACAAAGAAGACATGGTTTTGCACTGAGCATTGTTGACTGTTTAGTTTAACAAGCACTCAGATAATCCTATAAATGTCTGTATAATCTGATCCGCACGCTTGGGAATACGGGCACACCAGGGGACAAGAAATTAATTCTTCATAACTCACACCCCGAAATATACATTAATAGCTTAGTGCGTTCATTTCTGGTACCAATCACGGATTCTAGCCAAGCATTTTACATGCACCCTATTTTTTTTATTCATCTAATAATTTTGTATTAGTATTAATTTTATATTACTTTTATTGGTTTATTATTTATATATTAGAATTATATTACTTTTATTCGTTTATTATTTTTATATTAGTATTAATTTTATATAATTTTTATTCGTGTATTATTTTTATATTAGTATTACTTTTACATTATTTTTATTAGTTTATTATTTTTGCATTAGTATTATTTTTATATTATTTCTATTCCTTTATTATTATTTTATTCCTTTACTATTTTTATATTAGTATTACTTTTACATTATTTTATTCCTTATTTTTTATATTAGTATTAATTTGATATTACTTTTATTCGTTAATTATTTTTATATCAGTATTATTTTAGATTATTTATTTTGTTTATTATTTTTATATTACTATTATTTTATATTATTTTATTCGTTTATTAATTCCATATTAGTTTTATTTTATATTATTTTATTCGGTTATTATTTTTATATTAGTAATGTTTTATATTATTTTTATTCAGTTATTATTTTTATATTAGTATTATTTTATATTATTTTTATTCGGTTATTATTTTTATATTAGTATCATTTTATATAATTTTTATTCAGTTATTATTTTTATATTAGTAATGTTTTATATTATTTTTATTCAGTTATTATTTTTATATTAGAATTATTTTATATTATTTTTATTCAGTTATTATTTTTATATTAGTATTATTTTATATTATTTTTATTCGGTTATTATTTTTATATTAGTATTAATTTTATATTATTTTTATTCGGTTATTATTTTTTTATTAGTAATGTTTAATATTATTTTTATTCAGTTATTATTTTATATTAGTATTATTTTATATAATTTTTATTCAGTTATTATTTTTATATTAGTATTATTTTATATTATTTTTATTCAGTTATTATTTTTATATTAGTATCATTTTATATAATTTTTATTCGGTTATTATTTTTATATTAGTAATGTTTTATATTATTTTTATTCAGTTATTATTTTTATATTAGTAGTATTTTATATTATTTTTATTCAGTTATTACTTTTATATTAGTATTATTTTATATTATTTTTATTCAGTTATTATTTTTATATTAGTATTATTTTATATTATTTTTATTCTGTTATTATTTTTATATTAGTATTATTTTATATTATTTTTATTCAGTTATTATTTTTATATTAGTATTATTTTATATTATTTTTATTCTGTTATTATTTTTATATTAGTATTATTTTATATTATTTTTATGCAGTTATTACTTTTATATTAGTATTATTTTATATTATTTTTATTCAGTTATTATTTTTATATTAGTATTATTTTATATTATTTTTATTCGGCTATTATTTTTATATTAGTATCATTTTAAATTATTTTTATTCGTTTATTATTTTTATATTAGTATTATTTTCTATTATTTTTATTCGGTTATTATTTTTATATTAGTATCATTTTATATTATTTTTGTTTGTTTATTATTTTTATATTAGTATCAATTTTCTATTATTTTTATTCAGTTATTATTTTTACAATAGTATTTATTTTCTATTATTTTTATTCGTTTATTATTTTTTTATTAGTATGAATTTTCTATTATTTTTATTCGGTTATTATTTTTATATTAGTATTATTTTATATTATTTTTATTCGGTTATTATTTTTATATATGTATTATTTTATATTATTTTTATTCGTTTATTATTTTTTTATTAGTATTAATTTTCTATTATTTTTATTCGGTTATTATTTTTATATTAGTATTATTTTATATTATTTTTATTCGTTTACTATTTTTATATTAGTATTATTGTTTATTATTTTATTCGGTTATTATTTTTATATTAGTATTATTTTATATAATTTTTATTCGGTTATTATTTTTATATTAGTATTATTTTATATTATTTTTATTCGTTTATTATTTTTATATTAGTATTATTTTATATAATTTTTATTCAGTTATTATTTTTATATTAGTATTATTTTATATAATTTTTATTCGGTTATTATTTTTATATTAGTATTCTTTTATATTATTTTATTCGGTTATTATTTTTATATTAATATTATTTTATATTATTTTATTCGGTTATTATTTTTATATTAGTATTATTTTATATTTTATTTTTATTCGTTTCTTATTTTTCTGTTATTATTATTTATATTATTTTATTCCTTTATTATTTTTTATTTGTAATGTTTTATATTATTTTTAATCGGTTATTACTTTTATATTTGTATCATTTCATATTATTTTTATTCGGTTATTATTTTTATATTAATATTATTTTATTTTATTTTTATTCGTTTATTTTTTTATATTAGTATTATTTTATATTATTTTTATTCGGTTATTATTTTATATTATTTTTATTCGGTTTTTATTTTTGTATTAATATTATTTTATATTATTTTAATCGTTTATTATTATTATATTAGTATTATTTTATATTATTTTATTCGTTTATTATTTTCATATTAGTATTATTTTATATTATTTTTATTCGTTTATTATTTTTATATTAGTATTAATTTATATTATTTTATTCGTTTATTATGTTTATATTAGTATTATTTTATATTATTTTTATTCGTTTATTATTTTCATATTAGTATTATTTTATATTATTTTTATTCGATTATTATTTTTGTATTAGTATTATTTTATATTATTTTTATTCGTTTATTATTTTTATATTAGTATTAATTTATATTATTTTATTCGTTTATTATGTTTATATTAGTATTATTTTATATTATTTTATTCGTTTATTATTTTCATATTAGTATTATTTTATATTATTTTTATTCGATTATTATTTTTGTATTAGTATTATTTTATATTATTTTATTCGTTTATTATGTTTATATTAGTATTATTTTATATTATTTTTATTCGTTTATTATTTTCATATTAGCATTATTTTATATTATTTTATTCGGTTATTATTTTTATGTTAGTATTATTTTATATTAGTTTTATTCGTTTATTTTTTTATTAGTATTATTCTATATCATTTTTATTCGGTTATTATTTTTGTATTAGTAATGTTTTATATTATTTTTATTCGGTTATTATTTTTATATCAGTATTATTTTATATTATTTTTATTCGGTTATTATTTTTATATTAGTATTATTTTATATTATTTTTATTCCTTTAATTTTTTTTATATTTGTATTATTTTATATTTTATTTTTATTCCTTTATTATTTTTATATTAGTATTATTGTATATTATTTTTATTCGGTTATTATTTTTATATTAGTATTCTTATTATATTATTATTCGGTTATTATTTTTGTATTAGTATTATTTTATATTATTTTATTCGGTTATTAATTTTATATTAGGATACTTACTATATTATTATTCCTTTATTATTTTGTATTAGTATTATTATAAATCATTTTTCTTCCTTTATTATTTGTACATTAGTAGTCGTTATTATATTATTTTATTCCTTTATTATTTGACATTAGTATTATTATATATTATTTTTATTCGTTTAATATTTGTATATTAGTATTACATTTGTATTATTTTTATGCGCTTATTATTTTATATTAGTATTAATTAGATTATGAGGACTACTGTTCTTATGCTATATATATATATATATATATATATATATATATATATATATATATATGCGTGTGTGTATATATGCATGTGTGTATTTGTGATGTATGTATGTATGTGTTTGCTCTGAATCTTGCACATTTATACTTAAATTCATATGTACTTGTGTCTATTTCTTCATTTACAATCAATTCCCTATGCAAATTTCACAGCAGTGTACGCTGCAAATCAAATTTTACATACATATATGCATATATATATATATATATATATATATATATATTGTGTATATTTATATGTATATAATTATAAATATGGCTGTCTGCAACTGTTTTATGATCCATTCTTTAAATAGAAATCAACATGTACTGTACATGCCCTTCACGCAAACACACACGCACACATACACGCACACTCAAATACGTATATATAAGTATACATACGCATCATATATATATATATATATATATATATATATATATATATGGGTGTTATTAGAAAGAGAGCGAGAAAGAACTAGAGAGGGAGAGAGTAAGAGAGAGAGAGAGAGAATGGGACGTCCATATGTGTGTGAATTATTTATTCGTATATGTCTCTTTCTCCTAATATATTTATACATATATATACACTCACACAGACACACATATATATATATATACGTATATATTACATATATGTATCATGAGAGAGTAAAATAGGTAGATGAATATATATGTAGATTATATATATGTGTGTGTATGTGTGTGCGCGTGTGTGTTTATTATATATACGCATAATGTCCTGCTATCTTTCCAAATACATATATATACATATATATATATATACATATATATATATATATATATATACGTGTGTGTGTGTGTGTGTGTGTGTGTGTGTGTGTGTGTGTGTGTGTGTGTGTATTGTTAGCGAACTTAATGACCTCCTGGTTCACATTAGTCTCAGCCTGTTTTGTACATAAACAACTCTTTTTTCATATCTGTTTGATTTGCCTTGTGATAATTTATATAGTTTTACGCCTTACGAATGCCACCATAAATAACGCCGAGTTTATCCGATACGTGAGATATGTGTATTTTACGGAAGCACACAAGGGCTATTATAAATCTATAGGTTAATCCAATCAGTGAAGATAACTTATGCAACATGTGCGCCGCTCACTTTACGCAACAAAAAGGAGTGTTTGTGCTTTTGTTTTATGTCATATCAACTCGTTTTTTCATGTTAGCTAATGGCAGATCTAAGCATTTTGTTAAATGTTGTTAAACTTCAATTTGTAATATTTTACAATATTGACTTCGATTCTTTTCTTCCAACTTGTTACCCATGATTATAACTGTATGTATATTATAGGCCGAAGTTTTCCCACTACTCAGGATATATCCTATTTGTTCCATGACTGTGAGTTTGACTTGTACTCCACATGTATGTAAACTTGGGAGGAACGCGAACGAATCACTAATCTCATATTGCTCAAAATTTCTAATGTTCAACCTAGCTACCGACATATTCTATTTAATCTATTTAACCCTAAAATTATTATCTGTTTTCATCTATCGCAATATCCATCTCTGTCTCCCTCCCTCTCTCTCTCTCTCTCTCTCTCTCTCTCTCTCTATATATATATATATATATATATATATATATATATATATATATATATATTATACACACACACACACACACACACACACACATATATATATGACTACTTCATTTAATTACATAAATTAATATATGCAAATATAATTTTATGCGTAAATTTTTAGTATTTACTTCAACAGTGCTCAATACATAGGTAGAGCTTGGTCGTAAGTTATGAAATATATATGGCAACCAAGCTACACAAAATATTCTGCGTTTTATTCTCCTGAGAATTCGTCAGGCTTATGCAAAGAGTTGCGGTTACCGCGCGTATTTATATACTCACATGCTATTTCATTTTTAGTTAGCCAATCAGCTTACGGGCAACTAGATAAAAATGGCAATATATATATATATATATATATATATATATATATATATATATATATATATATTAGCTCTAATAAAATCACAATATATATATATATATATATATATATATATATATATATATATATATATATATATATATATATATATTGGCACTGCGATACTATGGAGCACTTTCTCCAGGTTTTTACTAATTACCATTTTATATATATATATATATATATATATATATATATATATATATATATATATGCCTGTCTAGCCGCACTGATGAGCTGTGAAACAGTGAAACAGTACTGTATGTGGATGACTATATATATATATATATATATATATATATATATATATATATATATATATATATATAAAGCAATCCACAGCCAAACTGATACAAGGTATAGCAGCTCTTCAGTGTGGCTAGACAAACAACCCTCCCAACAACCAAGACAGACGTCGTTAGTAACGATATCGAGCGAAAGCTTTATAGGATCATTAGTCAATAATCCCACAGTGTTACATTTGTTAATTTAGAAATAGCTTTATTAAAAGTTAAAATACTAGCAGGCGATATCGTTACCAAGAATAATATATAATATTATTGTATCATAAAATAGGGGGGATTTCGTAGTCACTCATAGGTAGATTGTTTCGCTGTGTCACATCTCTTTAGTGTGACTAGGCCAATGTCTTCTCCAAGCACAGGATCAAACCCAAAACAATCGAGTTCATAGTCAGTGCTTTACCTAGCATGTTCTCAATACTTTGGCAAAATAAAGAAAAATTTCGAGCGTAGAATACGGTTCGTTAAAAAGGGTTGTAAAACATTTGTGATCAAGCATCTCCTATCCTAAAAATTTAATTTGTATGCGTGATATTTTTTCAATTTTTTTCTTTCATTTTAGTGTAACCAATAAATAAAGCTTCTTAGTATTATGATCAGATATTAATTAGTCTTTAATAGACACACAAATTTGCATATATATATATATATATATAAATATATATATATATATATATATATATATATATATATATATATATATATATATATATATATATATATATAGTAATTTATAAAATATATATGGCGATTAAGCTGCACTGAATATTCGGCGTTTCATCCACTCTAGGATTCGCTAGAGTGGATGAAACGCCGAATATTCAGTGTAGCTTAATCGCCATATATATTTTATAAATTACTAACTAGCTCTACCTACGTATAGAACACTTTTGAAGTAAATACTTAAAGTTTACGCATAAATCTATACTTTCGTATATTAATTTTAAGTGAGTAAATGAAGTACTTATACATATATATATACATATATATATGTGTGTATGTGTGTGTGTGTGTGTGTGTGTGTGTGTGTGTGTGTGTGTGTGTGTGTGTGTGTGTGTGTGTGTGTGTGTCGAACCGAAAACACGAATGTTCATTATATAGATTAAAACAATAGAAGCTTCTGAAATGTTTTTATAATAAATTACAATATCTTGGGGACATTTGTTAGCAAAAATATGTCCAAATACAGGCACCCACCCGAGAGCGAATATAACAAAAGAGAAAGCTTCGCATATATAAGTGCATAAAAGTTTAAAGATGGCGTCGGTCCGGGGATTATATGAACCAAACGGCCGCATTCTTAGCAACCGACTGCGGATGAAGTTTTTTTTTTTTTTTTTAGTTTATTACTTTGTGCGCGGATTTTGCCACCTGGTCGATACGTCAAAGATAACTGAAAGTTTTTCTTCCAAGATTTATGCAAACATTAACAGATTTCCATGACGATACATATATATATATATATAACTATATGTATATATGTATGTATATATATATGCATAGAAAGATAGATAGATGAGTTTGTATATATATATATATATATATATATATATATATATATATATATATATATATATATCAATTTTATTTATACAAACATTAATGGCTACATATGTGCATACATGTTTCTGTAATCACCCACGTTGGGGGATTACGTCTTCAGGCCAAAAATTACCGTCGAAAGTGATATTTCCACCAAATACATTTCGAAATGCCCTGGCATAAAGGAACCTTTATGCCAGGGCATTTCGAAACCTATTGCTTCTCATTAGAAGAGTAGAGAAAGTGCTAGGTAACATGGGGGAGATGGTTTCCTTACTACCCCACTTTAACATCAATACGTATACTTAACCTTTTACATAAGGTTATATGCACTCATAGTCATTGCCACCCTAATCTCCGACCGCCCCCTTATGATCATACTCCCTATATCATAACAGTAGAAACTTATAAATATACTAGACCACCCGTGACCCGTTGGGTCAGTACGTTATATTAGCTATGGAATTCATGTATGAGCGTGACACTTGTGGCATAAAGAAAATAGTTTTTTTTTACATAACAGAAGCATTTCTATGAAAGTATATTAAAATGAAAAAAGAATATAGATAGATTTCTATGAGTCGTTCTGTTTATTATAATTGTTATTTTTTTTTAAATTACAGTTACTGAATTATAAGTGGTTGGTCATACTTATAGGTAAATATGCACTGAACAGGTATCATAATCCTTATTATAGTTAAATTCAAATTTTGATATATCATCTTTTAAATGAAATTGTTAGTTGAAAGTACAGAATAATAAAAAAAACACTCTCCACATGTTAATAATGGCTTTTTAAATAGAAAATGAAAATAAAATGTAACTTTTTTCATTTAATTTAAGCAAACATTCAGTACCCATTGTGTAAAGGAAAACACTATTTAATGTAATAGAAATGTGTGCATTTACCGATTCAGCTTTCCGTTTGGAAATGTAAGCAGACGACTTTAAAAAACATGGGAAGAAGAAAAAGAAATTTTTTTGTAATAACGCCCTCTAGTAAAAAGGTCTGCATTAGTTAAGGGGGATAACTCTATCCAGTTTTATATCGCTCTCTTTTTCTTTCTCTCACACATACACGTAACTATTTCTCGCGTACGTAACGAAAACAGAGGGAGTAGGAGTGTTGAAATCTATTAGAGGGAAAGTGAGAGGTGTTTTCTTTCCATAAATTGTATAGGGTAATATTTCATATTATTAATAGATTCATAGATAAATAGATTTTATAATATATATTATAATTATCTATGAATCTATGTATTATTTGTATATATAAATAACTATTTGATCAAATTAAATGAAATTGTTTGTATTAAAAGCGATATAAAAATTCCGGAATTGGAATAACGGATTGAAGACGTTGCTATTTACGCATGCGCAACCGGATGTTGAAAACCGGAAATCTGATTGCAAACATACAAGATCCATAGACTTTTAGTATTATATAGATTGCCGCATATTACCTTTCAGTTTTACAACCTTACATACCCCCCCCCAAAAAAAATTAATCAAAATTACCCACTCCATAGAAAATAGACACCCCACAAACCGTTAAAATAAATTACCACACAGCAAGAATACACCCCTTATTTAACCATAATACATATACCCCTAAATCTCAATACTATGTTAAATACCATATATATTCTTATGCATCATACTATATATAATAATGATGTGATGTGGTGTGTTGCACACAGGGCCTTTGAGCGTGTAGTGTTGTAGCTTAGTGAATGTGTAGAGTGCTTAGCTGCTTGGCTTTCAGGTGCTTTGCTCCTCTTGCTTCCAGCTGTAACCGCCACCTATACTCGCAAGAGTGAAGGGGAGGCAGTTTAGTAAGCCCTGCCCACTGGTGGTTAGAGCGTCTCACTGGTCAAGACTCGCATGCCACCTCCTCGTGGTACATCACGGTTTAACTGGGTACCTTGCGGCCCCAGGCTAAGTGTATGTGGGATCTCGGAGTAGTCTGGAGCCCCAGAGGTGTTGAGTGCATGGCCCTCCGGCGTGAGGACACGCCCTGGCTTACACCAATCCAGACCCCAGCTATGTGGTCAAATAGCAAAATGTCATCTCGGCAGCAGGAGTTGGCAGTCATGGTATGAGCGCAGCTGATATATTTTTCAACCACCGGTCTCCCATGGCGGATCACTGAGCGGATGAATCAAGAACGATCAACGGTCAGGGATCAACACCCAGTTAGCGGGTACTGCGGGGCAACCTACCACTGCTCCAGCTGTCGCACTCCTGTGCTCCGCTGGGGTCCGCAATGTTGGGTCCAGAGGTGGATGTTCTGTTCTGGGCATGCACTCATCCACTACTTCCCTGCCCCGGCGCTTGACGTTTCAGGCAACTACTATGGATATGTCAAGAATAAATTCTCAGCGACTGGCAATTCGGGAGCCCCCTGCAGTCGGGGGTGCTGTCGTTGCTCGGCAGGGCCCGCGTTCTAGGCAGGCGCGCCCCGGTCGACATCCTGCTACTGCCTACAAGGATGTCCTGAAACGTGACCTCCAGGTCTTCGGCATCCCTCACAACACTTGGGAAACCTCTGCCGGCAACCGAGCAAAGTGGCAAGCTGCTATAAGATCTGGTGCCAAAAGATCCTGCCAGCAATACACAGATTTCCTGAACTGTAGAAGACTGAAGCGCCTTGCCAATCGTCGTCCTCGACGTTAAGGGCCTATGATGATGATGATGATGATATATAATAAGCTTCTCCTTATTTATTTAGAATTCAATAAAGCTTCCCCCAACATTCTATAATTCCTCTTAATCTTTTTCATCCCTAATGAACCTTGCGTTAGACGCTGCATCTCCCCCATGCTACCTAGCACCTTCTCTACTCTTCTGATGAGAAGTAATAGTCTTCGAAATGCTCTTGCACAAAGAGTCCCTTCTATCCCCCAAATTTTGCCTGTATTCCATTATTCAATAAATGATTCATTCTATATCCATCCTATATCTACCTATATATAGTTTTGTGTCTTCATTTCATACTCTTGTTGTCCAATTGTATAAGCTCCAATAATTATTGTTGAGCTTGGCATTATCCGGAAAAGTCTTCTTTTGTGGAATTGCTCTTTCTCGTTTCCTTTTACATTAAGCTATATATATATATATATATATATATATATATATATATATATATATGTGTGTGTGTGTGTGTGTGTGTGTGTGTGTGTGTGTGTGCATGCACACATATGTCTGCGATTTTATGTATTATTTATAAATATAAAAATCTATTAATGAAAGACACATATTGTGTTATACATACATAAATAAATAAATACATACATACATATATATATGTGTGTGTGTGTGTGTGTGTGTGTGTGTGTGTGTGTGTGTGTGTGTGTGTGTGTGTGTGCTAGCAAGCTCCCCGGTGTTATTCGCTCGTAAAATACGCTAAAATATGATAATTAAATTCGTGCAGATTTCCTATTTTTATTATGGAGCCAATACTGTATTATTATCCCAAATAAATAGTTATTTCCAAAGTTTAAAAAAATATATGAATTGAATGCGAACAGTTAGAATCGAAACTAAAATATATAGCTCTCCAGCGTTATTCATACTCATCTCAACTAAGTCCGTATGTATATTTAAATATTAAAAATTACATTGTTAAACGTATAAATGTATATTTGTTAATAGATGTAGCTTGCACATTACGTCAAACTACGCCTGTCAAGTTTTCTTTTATTCTAATTTAACCTCTAAGTATCTATTTTTCGGCATAAAAATAAAATTTATTTTGTTCCACGGGTTTGAATACTCTATATATCAAGTTTTAAGCATGTAGACAAAAAATTTGGCAAAGTAGTTCGTAGTGACCGTTTTGCGATAAAGATAAAAATAGATATTTACTCTAAATGCAACTCAATTATACACAATGTAGAAAATATACACAAATAGAACAGTGTGTAATAGTGATATAAAACTATTCATCCAATAAAAAAGAAAAAGAATGAACTGTGAATTAACAAAATTGTTTTTATAGGAATATGCAAATAAGTAAAAACACAAATCTATGTGAAAGGTGAAAACGTACGTACGAATGTGAAAAGAGATAACGTACGTATGAATATTAATGCGTGAACGGTGATCACTAGGGCTAGGAAAACAGCATATTCTTTTCATTGTTTTTACTCTCGAGCATGTATCCGTTGATATCCTATATTCTCGGTAGATTAACGGTGTCTAACTGTGTCGTATATATACTTGAGAGTCAAAACAATGATAAGAATATGTCCTTGCCATAGCCTTAGTGATACCGTATGTACGAATACTTATGTGCAAAAGGTGATAATAAATGTACGCATATAAAACTCTGAATGGGACTAGCGTATATACATGGGACTAGTGTATGTACAAACATAAATATGGGACTAGTGTATGTACAAACATAAATATTGGACTAGTGTATGTACAAACATAAATATGGGACTAGTGTGTGTACAAACATAAATATAGGACTAGTGTACGTACAAACATAAAATGGGACTAGTGTATGTACAAACATAAATATAGGACTAGTGTAGGTACAAACATAAATATGGGACTAGTGTGTGTACAAACATAAATATAGGACTAGTGTACGTACAAACATAAAATGGGACTAGTGTTTGTACAAACATAAATATAGGACTAGTGTATGTGCAAACATAAATATGGGACTAGCTTATTTACAAACATAAATATGGGACTAGCGTATGTACAAACATAAATATGGGACTAGTGTATGCACAAACATAAATATTGGACTAGTGTATCTACAAACATAAATATGGGACTAGCGTATGTACAAACATAAATATGGGCCTAGTGTATGTGCAAACATAAATATGGGACTAGCGTATGTACAAACATAAATATGGGACTAGCGTATGTACAAACATAAATATGGGACTAGTGTATGTACAAACATAAATATTGGATTAGTGTATCTACAAACATAAATATGGGACTAGCGTATGTACAAACATAAATATGGGCCTAGTGTATGTGCAAACATAAATATGGGACTAGCGTATGTACAAACATAAATATGGGACTAGTGTACGTACAAACATAAATATGGGACTAGTGTATGTACTAACATAAATATAGGATTAGTGTTCGTACAAACATAAAAATGGGACTAGTGTATGTACAAACATAAATATGGGACTAGCGTATGTATAAACATAAATATTGGACTAGCGTATGTAAAAACATGAATATGGGATTAGCGTATGTACAAACATAAATATTGGACTAGCGTATGTAAAAACATGAATATGGGATTAGCGTATGTACAAACATAAATATTGGACTAGCATATGTAAAACATGAATATGGGATTAGCGTATGTACAAACATAAATATTGGACTAGCGTATGTAAAAACATGAATATGGGATTAGCGTATGTACAAACATAAATATTGGACTAGCGTATGTAAAAACATGAATATGGGATTAGCGTATGTACAAAGATATGTGAAAACTGATAAATATGATAATTGCGTTTCAAAGGTGAAAATCTACGTACAAGCATAATATGTGTCAAAAGTGATAACTAG
Organism: Euprymna scolopes; assembly: GCF_053919585.1. Lineage (NCBI taxonomy): Eukaryota > Metazoa > Mollusca > Cephalopoda > Sepiida > Sepiolidae > Euprymna > Euprymna scolopes. The sequence continues at coordinate 52,989,111 of NC_136516.1, forward strand.
AGCTATGACAACAAAATATTCTTTTCATTGTTTTGACTTTCGAGTATATATCCTACACAGACACAGTTAATCTACTGAGAACCACATCACTCTATATAAAAGCATATAAGGTATTAAAGAATGTAAAAAAATATGCTGTTGTCATAACTCTATTAATAACGCACGTACGAATATAAATGCGTGTGAAATGCAATACTGTAGTACTATCAAAAATGTACCCTACTTTGGGGTAATTGCGCCAAGCCCGGGGTAATTGCGCCATTAGCTAAAGGTGATCTTTAAGCAACCACGAATATAAAGAGCGCTTTTTAGTTGGCGCAATTAAACCCGGATTTGGCGCAATTACAACAAAGTACGTGTATGCGATAGGTGATAACTGGGGCTAGGATAACAGCATACTTTTTTATTGCTTCGACTCTCTCCGTTAATATCTTATATGCTTTTCTATACAGTGATGTGGTTCTTGGTTGATTAACTGTATCTAACTGTGTCCAATATACACTCAAGAGTCAAAGCAATGAAAAGAATATGCTGTTGTCATAACCCAAGTGATAACGTACGCACAAAAGTGAATGTGTGTTTAAAACTGAAAACGTACACGCAAACAGAATGCGTGTGATATGCGATAACGTACTACTAACATAAATGTATGAAATGTGAAAAAGTACGTACTAACTGAAATATCTGAAAGTCGATAACGTATGTACAAACATTAATGTGTGTGAAACATGATAACTTACATACAAACATAAATGAGTGACAAAGATGACTACGAACGCTCGTGTATATATATATATATATATATATATATATAACATGCGTACATACACAAATGTGTGTGAAAGCTGATAACGTACGTACAAATATAATTGTGTGAAAAGAGATAACGCACATAAAAACATTAAATAATGTAGAAGGCTATAATTAGGACAATGACAACAGCACATTCTTTTCATTGTTTTGACTCTCGAGTGTGTATCCGTTGATATCTTATATGCTTTTATATAGAGTGATGTGGTTCTCGGTTGATTTACTTTGTCTAACTGTATCGGATATATACTCGAGAGTCCAAAGAATGAAAAGATTATGGTGTTGTCATAGTCTTAGTTATAGCCTATGTATCAATATAGATGTGCGTGAAAGGTAATAACGTACGTAAAATAATAAGTAAAATAACCTACGTGTAAACAATGTGTGTAATAGCTGTATGATACACGTTCACTAAAACAAATGAAAGAATGAACCAACTAATGTATATGAACGACCAAACACTGTTTGCAAAAACACAGAAGACACTAGAGACGCTAATAAACACAACCAAAATATGCAACCAGGATATCTGAATGGAATACGGTATGAAACATTGGGAACTCATAATCACGAAAAAGAGTTAAACTGGAGACAATAAAAGGCATTACACTACCCACCCAAATGAAGATGAGAGCACTTGCTGAATATGACAGATACAAATGTCTGAGGGTCCTCGAAGCAGACACAATCAAAGCAACAGAAATGAAAGAAAACTTTTAAAGGAATATTTCAGAAAGACAAGAAAACTTTTAGAAACTGAACTCAGTGACATGCAATATGGCTTCCTTTCTGTTAGATGTACAACAGATGTGCTAACAGTTATATCTCAAAGGATCAGCGAATCTCTCGACGGAAGTTTCCTTTCTAAGGCAATTGCCTTTGAGATAATAAAGGCCTTCGATAGGTTATGACATAAAGGTCTACTCTACGAAATCTCCAGCTACGGTATAGCTGGAAATGTCTTTTAAATTATTAAATCATTTCTTTCTGATAGATTCAAAAGAGAAATGGTTGATGTGAAGAAAGCCGACGTTCACGGTATTAAGGTTGGAGTCCCTCAGGGAGACATAATGCAGCATGAGCAAGTTGTAAGAAAAAAAGACAAAGTAGACTTGCATATTATCTATCGGAATCGGGGATACGGGTAGGTTCCTGAACAATTTGCGTTAGATCATAGGAAATCAAGAAATTATGGCAGTACCTCCCCTCATCATTCGTCTTGTTTGAGTGGACTAGCCATTCAACGTTGTGAACATTGAAGTCTTCGAAGATGGAAACGTTAGTCGAGGAATGAGTAGACAGAATATGGTCAATTTTCAGAGATACTTTCAATAATAGAAACTCCGCTGTAAAGGGGTCGGTAAAGATCAAATACGTATGCAGTTTTGTGAGCAAGTGCTACTCTGAAACATATGTACGGCAAATTTGGATCTTCTTTGGAGAAGTCTCTACCAAATGGAAAGCCATCTTTAATGTAGGCACATATTTCATGCCCATGACGATTATGGGGGTTAGATTTGAATATCCGGTAATTGCGAACTCATCTAGGAAAACGTTAAGTCCTATGCAATGTTGCTACAAGAATATTAAGTCTGGTCTGGTCTCCTGTTATTGGATTTTGAACCTCTGGAAGATTGGAACGAACACCCCTGATGTTAAAGGAAACCTGGTAGTGGGAGTCTACGTTGGGAGTTGGACTTCTGGGGGTATATTCAACGCGTAGTTTTGTTGTTTTTTTTTTAATTTTCATGAGTCCGATTATTTATATAATTACGATAATGATAGAGATCTTAAGATTGAAGTTTTTTTTATATTGTACGTACGAGCTTGGTATTCTTTTATATTATGCCTATCAGAACAATAAAGGGCAGCATCATTAGAAATACAGAAATACATATATATATATATATATATATATATATATATATATATATATATAGATTAGCATAAGCAAAAAAAAAAAAAATGAAACGATCTGAAATTGAAGAAAATGGGATTTTTAAAACACTTTCCTATTTCCCCTGTTTTTATACTCCCCTTCTTCTTTCTGTACCTTCTCATCTATCTTCCCGTCCTTTTCCTATATATATATATATATATATATATATATATATATATATATATATATATATATATGTGTGTGTGTGTGTGTGTGTGTGTGTGCGTGTGTGTGTGTGCGTGTGTGTGTGTGTTTGTATTGAGGATAAAGTTTAATAATTGTAAATTATGAATCAGTTTCAAAAGAAAAATATACGATCGTTTTAGAATCGATATTCATTTAATTAATATTGACAAATGATATTAGCAGTAATTGATAATGAATGTTTTTTTAAGAACGTCTGCTCATCAGAACAAAGGCGGTGGGGATCGAGTAAGGCACCAAAATAAATTAGCATTCTTTAATAAGTAAGGTGGATGAATGTTTACTGTGAACGGGATATCAAAATTGTTTTTGAATTTGTCACTATATATATAGGCATGTTGTTGTCACTATATATATATATATATATATATATATATATATATATATATATATAGGAATGTTGTTGTCACTATATATATATATATATATATATATATAGGCATGTTGCTGTCACTATATATATAGGCATGTTGTTATTAGGCGACCTTTTTATGCTCTCTGGTATGAATAATTTTCTTGCACGGTAAAGGGAGCCTACATTTTTTGCAGCAAACTTGGCAGCGTACTCAATGTATTATTTTCAATTCATATTGCATGTGAATGTTAGGCTGATGGTTTGAAAGATGAGCCCTCAAAAAGGATGTCGTTTGTCATGGCAAGCAGTGTTTGGGAAGTTTTTTTTTGTAGTTTTAAAAGAAACCAGCTTAGACTTGGTAGCATTAAACTTACGGTTTGATTCAACTACATATTGAAAAGCATTTTAGGGGACTTCTATGTCATTGTAAAGCCAAACTCTTTGTCAAGAACTTTGCAGCTAATTCTACCCTTTGCGACCAAGACCGCCAACCCCCAATATTTCCTCCTGTATCAGAAAACACGCTATGTGATATACGTATATCTGTATGTGATGTTGCGAAGCTAATCAAAAACCTTGATTCGAGTAAAGCAACTGGCCCTGACGGTATTCCAATTATAGTACTCAAAAAACTTCAACCTGAATTAGCGCCCATACTTACAAAACTGTTTAAACGTTGTCTTAAGGAGAATAGTTTCCCATCTCCCTGGAAAATCTCATCAGTATGCCCTGTATTTAAGAATTCAGGTGATCGCTCATCCCCCTCTCAGTACAGGCCAATAAGTCTCCTGTGCGTCATGAGTAAGTTGCTAGAATCTGTGTTAAATACAGAAGTAATCAAACATCTCAACAAAAATGACCTTCTTAGTGACACTCAATATGGTTTCCGTTCTGCTAGATCTACAGCAGATGTCCTTACAGTTATATCGCATAGGATTAGCAAATCTCTCGACGGTGGCAATCTTTCTAGGGCAATTGCTCTTGACATATCTAAAGCCTTTGATAGGGTATGGCATAAAGGTTTACTTCATAAGATCGCTAGCTATGGTATTGCTGGAAAAGTCTTCTCAATTATTAAATCATTTCTCTCTGATAGGTTCATAAGAGTAGTAGTTGAGGGGTAAAAATCAGAAGCTCACAGTATTAATGCCGGTGTCCCTCAGGGATCCATCCTGGGCCCAACTCTTTTCCTGATCTACATTAATGATCTTCCAAATCATATCCTTGCATCATTTCTAGACATTTATGCTGACGACACTACCATTTATGGTAGCACATCTAAGACAGTAAACGACCAAGTTATCTCCAATTCTCTCTCCTCTGATCTTGAGCACGTAGTACAATGGGGAAAGGAGTGGCTGGTTACTTTTAATGCATCTAAAACCAAGCTTCTCTCTTTACATCATCAACATTCTAATTCACATTTGTCATCAATTGAAATGAATGGCTCTCGTCTTCAGGAGGCCTCAAGTTTTGACAAGCTTCTGGGCTTGACCATTACTCCTGATCTTAAATGGAACACGTATATAACAATCTGTTGCCAAGGCCGCTGGAAAAATGGTGGGATCTTTCTATCGATCCAGTAGATATCTCACTGCTGATGCTATTCTCTACCTATATAAGAGCCAGGTACGTCCAAGGATGGAATACTGTTGCCACATCTGGGCAGGAGCTGCTAGAAAGGACTTGTCCTGCCTTGATAGAGTTCAAAATAGACTTCGTAGCCTCGTAGGAGATGTCCTTTTCTCCTCCTTGCAACCTCTATCTCACAGAAGAGATGTTGCGAGTTTGTCTCTGATGTATCGTTATTTTCATGGAAAGTGTTCAACTGAGCTTCAATCTATGGTCCCCCCTCGCCAAACTTTCACAAGAAACACTCGTCTAGCTGTAAACACTATCAATAATTTCCCCCACTCTTTATCTGTGCCTAAACCTAAACGTAGATTCCATGAACAAAGCTTCTTTATTAGAACTGCACGCCTGTGGAATTGTCTTCCGTTTTCCTGCTTTCCGGCTGACTACAATATGGTTGTGTTCAAGTCTAAAGTAAATAAGTTCTTGATGAGCCGTTCCATGTAAGTTATCAAATTTACCAAATTTTCATTACTAATGATTACTATATTGACCAATTTCTACTGTACACTCTTTAACCCTTATCCTTGAGTGGCCTCTGGGCCTTGATAATGTGGTGACGCCTTTGTAAAAAAAAAAAAAATATATATATATATATATATGTACACATGTTTTATCCTCCTGTATATTATAGTGTATGTCATCTACAAATATACCCATCTGAGGCATAATTTTATCAGCAAGTTCTTTTCTGAATGTCAGAAATAATAAAAGTCCAAGAATCGACCCCTGGAGCACACCTGCATTAATATTATGTTATTTATCCTAGATCTTTCGCTTATCTAAAAACGGTCTTCTTATGCTAAATATTAGTCAAGAAAAACTATTAGGTTTAATTCTCGTGAGAAGTCTTTCATGCAAGACATTGTCAAAGATGTTTGTATATATTAAAGGACTACAACCCAAGTGCCCCCTCTTTTATTCAACCCATTTTATAAGCATTCAGATATGGCGGTCATAATTTCTGCAGTACAACAAGCTCGTCCAAACCTATACCGTTGGTCTAAAGGGCGCTTAACATTTCTAAGATGTCGAAGTAGTGTTTGATTGATTTAGGACTCAACGAATTTTTCGAGGAGGCAAAGGAGACTGATAGAGCGACAATTCACCCGGTCAGTTCTTTCGCTGCAGCTGGAGTCCTTAAATACTAATGTAGCAGTATACTAACCTGGCAGAAACCATGATCATAGTGTAGTATCTGTGCTGATGCTACACTTTGTGAGGAAACCAGCTTGATCTATTGATTAAGTTTAAAAGTTTTTTCCCACCGGGAATGACCCCATTATTTGGGTGTTTGGACTCGCAGGGACTTGCTTTTTGTTTTTTTTATTGTACGCCTAATAGAACAATATGAATTGTTACCGTTTTCCATTGATTTTTTTTTTTAGAAAGTCTTGTACCCTTACAGGACTTAAGCAGCTGGCAGCTTTCGGGGTGACTCACCTACCTTTTTAGGCGACAGTCCCCCTGTATCTGAATCGGCAGGTCGCTGGAGAGCAGTAGGCCTACAAGATGAATGGGGCTGTTTATTCGTCCGCTAGAAGAGACGCACTGAACGACAGGAAGCAGTAAAGTTCCGGTGAGGTCCCAAGTTGCCACACATGAAGGCATAGTTCCAGAATTCGTATCCGTGTCCGTGCCCATTGGGGGAGTTGTCATACCCGGTAGCACCACATGTCTGTCGTCCTGGTACGGTGGGGGATTATCACATCCAATGGTACTCCATATCCGTCATCCGCGTCCGTTGGGGGAAAGGAATGCCACACGCATCCAGGTTCGTCGTCCGTGTCCGTTGGGGTTATCATATCCGGTAGTGCCTCAGGCTTAGTTGCAACGCCCGAACGCTAGAATGATCCAGAAATGACGGTTACCACACCCAGAGGCAATGTTCGGCGAGCACTGTATGTCATTCCGATTGGCATACATGTTCTGAGAGCGCTTTTTTGCCACGCCCGGAGAAATATGTTCCGGGAGTAACGTTTGGGGAGTCGGTCATGTCCAGTCCACGCGCGGAGTCAATTTCGTTCCGGGGATAGAGGCAGAAACACCTGCCACGGCAGGGGGCAAATCAGATCGAAAACCGCTTGTGTTCGAAGATGGGTCGGAACTATCGTTAGGAAATTTCATGAATCCATAGACAATGTCTGAGATCGTAAGAGTGGCCTATAGTCGGGAAGAAAAGGAAGCAGAGTGGAGAAAATGGGTAGAGGATAAAAACAAATGTCACCAAATTATTACAAGGACCTCTTCAAAACTGAATATGAAAAATATACGAAATATGATAAAAAATAATCCCATGAACAATGGAGGGGCTCCAGGAAAGATCAGGGTCACTTCTTATGTCATATGAGAAAAGCAAGGGAATCATAGGAGTCCCGAAAGACAAAATACCAGAACTGATAGGCGACCTTTAAATACCGGCATTGTACATAGTCAGGCACAGTTTTGCAATGTATGAACTCCTGCAAATAAGAAAAAACGAAAAACTGACGAGGGGCATCTCACATGGAAGAACAGCTGCAAGAGGCCGGAGTATCAGTCTAAAAGATGAACAACCATCACAGTCCTGGGAGTCCCCTTTTTGTTAGTGAAGAACATATTGTAGCAATAATGTCCCACTGTGGGGAGGCAGAGGAGGTTAAACCAGTCAGAGGTTCTAGGGACATAATAACTGGGGATTATAGGTTGCTAGTAAGGTTGGACGGAAAGGGATTCAATAAGATATCAATTAAATTGCGAAAGGAAGTTAATATCGGTAATATTGGGGGGCAAGAAAGAAAGTAGATAATAAAGGCGTATAAGACAGTGAAGGAAACCAAAACCTGGAGCAAGATTGTCTGAAAAATGGGGAGGAGAAGAGGACCCCCAGATTTTCCATCTAGGAAAATGGTTGTGGCGACTAAAAGAAAATTCAGACAGTATCTTCAGAGCCGTGACAAAACCCAAGGACAAGAAATGAAAAAAACAAAGACGAAAATGCAGATCTTTCGCCATCATCTTACCAACAAATCCCAGCTCCAAAGGAAGGACAGCTTAACCCTCCTGTATTTAACTGTCCCACCACGGAATAAGCTCTAACAGAGAAGTAGTAGCAGAAAAAGTAACAGAAGAAAAATCTGCCCCGGACAGTAAAACCTATGAAGTTTCCATTCTGGCCCGGTGAGAGACTCTGTGAAGCAGATAGCCAGCAATAATTGGGGATCTCAATTGGCGCCAGAGAAGATATCTCAAGAGTCTGGACAGGTTTGAGAAAGTAGAGGGAAAAATCTCAAACTCCAAGAACTTGGAAGACACCCTCAGTATAATAACCTTTGTGAGATTAAATAGAGGAGGAAGGGCGAAAGCGCTATGACGAATGCTGAAAGCCGGAGAAAAAGCATTTCCGTGCTTGAAATTTATACAAATGGAGCACGCATCACTAAACAACATAACGAGCCGATATGAAGGGAGGAACCCAATGTATGTTCACCCGTCATGTAATAAAACGTTGAAATTAATCTTCCTCTTGGATGTGGCGGGTCTATCAAGTGACAGACGGGTGACCTCCGACCTGCTCTTGAGCAGTTTTTACAGGTCTTCGTCCTCGCCCCCAAGGACTTCAGTCCCATGTGTGAAAAATTTAATTGATATGACCTTGTGTGTGTCCAGCCGTACTGACATCGAAGGGGTGACTCAGTCGCTCGCTGAGCATGAAAATGTTACCGTCTCAACATTAGAAGTCCGTGGTCTGTGGTTGCTGGCCTGATCGGGAGGTACTTACACTTCCAGGCGATCTCGGAGTTCAGGTCGAACCGGGTCTCCAGCTCGAAAAAAAATTGGTTGGATGTAAAGGCTAAGGTCGAATTGTCTAAAGAGACTGGATTCAAAACAAATTATCCTGGAAGGGTCGTGCGGAGGCGTTCGCCACTTACGCCTTTCTGTTAATCCTTTACCGTATGTTTGTACTTCCACTGCTTGCGGACCACTCAAGACTTTTGTGCTCCCCTTCTCGCTTCTTTGGAAGAGGAGAAAGTCGTATATCCATAGACAGGTCTGTATGCAAAGTCTTAGTGAGGAAGGCTTGAGAATGCCCGACCTGTAGTGTAATCGCCACGCCGAAACATTGGCTTTTCTGGGTCGCACGTTACTCGAAGATTCTCCATGGGTCTCTGCTGTAGAACCCTCTTTCCTCACCTCATACCCTACGACTCCACGTAGATCATCGAATACCGGGCGAGGGAGATGCCGTATTTGGTCGAATGCAGGGACGCCCTTAGGAGATGTTGGGGTCCAATGACCTTACTTGATCTTGGAAGAGACTCTATTGGGAATTAGTGTTGGGTACCGCAAAAGATCCGCAGTTTGAACGACTACATATGTCGGCAGGGGAGGTTCGCTCGAAGTGGAGTGTAAAGCTATTTAAATAACTTGGGATTCTCTCTGACTTGGCGACTTATCCGGAATGCACTGCCACTCTATGACAGATTTAGTAGGGATGGTGGAAGGGAGGCACTTCCCTTCTGCTCAGCTGTAATAAAAACAAAGATGAAACAACAGACCACGCATTCTTTTTGTGATGTCGACTTCAGCGTCTCTATATGTCGGAGAGGTAACGGCTTGCATCGATCCTGAGCAGTCGGTGGCTCTTGATTTAGTTGTCGACAACATAGACCCGCTTTATTCAAGGGAGAAAATAATGAACTTTCTTGCGATTGCGAGATTAGTGACTTGGATTACACATCTTGACGAGGTTGATGGTGTCCGATCTGTTTCCGATCGGTATCTGGTTGCTTACTTTAAGCATCAACTTTAAATAAAAATCAGATACGATTGGAAGAGATGACATCGCATGAAGTTCGATAGTAGGTTGGTGCACATCACTAGTTTGTGTGTTTGTAGAGCGTCTAAGTTCGAGTTTGTGTTTCTGCTCTGAGCATGGTGCAGGCGGTACTAGGTTCTACGGACCCCGGTCCCAAAACATGTTCCTAATTGGAAACCACCTCTACTGGAGAATTACATTATAGATTTTAGTGACCTTAGCTAATTGGAATGAAAGTTATTCATGTCCCCACTTTATATTTTCATCGGTACTTCAAAAGATGTCCAGTCCATTTTTTTGTCCTCAGTCTGCTGCCCATATATGTACATTTATCTTGGAAGATACCGTATATTCCCTATGTTTCAATCACGATCTAATTTATTTTAGAAAGATGACCTTTACTCCCACACTCCCCCTAGGGAACGACTTTCTCATTTTCGATTTTTGTCGGAAACAGTAGGCATTCTGCACTTAGTAATAAGTAGGTAGGGCCTGATTACACCCCCCATCATGCATCAATACAGGCATGAAACACAATGAATATCAATTAATATAAAATGTATACGTGTGTTCCCGTGTATCTGTGTGTGTTACGTCTTTTAAGGACAATTAGTCCACCAACTTTACGGATTTCACCCTTACACCTTAAAACTAATAGCCCCAGATGTACGTCTGAACACTCAGCCGACAAGCTATTAATGAGTAGTGTAAATACCACATCACCAGTACTTTAAAATCGTTTCTAATAGTACAGGGTGTCCCAAACGAAGCTGCCGGATTTGAAATTTGAATTCGACGAAAAGTACCACTCTATGATAAATATTCGTTCCTCGGTGGAGTAACGACTTTTGATGACTTCGTTACCGTCATTTTAGATGCTTTAAAATCTTTTTCTCACTGATTTTTTTGCTTCTGTTGTTCCATCTCATATTTGATCATTTCAGCTTCTTTTCGGACACCCTGTATTAAACCAAGGAAGGCAATCTTTCCATTACTACTTTAAGCGACATAATTAATTGTCCGGATAAAGCATTGCATTTCATGAAGGGTGGTGTTTAGGCAGCGTTCTTTCTTTTACGTATTTTTTATTAAATAATATAGATAACTCTTGTCTATATATTTTTGTTTAATCCATTCTAACTTTCTCATTCAGCCTTTTTCTTGTGTCAAGAACTGGCTGATGGAACTATCATGCTTTCAAATTTGTCTAGATACATTATGATTAAGAATAAGCCATTGCAAACATCTTATTGCGAGAAGTTTTAATAGGCAGCACATTTATTCTTGAATATACTACTAACAAGTATAAACTCCATATACTTGAAACCAGAAACATTATTAATTAAATCTAAAGAAAATAAATATCGTAGAAGCATTACTAATAAAATCTAAGGAATAATATATAGTTCAATAATACCGATAACATTCTTAAATACATTTAAAATGACGTTAGTTGGTTGGCTGTTTTATCGCATATCAACCCTTTTCAGGTTATTTAATGCCGAATCCAGTGATTTGAAAGAAACTTTCTTTAAATGAATATATGTTTTTTTCCAAGTTGGTTTCTATTTTACCCATAGTTGGGACCCTAACAGGTACTACCACTCCGGGTCAGAGTGGACCTGGGAGCAATGCCAATTAAAGAGTGGCTCCACACTCCCCAAAGCCCGCAAGCTGGGGCCTCACCATCGGATATAGTTTAAGGTTATATCCAGGACCCAAGAATTACATTAGTGATTAATATATTCAACATGTTTTACAATTATTACTGGCGATAAATTAAGACGGATCTGAAATTACTCTGATCAAAAATGACCATGGCAGCTACATTATCCAGTTCTTGCCTGAAGTAAGAACAATAATGATATAATGATAGAGTTGGAAAGGATCCAAAGAAAAAAAGGTAGCCTAAAACTATATATATATATATATATATATATATATATATATATATATATATATATATATATATACATTCATTTTCAATGCACTGGGAATACCCTTTACGTGCCCTCTATCTAAAGTAAAGAATCTTGGAACATGATCTTCATTTTTACCGAATTTCACATGTCACATTCCTATGACATTTTTAAAAGAAAAAAAAAATGAACGGAAATATGTTTGAAAATGAAATTCCTACGCATAATAACACATACACATTGGCACACAAACTCGTTCGGATAGGATGGTGTCAGATTGCGGTAAACGTCCCAGCGACATAAAATTATATTTATCCTGATGTTTTCCTTTGTATTTTTCAAGCAGGGTTCCAGGGAATTGCTCGAATATAAAAGATAACACCGCATGGGACAGCGCAGTAAAAACTAAAGAAAAACTGTTCCCTTCCATTTGTTTAAAAAAATCAAGCGTAATTCATTACACTTGATTTTACGCTTTTGACTAGTATTTTCCCAACGTTCGGTCGATGTAGATGACGACCTTCTTCGTGTGTGTCTTGTCTAACTCTGGAATTTTTCTGCACGAAATTTCGAACGGAAATATTTTGTTTAATCCACATAGATATTTTGACCCCCTTCTGTCAGCTATGACTAGGTAGGAGTTTTACGTAATACAAATTGTATTTTGAGTTTCACCACAGTGACTATTGACTCTAATATTCCCAGAGAATTCTACTCAATATTCCTCTCCTCTATGTATCAACAATTTTATTTTTTTATCGCTTTACTTCAGTTAGTTCTTGGAACAATTGCCAACTTCTATTTCGAACATTTACTCTACCCGTCTAAATTCAATACATTTTCCTAATATAAAAAACGTGCATCTAATATTTCTTTTTATATTTTGTCTTTTTCTAGCCGTATTTGTGTTTATTTTCTGTGTTAAATACTCATTCAATCTTAATTTTTGCATGTGAATGCTTGTATTATGCACTTTTATGCAGCGAGAAAAAAGCCTCCTCAATAAAGATGTAATATGGTGTAAATCATAAAAAAGTATTTTATTAAGAAAAGCAAAATAATTTTTTTCACGAATACATGAAAATTGTTATCTGAGTAAAATAATGTGTCATATGATATAAAATTAAAAGCTCTTGCCGTACGGCATTGAACTATAACTTGAATAGATGCGTTACTTGAAAATATTATGTGAAAATTTATGTGTGTATATATGTTTGTGTGTCTATGTATGTGCGTATTAAATATATATATATATATATATATGTATATATATATATTGTGTACGTCTTATATATATTTATATATGGGTTATTAAATATATACGTACGTGGGCGTATATATATATATATATATATATATATATATATATATATATATATATTACACACAAATATGTATATGTGATTGTGTGTGTGTATCATTGCAATATCTTTCATACCCATCTGTTTTTCTATAACTCTCCCGAATATCTGTGCCGATGACGCGCGATGATTACATTTTTGTTCTGGCAAATTCCATATGACCCCTTAAATTGTTTATGAATTAGAATAAATACGAATCCGTACGAATGTTTGTCGCTGAATCCCGTGAGATTGTCGTTTTCGACAAACAATGTCTTCCATCATCCTATAAAAAGGAAGAGACACTTCGTAACAGCGAGTGCAAAAAAACAGCGGAGGAAATCGTTTATCATACTTATTAGAGAAATAGTTGAAGTACTAACACTTCGACGGGCTTGTCCAACCGGTAAATATCAAATTAGGTATTATATATATATATATATATATATATATATATATATATATATATATATATATGTGTGTGTGTGTGTGTGTGTGTGTGTGTGAGAGAGAGAGAGAGTGTGTGTGTGTGTGTGTGGCCGTACTTATTGAGCACTATTTTATAAACTAGGTTAAAATTCTGTTATTTTTATCCTGCAAAGACTTATTTAACATCGATATATATATATATATATATATATATATATATATATATATATACATCGATATATATATTTCCTCAAATATTTAAGTACATCTCTTCATGAGACAACACTGAGAAAAATTTGACACACTGAAAAGTAGTTTGTCAGCAGCTTATATAACAGAACTAAATTATTTTCACCTCAAAATTACTATAATAAATAAATATATTAAAAGCTAAATACCTGACAACAAATGTGAGTACACCCCTTACGAAATGTTGTCAATATTAACATACAACAAGACAAATCTCAATATTTTTGTAGCCACCATCATTATCCAAAACTGCCATGACTCTCGTGGGCATGTAGCTTACCAGAGCTTCACGTATAGCCACTAGAATGTTCTTCCACTCTTCAATTACGACGTCGCGGAGCTGGCAGATATTTGAGACTTTGCACACCTCCATCTTCTGCTTGAGGATGTCCCAAAGATGTTCTATTGGGTATGAAGACCTGCTTGGTCAGTCCATCACTTTTACCCTCAGCCTTTTCAGTAAAGCAGAGGTTGTTTTGGATGTGTGTTTTGGGTCATTGTCATGCTGGAACACTGCTTTCCGACCCAGTTTCTGGAGAGAGGAGATCATACTCTGCTGTAGTATTTGACAGTACATTTTTTAATCATATTTTCACTCCAAACAAGGCACATGGCCACTTTGATGTAGGGGGCTACTATCAAGGACCTAAGCTACAGTGGTACTATGTAAAGAGTTGGGCAGCAAGATGTCGGTTCACGTTACACTTGAACTTCTGCATGTCAGTACAGTTGGGGAAGCAGGGACCCGGAAGAGAATTCCAAAGTCTAGAAGTTATGGGGAAGAAACTACTGGAGTAGAAGCCTTTCTTACACCTAGGGATCTCTACTGTGTAGGGGTGGGATTTAGAGCTTGGTTGGTTTGTCGGGGGTACTTACGTCGAGGGAGTACAAGTGCTTGCAGTTCGTCGGAGTATTCACCATTAAAATACTTGTAGAACAGGCAAAGGGATGCAACATTTCGTCGATGGGACAGAAGCTGAAGCTTAGATAACAGTTCAGGACCTTTCAGGTTGGCGACTCTCTTTTGGACCTTGTCTAGGAGCGTGAGACTAGTAGCAGATGCATCACCCCAAATATGACAACAATACTCCATACATGGGCGAATAGTGGCCTTATAGAGGTACAGAATATGTTTTAGGCGTTATTAGCTTTCTAGCACGGTCGAGAGAGCCTAAATTCTTCGCAGAATTCCTGGTAATGCTCTCAATGTAATTTTTCCAACGTATGTTTCCTGTGAACGTCAGGCCGAGGAGTTTAAAGGAAGTACTTTCAGATAAAGAGTCATTGGCGATTGCTATTGTTGGTAGAGGTTTCTTGCAATTATTGAAGGAAACAAGTTTAGTCTTGCCAACATTGAATGTGACCATCCATTTTTGTTCCCATTCCACTACAGATTAGAGGT
Source organism: Euprymna scolopes (assembly GCF_053919585.1). Taxonomy (NCBI): domain Eukaryota; kingdom Metazoa; phylum Mollusca; class Cephalopoda; order Sepiida; family Sepiolidae; genus Euprymna; species Euprymna scolopes. The sequence goes on from NC_136516.1 coordinate 53,004,188, forward strand.
CATCCTCTAGTGTTTCTTCCATTTCCTTAGATATTTGTTCATTTGTTTTCCTGTCGTGCCTTTCATAGAGCGTGGTGTCATCAGCATATATACCCATCTCACAGACAATTTTTGTCAGTTAGGTCATTTATGAATATTAGGAATAATAAAGGTTTAAGGATAGACTCCTGAGGCACTCCTGCATTTATATCATATTGTTTATATGCACGACCGTCGAGGACAACTTTATCTAGAAAAGATTTAATGATGTTGGGTATTCGTCCAGTCATACCGTATGATCTGATTTTCCTGAGAAGATCTTCATGTCATACCACGTCAAAAGCCTTACATATATCTAGACCTACTGCTCTACCCTCATGTTAGAGTTCATGTTACCTTCAATGAAATGTACTTCTCCAATACCTGCAACACTCATGCAGCCCCAGACCCTGATATTCCCACCACCATGTTTTACTGTAGGCATGACCACTTATCCTTGTACTCCTCACCTGGTCGCCACTATACATGCTTAAGGCCATCAGAACCAAACAAATTAAATTTCATCTCATCAGACCATAGGTCATGGGCTTTGTTGACATGCCTTCAGCAAACTGTTTGCGAGTTTCGAGGTTTCTTGTGTATGACCTTCACAAGAGATTTTCTCCTGGGGTGACAGCCATCAATTTGATGTATGGCATGAACATTAAAAAGCTGAGCTCCAACATCTTCAATCTCTGCAGCAATGCTAACAGCACTCCTACGCCGATCTTTCAAAGAAAGTATTTGATGTTACGCTCAACACGTGCGTTCAGTTTCTGTGGAAGACCTAACTGAGACTTGTTCAGAGTGGACCCTGCTCTTTTAAAATGCTGAATGATCTTAGCCATTGTGATGCAGCTCAGTTTCAAGGTGTTAGCAATCTTTTTGTAACCTGTATGTAGCGCAACAATACATTTTTAAGATCATCAGGGAGTTATTTGCTATGTGGTGCCATGTTGGAATTTTCTGTGACTGGTGAGAGAGAGCGTGAGCTGCACTACAAATTTGGATACACCTGCTTCCTATGAACACACTAAAGTGTCACATGACATTTTGTAGAGAAAAAAAGCAGTACTCAATTTAGAATTTTAGGGGTGTAATTTTTTAGGATTTTTTTTTTTACACGGTGGTCACCACTTATCAAGGCCCAGAAGCCACTCAGGGATAAGGGTTATTGCAAATACAGTACGTTAGTGTGGGGATTTGATGAAGTGTTTACTTAAGGGGACGTTTCATTAGGAATTTGTTAACGTTGGACTTGAAGACATCCAAGTTGTAGTCAGGTGGGAAGCAGGCAGACGGAACAGAGTACCACAGGCTTATACTCACTTTTTAAGGGCGTAGTTTCTTAAGGGTGTACTCACTTCTATTGTCAGGGATTTAGCCTTTAATGACTATATATTCAATTATTTTGAGGTGGAAAAAATGAACTATGTTATTATTGCTGAAGACAGACTACTTTTCATTGCGTGCAAAATCATTTTTCAGAAGAGATATGCTTAAATATTTGAGGAAATGTGAGGAGTGTACTCATTTTGTGATACACTGTATATATATATATATATATATATATATATATATATATATATATATATATATATAAAGGAAATGGAAACCATACACATTAGTATATAAACACAAAGGAAACCTGAAAGAAATCCATATATTGAAATAGCGTAAAGGCGTAGTGGTTTGACTCGTTTGATTCGCTAGGCAATTAGTATTCTCTAACTTTTTTCGTGACGAAATGAATATGTATATATATATATATATATATATATATATATATATATATATATATATATATATATATATGAAGTCGATTTAAAAAAATCACGAATTGTAATGGAACCCGAAGAGCTTTTCGTCAGAAGACTGTTACAGGATATATGTCTGAATTTTTTTCCCTGTATAACTACTTATATAAAATGGACAACGACGAACAAAATACAACAAAATAGAATGTGTCACCACAAATAGTTCCAAGTGAAACCCAATGTTTCTCTGCTTGCACAAAGAAGTGGGTGCTAAAACTGATGGCAAGCACCTCGATGAGGACAGACTGGTGGAACTTAGTGCGTCCTCTGTGCAAAAGAGAAAAACACTCCGGATAGAAAGTAGAACAACAGTCCAACAAATTGACGTAATGCACCAGAAGCTCCAACGTATGTGCCCGAGATTGTACAATATGAAAGGAACCAAGTATTGTCCAATAGACAGAAAGAAAACAAAAAAAAACACATTCAGATATATGTCCTTGAAACGTTTGTCTGACAAAAAGCGCTTCAGGTTCCATTACAATTCGTGATTTTTTTTAATCGACCATTTCATGTTATAATATCCGAATATATATATATATATATATATATATATATATATATATATAAATATATAGCCTTCTTATCAATATACATTTATTTATACCCATCTCATCAATACACACACACACACACACACATATATATGTATATATATATATATATATATATATATATATATATATATATATATATATATATATATATATATATATGCATATATACAGGGTGTCCGTAAAGTTACTATACAGTCTTATTGTTTTATTGTATTATATTTGTATTAATAGTTAATATTTATTTTTTTACAGGTTTATTTAATCAAGCATGACTGTATAGTAACTTTACGGACACCCTGTATATTGATCATTATTATAGAGTTAATTATAATCAATTTATGAATTTAACGCATAATTACTCGATTATTAGGTTGCACATAATGATGTTTATAAGATTAAAGAAACTATGTTTTGCACACATCACTAATAGAACTACCATGAACAGTATTTCTTCTCAACATCTTCTAATCCGTGAAACACTATAATATTGAATGACGGCAACATTTTCAATTACTTATCGCGTTGTCTTTTTAAAGAGTGAAATACTCTCAATTAAATTCATCGTTCCAACTTTTCCATAAGTTTTTTTTTTTATGGTGCTCTACTTCAAGTAAGTTAGACACAAGACCAGGTGTGGGTTATTAGGTTGGTGCAAAATCAATATCTATTTCCCACATATGTTACATTATATACGATTTCTGAATTAAGTTAATAATATATATATAGCCATGTTATATATCATTGTGAAGCACACCCTTCGCTCTATCGGACAGTATTATTTTTTACCGTTCTCAATCTCTTCATTCATTTTTTGCAGGCTTTTCAACAGCATGGACAATATTCAAATCCGTACGATTTTCTCGTTCTAGTTCAAACTAGGCCGAAAAGCTGCCGAGACAGCTCCTGATATCAATGATGCGTTTGGCCCAGGACAACCAACGAACGTGTGACACAAATGTGGTTCCAGAAATTTCGCAATGGTTAAGAGAGCCTAGAAGATGAAGACGGTCTCGGCTGGCCGACTGCAGTTGATAACGAACATTTTAAAGCCTTAATTGAAGCCGATCCACGCAAAACCACATAAGAAGTTACTGTTGAACTCGAGGTCGACCACTCAAAACTCTTTCGTCATTTAAAGCAAATAGGAAAGTCAAAAAGTTGGATAAAGTGGTGTCACGTGAACTGAACGATAATCAAAAATATCGTCGTTTTGAAGTGTCTTGTACGCTCCAACAGCTTAACAAAAAAAGATTTCTCGAGCGGATTATGACGTGTGATGAGAAGTGGGTCCTGTATGACAGCCGCTGACGTTCGTTACAGTGGTTGGATGCCGGAGAAGTTCGACATCACTTTACGAAGCCGAAATTGCACCAAAACTAGGTTATGATGACATTTTGGTTGTGTGCGGCCGAGCTCATCCATCACAGCTTCTTCAATCCGGGCTAAACGATTACGGCGGGGAAGTTCTGTCGACAAATTGACGTAATGCGCCAACGTATGTGCCCAAGATCGGTCAATATGAAAGGAACCAATTCTCCTCCATGACAAGGCCCGCCCGCATGTTTCTCAACTGACCCTGCAGAAGTTGAACGACGAAACTCTTCTCATCCGCCATATTCACCGGTTTCTCGCCCACCGATTATCACTTTTTCAAGCATCTCGAAAACTTCCTGCGCGAAAAATGCTTCGAAAGCCAACATGATGCTGAATCTCGACTGACCTTTGGGACTTGATTACGTCATTACTATAACGGAAACAAATTTCGCATGTATTCGTAAAGTTTTATTTCGTATTTAATATTATTTTTTATATTTAAAATCATTTATTTTTGTATGCCAAATTATCCAAAGTGATACATAAAGTTAATTTTAAAAAGTTAATACGAAAAATAAAGTATTTCTAGCAATTAACCGGTTCTTTGTGTTTTAGGTCGTAAGGTTGATGGTTTCGAGACGGGAATGATTCTATAAAAATGCTATTTTGATAAACGCTATATTTACTCGCAATAGAAAAAACGCGACGGGGGACCCCTGTGCTAAATTTCATCAAACACTGTATTTTTATCAGTTTTCAGGGGTCGCGCAGGTTCTTAAGTAAATATGCTCTCAGATTTAAATGAAGTTATTTAGAAATCGGTGCCTCCCAGGTCACATTTAATTTGAGACAACCAAAACAAGAACGAGGTGCTTAACATGAGTCTCTTTAATCTGCGCGTTTAGTGATGATAATTTGAGTAGAAACTTAATTGAAAGAGTATAGCATGATATGTCAACGAAGTGATCTCTCAAGCTTTAGCATGACAGACCAATGGTAATGGTATCTTAGAATTAATATGACAGAAGAAGTAAAACGATATTTCAGATTTTAGCGTTACAGATCAAAGAAATGTCAAACTTTAGCGTGTCATACCAACTTAATTTCGAATTTGGTTCTAATCGAAATTGCCCTATTTTGAGAGCTAGATTTTCTCCACATTAAAAAAATGGAAGGTTCCTCTTGAGAAAGTAAGTAACTAACATGCCCACGTGGGAATATCGCTAGTTCTAAATACAGCGTGACAAGTCAACCGACCTACAAAGCTTCTCACAAAGATGCTAGGAGCCATCATCTAATTTTGGCCGAAATCACTACGGTTGTGAGGTGTGTCTAAAAACGATTACTCCGCCGGCGAAACGTTTTCAAACCCCTTTTTACTCTTTTTAAGATTCCTTTAAGTGTGTTTTTGTTTTTATTTCGTTGCTCCATTTTTTGCCTTGTTGGAATTGTAATTCTCCCTTTTCAAAACCTTTTCACACGTGCATAAACATTGTAATGCAGACGTTCTCTCAGACAAGCAGCGACACCTTGAGTGTGTCTTGGGAAGCCAAGGAAAGATCACTCCTACTGCCACACACATCGCAAATGGCGCATACCAAATTCCCTCTTTTGTTTTGTTAGCTTTTGCTTTTTTCCCCCTTAAAATGGAATTCTTATTATTTGTCAGACATTGTAATCTATACACACTTGACTCCACATCGAGAATCGGTTAAGTATACAACTGTTTAATATACTTGATCACGTGTCCTTGAAGTGTGGGAAAGTAAAAATCAGGAGCGTATATATATATATATATATATATATATATATATATGTGTGTGTGTGTGTGTGTGTGTGTGTGTGTGTGTGTGCGTGCGTGTGCGTGCGTGTGCGTGCGTGCGTGTGCGTTTGTATGTCTGTGTCTGTGTGTCTGTGTATTTATATGGATATATATATATTAGTGATATGGAGATTCCAATATTTTTCCAAATACCGATACAATTACCGAATTCGATTTCGATTCTTTAAATGTATCTAAATATTTAACTATGCAATGCTTATTTTGTCCAATTTACCGTAACAATACGTTAAATGTACATATATTTTCTCAAACGTAAAGAACATTTGTGAGGTAGTGATCTATAAATTTTAAGTTTAAATCAATAAATATTTATTATTTTCTTATTACAACTAGCTGTGGAAGGATATGCTTAGAACCAAATCAAAATCAAAAAAAAAAAAATTAATTGAAAAAATTGTTTTTGGCATCGAAAAAGAGACACATTTTTTCTATCCCAAAAACATTCTGATTTATATACTCTAAAATGTTCCTATTTTACCGATCCCCTATTCCGATTTAAATTAATCGTCCCACCCGAAATGCACACACACACACACACACACACGCACACGCACACACGCACACGCGCACACACACACACACACACATATATATATATATATATATATATATATATATATATATATATTAGCCGCCTGGGAAGGCCATAGGGGTAACAATCGAATCAGCAAATCTGAAGCTGGCCTACGTGACACTATATACACAAATATAAGTCAATTTGGGCATATTTTATTAGTTTTTTTTTACATAGGCATCACCACATTATCAAGGCCAAGAGGCCACTCAAGGATAAGGGTTAAAGAGTGTACATTAGAAATTGGACAATATAGTTATCATTAGTAATGAAAATTTGGTAAATTTGATAACTTATATGGAACGGCTCATCAAGAACTTATTTACGTTAGACTTGAAGACAACCATATTGTAGTCAGCCGGAACCCTAACCCTAACCCTAACCCTAACCCTAAACCCTAACCCTAACCCTAACCCTAACCCTAACCCTACATCCTTGGACGTACCTGGCTCTTATATAGATAGAGAATAGCATCAGCAGTGAGATATCTACCGGATCGATAGAAAGATCCCACCATTTTTCCAGCGGCCTTTGCAACAGATTTGATGTACGTGTTCCATTTAAGATCAGGAGTAATTGTCAAGCCAAGAAGCTTGTCAAAACTTGAGGCCTGCTGAAGACGAGAGCCATTCATTTCAATTGATGCCAGATGTGGATCAGAATGTTGATGATGTAAAGAGAGAAGCTTGGTTTTAGATGCATTAAAAGTAACCAGCCATTCTTTACCCCATTGTACTACGTGCTCAAGATCAGAGGAGAGAGAATTGGAGAGTACTTGGTCGTTTACTGTCTTAGATGTGCTACCATAAATGGTAGTGTCGTCAGTATAGATGTCTACAAATGATGTAAGGATGTGATTTGGAAGATCATTAATATAGATCAGGAAAAGAGTTGGGCCCAGGATGGATCCCTGAGGGACACCGGCATTAATACTGTGAGCTTCTGATTTTTGCTCCCCAACTACTACTCTTATGAACCTATCAGAAAGAAGTGATTTAATAATTGAGAAGACATTTCCAGCAATACCATAGCTAGAGATCTTATAAAGTAAACCTTTATGCCATACCCTATCAAAGGCCTTAGATATGTCAAGAGCAATTGCCCTAGAAAGGTTGCCTCCGTCAAGAAATTTGCTAATCCTATGAGATATAACTGTAAGCACATCTGCTGTAGATCTAGCAGAACGGAAACCATATTGAGTGTCACTAAGAAGGTTATTTTTGTTGAGATCGTTGATTACTTCTGTATTTAACACAGATTCCAGCAACTTACTCATGGAGCACAGGAGACTTATTGGCCTGTACTGAGAGGGGGATGAGCGATCACCTGAATTCTTAAATACAGGGCATACTGATGAAATTTTCCAGGGAGATGGGAAACTATTCTCCTTAAGACAACGTTTAAACAGTTTTGTAAGTATGGGCGCTAGTTCAGGTTGAAGTTTTTTGAGTACTATAATTGGAATACTGTCAGGGCCAGTTGCTTTACTGGAATCAAGGTTTTTGATTAGCTTGGCAACATCACGTACAGATATACGTATATCACATAGCGTGTTTTCTGATACGGAAGGAAATATTGGGGGTTGGCAGCCTTGATCGCAAAGGGTAGAATTAGCTGCAAAGTTCTTGACAAAGAGTTTGGCTTTGTCTGATGCTGACGAGATTACCTCAGGCCCATTGATAATAGTTGGGATGGAGCACACGCTTCTGTTCAGGATTCTGTTTGCTATTTGCCAAAACTGGTGGGAACCAAGCCGCTGCTCAGCTACTTTGGACTTAACAGATTGACCATACAACTCTCTTGCATTCTTTATTACTTTCTTACAATGGTTGCTGGCAGTCCTGAAAGCGGCTTTAGTTTTCATACATCTATTACGTTGGAAACAGTGGAAACAGTGATTTCTGTTCGCAATGGCAGCAGCACATTCTAGAGAGAACCATGGCTGGCTGTTAGGTTTTTGCTGAAACTTTTTCGAGGGTATGAAACGGTCAATACCTACAATTAACCATTCCGTCAGGTCTAATACTATAGAGGACACATCCTTTTTAAACATGGAATGCAGAGGTAGATCAGATATAAATGTACGGAAGCTATCCCAGTCAGCCTTAGTGTATCGATATACTGTACGATGGAGAGGTACGTCTGGGGACTTATTACATTTCATTTTTATCTTAATTGATACAACAGAGTGGTCGGAAGATCCAAGAGGCGACAGAACAGAAACTGAACATAGTTCAGGGCAAGTTGTGAGAAAAAGGTCTAGTAGGCTCGCATACTGGCCGTCATTGTCGGGCACACGGGTGGGTTCCTGAACAATCTGAGTGAGGTCATAGGCAATGGAGAAATCATGACAGAACATCCCCTCATCATCGGTCTTGTTAGAGTGGGTCAACCATTCGATGTTGTGAACATTGAAGTCACCACATACGTGAATGTTAGCTGAAGGATAAGCAGATAGGACTTGGTCAATTTTCTCAGATATGCGTTGAAAGATAGTAAGTCCGCTGTTATGGGGGCGATAGAGAGTAAATATAAATGCCGTAGTGTGAGCTAAAGCAACCCGGAAGCACATATAGGGTAAATTAGGATCTTCCCTGGAGATGTCCCTACCACATGGAAAGTTATCCCTAATATAGGCACATATTCCATGCCCATGGCGATCTTGGGGGTCAGATTTAGAAGTTAAGTTAGAGTATCCTTTAATTGCGAACTCTTCTAGGGAAATAGGCTGTCCAATGCCAATTTTGGTACTTATCTACAGCCATAAAATGTTTCAATCATAGTCAATTGTTTTCCTAGATTTGCATATGAATTATAAAATATCTGATATTTCCCCAAAACTTCTGGCTATTATTTCAGATCATTTAAAACTATAGCAGCAAGTTTTAGTCTCTCCTCCATCAATGACAGTGGTTTTGAGGATATATATATATATATATATATATATATATATATACTAGCAGACCGACTGGCAATGCCCGGTCGAAAAATATACTTAAATATGATATACTCTAGTTTGTTTTAACAGCTAACTCTGCAATATATATGCCAATATTGTGTGTGCGTACTGGCCATGGCTAACGGGCTGTTTATTTCGTTTCTCTTGAAACACATTTTAAATTACTGGCGAGACATTTCAACAAAACACTCGAACTAATATATACCAAAACATTTTAATTTTTTTATTAAACACACTTTATCCCATTTTAGTAAGAATTACGTAGTACACTCTATATCGTCGTAACAGATTATAAACAAATAGTTCAATGTAATCAGATGGCTCTGGCCGTAGATTGAAATAATCATTAAAATATAATTTAAGAAACTAAACTGTTTTTAGCATACTGATGTATATATTTACTGGTCTGCGCCTGAATAATGAAAAATAGAATTCCTTTAGTCTTAAATGTCCGATCTGTCTATCATCGGAGTAAATGCGGAATTTTTTCAGTTTTACGGTATTTTTCTTTTTCTCATAGGTACAGCATTTGACCTACTAAAACCTTTGGGTAGATGTTTCTGTACTTTACGACCTGCAAGTGTGTAACCTGTTTCTAATGTTATTCTGATATTGTATTGACTATAGTTTTGGTAGTGAACCAGGCTAGCACGAGGTCAGTGATCCCGGATTGATCTTACAAACACAATACTGTGTACACGTTATCGCTGGTAGAGATACTAGCAGTTTTATTCTCTCTCACTCAGAAGCCTTGTTGATGAGAGCTGCAGATCCCAAAATATTGGTAGTGTTTGTCCTATACTGCATTCTTCGAATTATGCAGGTCCCTTGGCGAAAATTTGGTTCATTTAGACAATTCTGGACGCGATGAAAGATCATCCCAAGAGCTTTTAAATGGGAGACTTCGTTGGTTTGGCCACGCCGCGCGCCGCAACAGGAGTCCATTCACGAAGTAATCACCTCAGAACCAATCCAAAGTTGGTGTAGTCACATGGGAGACTAGCTGAAAATATGATTGCACACCAGCACAGTCAATGTCGAACTTACCTCAGGTTAACAAGTTTACAGTGTCTTCTGTTGATCCTGTCGTCCGTGGTTTGCTTTCATACCGGACACTGTGTGCTATGGGAGAAGCCGGCACAACTCATACTAGGTGATTACCGCGAAAGTCAAAATGGAGCAGCAGTTACATAAGTAGCTTACGTTTTATTTGAAACCGATGGCGATTTGAATTGTTCCTATTCGAAAAGCTTACTTGCTTAAACTTAATTTTGTGTTATTCACTGATGACAGCAGATCTAGTTTTAAGAAGGTACTACAACGGATGATGAGTGGGAGGGGAAAAAAGACCTATTCAGCCAGAGAAATAGACAGACAAACGTAGATTCAGGTAGACAAACATACAGACAGACAGTTAAATAAAGAAACAAACACATATACAGAGATGGCGGTAGAAATAGACAGACAATCACACAAAGGCAAAGGCGGAGGTAAATACACAGGGAGACCGACACAGTTACAGAGATAGGGACAGACAGACATACAGAAAAATAAATAGAAAAAAGAGAAAGACACATACAGACAAACAGAAACATAGTTTCTATCTTTCTCCTTCCCTTTCTCTCTCTCTCTCTCTCTTTCTTTCCTGCTTTCTCTTTCTTTCTAGAATGAGAGATATGAAGAGAACTTATCGTCGTGATAACTTGGTCGGATATATTCGACACAAGTTTCGATAGAAAATAAATCAGAACGTTTATGACTGTTGGTCTACGTGTCGCACTCTCTACATTGGCATCAAACTATTTACAATGATCTTGACAGGCTGAGGTGAATCAATCATAAATAAGTTATTATTAAACGGATTAATCTTATCTCTTTTGAATTGGTCTTCACTGAAATTTGGCAACAAGCTTCTCCAAAGTCCCAGTTTTTTTTTGTATCCAGCGGAAGTCTTGCTAGTGCTTTCTCTCCTCGGTCTTTCCATCCACCTTGACCCTCCTCAATTATTTAGTGGGTAATCAGTTTATGATGGCATGCATACATACGAAAAAAAAAAAGGGGAGTGGTCTGATCGCAGAGGCGCATGAGGGTAATTAACAATTATACCGTCAAAATTTTATAATTCCATGTAGTGTTCCTTTGTGTTTCATATCTGTAGCCTTTTCTGTGCGTCCAGTTTGTGTCTGTAGTCAATGTGTGATGTGAATATCCGCATTCTAGGGATTTCCTTAATATTTCTGCAGTTTTCATTATTGCTATCCATTGTATCTTTTCAAGCATCCCTATGATTCCAATCTCTCCCAGACTTTTTCATTTATTATTACTATTATTGGCTCACAGAGAGCTTTTCACACAGGTTATCAAAGATCTCTCCTTGAAATTAACCTGTGACGTGTAGGAATTAGTTCCTTCCTTATGCAGCAAAAAGTGGCTTCGTTGTGGCGGTGTAATCCTTCGACCACCGGCAATCGTTACTTTCTGTACTTATGATAACGGAAGAACGAAACGCTAGTGTCTCTAAGTATAAAATAATTATTTATAAGTTATATATATATATATATATATATATATATATATATATATATATATATATATATATAACATATTAAAAACTTCTAATTGACACAATTAATTAAGTTCGGTGCAAACGCAGTAACACTTTCAGAGCGTATGTATCGGTATTGAACATTCCAAAGTCAAATATATATTTATTTTTCATTAAAAATATTTTATTGTGTCTTACACGTGTTTTGTTGTATAATGGAAACACGCCAAACAACTCATGAGCGACAGTTTATATGTTCCTTGAAAAATAAACATTTAGAGATTTTTTTCTTGGATTAAAAAGAGAAACAGTTGTTAAAAGGAAATGAAAATCCTTAAAAATCATAAACAACATTTAAGGCGCCATGTTTAATTCTTTCAAATTATAGCCGTGCTTACGGATTTTAGGTTCAATAGCTAAAAGCAAGATACTTCTAAAAATATAGGGGATATAATTAATAAAATATTATTAATAAAGGTTTATATTTAATCAGACAAAAGTTGACCGTCATAAGGCTCCTTAATTGAACTAATATGAAACTAAACTTGCTGTGAGTTTCGCTCAATTTCGTAGCAGTTCAAATACAAAAAGAGCTTTTTCTCCAGAAGGGTTCCAGTCTATTTTTGATACGTAAATACATATAAATTTTGTGAATTTGAATCGTTTCTATTTTTTTTCACCAACTTGTACCTTATTTAATCCAATGAACTTTGTATGTTAGATTAACATATAAACTTTTTCTGATTAATTGTTGTGTGTTCTCAACCATTTAATGAAATGCGTGTAAGACAGAATCAAATATGAATGAAAAATAAATATATGCTTGGTTTGCAATGCCCACTACCGATATATATATATATATATATATATATATATATATATATATATATATATATGTGCGTGTGTGTGTGCGTGCGCGCGCGTGCGTGCGTGCGTGTGTGTGTGTGTGTGTGTGTGTGTGTGTGTGTGTGTGTGTGTACCTACCCTCGTGCAAAAGTTAGGTGATTATGCAAAGGACAAAAGTCTGATAAAATGAATTCGGAGACTAGCTTTTGTACTATATCCATAATTACACATTTTCTTTTATATATATTAAATATATCTTCACCTCTTATATAAAACGAACTTTGTATGTACATTCATTCTCTATGGACTCGAAAACAGCAGAGTCAATTTTTATGGAATTTCATACGACGTTACTTTATGTGCCTGGCAGTGTTTTCAGATATGCCTTTTGTCGGAATGTCTTCGATAATATCTATAATCGACGACTGAAATAATCGAATGAAAGAATGAACGGGCGATTTTGACCATCTTACACCGCCTAACATCATGAGTGTATTTAATAACTTTTATTACCACACAAGCCGAATGGTCCAACATATAAATTCAACAGTAGCTCTTTGATATGACAGGGCGCGTTCGAAATGGATGTTTATGTTTAAAGCACAATTTTTCCATGAAAGTTGCATTTTGAATTTTATGCTTAAATTCAAGCCATTATCACCACAGAAGCAGTAAAGCCAGGCATATAAAATCAACAGTAGTTCTTTGATATAACAACGACCTATTCAAAATGAATGTACTTGTTTAGAGCACAACTTAACCCATGATATTTGACTTTTACATTTTTAATGCAAACCATTACATATAAAATAATTTTATAAATTCAACAGTACGTTCTCTACAGTTTAATATGTTACAATATATTTAGAATTTAGTAACTGCGGGTGACATATGAAGCTTTCGCCAGGTGCATTACGATAATTACCAAATTATATATATATATATATATATATACATATATGTATATATATATATATATATATATATATATACTAGAAATCATAAGGTTCGATCCTTAAGCAATCCACTAACAAATGTCTCTTTTTCATTATAATTAAAAATCACTGACTCTTGAATTAATATAAATCGAGATAAGCACCTATTTAAAAGCAAATACTTTCTCTTTCCTAACAAAAAAAATTAGATGTTTTTAAAAATGTTACAAATACCTACGATCTTTTTTAGATTTTTAAAAAAATATCCTTATCAAATAAAATGTTCGCACCAAGAGGCCTCTTTACGGTTTAAAAACAATATGGAAACACTCCCTTGCAAAGGTACTTATTTTGTAACCTATTTATAATTTTTTATGAATATAATTCCTTGTTTAAAGCTGATATTATATCGAAAAATTCTAAAAATCCAGCTTTTCATACTGATAGTTAATTTCTTCCTCATAAAAACCCTAATCAAGTAAATGATCAAAAATGCAGTCACTATTGTTCTTCCTCTTACCATTTAACAAATTAAAAATCATTACAATGATTTTATCACACACACATTATATCATAACAAATACAATTGAAAAGAAACCTGTAATATTAATCATATTAGCAAAAGAATTAAATTCCACTTTTTTATTTTAGGTTCACAAACTATATTTACATCAATAAGCTAGTTACAATTTGGTGTCTTTTCCCCTCATTCCCCTCTATTTATTTTAATGTAGAGACGATATTCAGAAATATTTTACTTATTTCTCGAGGATTTTATTTGTAAATTTCGAATAGATAAAAGGATATCGTTTCCGAAACGATCGGATATATAAATATGATTTTATGATTCCTTTTATGAAAATTGATTGAGAATTCTATGTGTATAGTTCTAGATACAAGGGACGAGCAATATGTAATGCCCCTGACCCACTTCCCATAGCACTAGAGCAACGAAACTTGGCTCAGTTATTAGTCATTCTCTAGATAGGAACCACCCAGAGTTATGCATTTCTCCCATCGTTTGATGCAGCTCTGGAGACGGTTTTTGTAGAACACCCCAGGTTGGGCCTCCAACCACATGACTTCAGAAATCGAGGCTGCATCATCTGGGAAACGCTTTGCTTTCAAAAACAACTTCAAGGCTGGGAAGAGGTGAAAGTCAAAGGGTGCAAGGTCAGGAGAGTAGGGAGGATGGGGAATGATTTCATAACCACACGCCCGTGCTCTGATCTGGCGACATGCGAGTTGTGGACCGGAGCGTTGTCCTGCACGAGGAGGGTACCTTTCCTGAAATTGCCCCGCCTCTTGATTTTGATAGCTTTCCTTAATTTCCTTAAAAGTGAAGCATAATAGGCTCCAGTAATTGTGGTACCCTTTACTAAGAAATCTGTCATCACTACTCCGTCCTTGTCCCAGAAGACTGTGAACATGACCTTGCCAGCGGAGGGTTGCACCCTTGCCTTCTTTGGAGGTGGTGAGTCCAAGTGCTTCCACTGTATTGACTGGGGCTTGGTCTCTGGATCATAGTGATGGACCCAGGTTTCATCTTGTGTAATCAGTCTTTTAAAAAACTTTTACTCATCTTCTTGGCACACCTCCAAATTTATCCTGAGCACTCGACGCGTTCTCGCTTCTGGAATGATGTAAGCAACCTGGTAATCCATCTGGCAGACACCTTATGCATATGCAAATGGTCATGAGTGATAGTTTGCACAGACCCTGTACTAATCTTGACATTTTGGGCTATTTTGCGATTAGTAATGCGCCGATCTTCCAAAATGGCAGCCTCATCAATGGCAGAAGGGGGTGGCGACCAGGTTTGGGAGCTGTTTCCACAGACTTCCGGCCACGTTATAATTCACGATGCCAGCGTTTTACAAGGTCATATGATGGAGCATTTTCACCATGTTTCCTTCATTTCATAAAAAGTCACCTGTGATGTGCGTCCTTTCAAATACAAAAACCGTATCACTGCTCGACATTCAACAGACTCCATTTCACACCTGATTCATTTCAAACACCGTAACACAGCAACCACAATTAGTTCAGAGCTGTAATTTGCCACATAACCTGTAGAAATATAAATCATTGCACATGCAAAATTACAGCTAGATCAGACAACTGGATATGGGGCAGAGGCATTATTTATTGCACGCCCCTCGCACTTATCGAGCTAATCATAACGGCAATACTCAGAGCACAGCACCTTTAAATATATTTTACTGAGGTTTTGCTCATTTAGACCCTGTCTATTACATACTAATATATATATATATATATATATATATATATATATATATATTATCATATATATATTATCATATATATATAATCATATACAGTGATGATCATATTTATTGGCACGGTAAAATAAAAGTTAAATTTTGTCTAATAAATTCTAAAAAAGGGATTAAATTAAAGAAAATAACAAAGTATATTATGTATTTTTAACTGGCCTTCCGATGCAGCAATCGGATTTTAGAAAAAATAAATAACAAAGAAACAACAAACATAATTGCAAAAAAACCTTGTTCAAAATTATTGGCACGATTTATTTAATAATCAATTGTATAGCCTTTGGCCTTGATTACCTTCCTCAGTCGCTTTTCATAGTTTACAACCAAGTTGTTGCACTCTTCAGTAGTAATTTTGGCCCACTCTTCCTGACAATAATCCTCCAATTGAATAAGATTCTTAGGCTTCCTTTGCATTACCCTCAATTTTAATGTTCTCCATAAATTTTCAATTGGATTAAGGTCTGGGCTTTGTGATGGCCACTCCAAAACATTAATATGATTGCCCTCAAGCCATTTCTTAGTCAGTTTAGCCGAATGCTTTGGGTCATTATCTTGCATGAACCACCAACGACGACCAAGTGAGAGCTCTTTAGCAGAGTCTTTCAGGTTTTCATCCAATATTTTAACATAATCATCCTTTTTTATGCTACCTGTGACCTTAACAAGTCGCCCTGGTCCAGAGGCAGCAAAGGATCCCCAAAACATCAAACTGCCTCCACCGTGCTTCACTGTGGGTATGGTGTTCTTAGGCAGGAAAGCTTCGCCAGATTTTCTGTAAATATAAGACACTTTATTATGGCCAAATAACTCTATTTTCGTTTCGTCAGTCCATAGAACACGTTTCCAGAATGCAACATCTTTATCAATATGACGTTTTGCAAAGGCTAGCCTTGCTTTCAGGTGCATAGGCTTCAATAAGGGAGTCTTTCTCGGACGACATGCTTTTAAACCAGCTCTCTTCAAAACTCTACCAACTGTATGTCGAGATACATTCACTCCAGAGGTGCTCTGTTCATCAACAATCTCCCTAACAGAGATCCTTGGGTTTTGTTTTACTTGTCGAACAATTTTCCGTTCATCTCTTGGGGAAAGAATCCTATTTCTCCCTCTACCCTCTAAACTCATAACGTGGCCTTGCGATTTGAACTTGTTTATTATGGCGCTAACAGTGGATTTGGGAAGGTTTAGCTTCTTTGAAATCTTATCATAGCCTTCCCCATTGGTATGGCATGCTACAACAAGCTTCCTGACGTCTTCGCTGTGTTCCTTAGTTTTAACCATGGCGATTGAAAATTATAATTTAGTCACTTATAATAGTTTAAATAAATCGCTATCTAAAAATTATCTGAAAAAAAATTATTCACTGAATTAGCGTTAAACAAACATAATATGGCTATAAAAAAGTTCAGAAAGCACGTAAACCCGAAATTGATTGATATTATACTGATACTAAAAGAAAAACAAAGCCGTGCCAATAATTTTGAACAAGGGTTTTTTGCAATTATGTTTGTTGTTCCTTTGTTATTTATTTTTTCTAAAATCCGATTGCTGCATCGGAAAGGCCAGTTAAAAATACATAATATACTTTGTTATTTTCTTTAATTTAATCCCTTTTTTAGAATTTATTAGACAAAATTTAACTTTTATTTTACCGTGCCAATAAATATGATCATCACTGTATATAATCATATATATATGCATATATTATTATATATATAATCATATATATATACATACATTCATATATATATATATATATTTATATATAATCATATATATATTCATATATATATTCATAATTTTTTCTTTTTTTTTCTCGTTCGTTTTGAATTTTTTTCCTTTTTATGTTCACCATTATTTTATATCAATAGTAATATAATAGCGAACATCAACGAAGTATTGTTTTATTGTCATTTACTTGTAAAAATATATGGCTAAATTTGAATAGAATAACGAACAATAATAATTATTAAAAAAAGTAGCAGGAAAATTAGAAGTAGTACGGGCCTATCGCACTTATAATTTGCAATTTGAAATTAAAATAAGTAAATTCCTATAAACCTGGTATTTAAACGCCCTCTCGATAAATAATTCAACAAATATAATTCATATTTACGTTTAAAATATACTGCATTCAAAATACATGATAATAAGAAAACACGAACATACTATAATGATGTTCAGTCTAAGTAGCGAAAATGTAATTGCTATAACTGAATTTTGTCTTCTACAAAATAATTGCCTCATTGCTTTATTTTTTTATTTTTCGGACTACTGCTTTTGTCTTGGATGTGAACCTCACAATCGTTTTGACGATGTAACCTTCGATCTTTTCAAGTGCATCTTTCCAAGCTCTAAATCTTTTTGTCGAACTCGGAAATCAAAACTGAATTTTGAACGAACATCTTTATCATCACAAGGGCAGTGTATTAATTATGATATTATCAGTTATCATAATTTCAATAATGATCTTATCATTTATGATACGAAAAAACTCTTAAGTAATCGTAATTTTATTCTTAGTATCATCCGTAGTAAGGACGAATACTTCTACCAGAAGTAGATTGCCACTTACCGTTCTATCGAAAATCCAAATAGATACCCATGTTCGAGAGAAAAATTCGCGAGTTCAAGAATATGTACCTGTAGAAAGTCGAATGTGTCTGAAATGTTATGATAATCACCTCCAAAATGAGAAAAGTAGTGCGAATAACAAAACATGCACTAATATTAATGTTGTACTTGTTTTGTAGATGACATAATCAGTGTTATGGCAATTATATTAATGATGCTTATTGTGGACATAATTAAAATACAAGTTATTAATTCTCTTCTTACATAATTCTTCCATGATTAAATCATACAAAAGCGTGATAATGCGTAAGATAAATTATGGCTGTCACATCTGGAAACGTATTGCTCAGACGACTCCATCTTGATTTTCTTTCTAGAAGATGATCTCTTCTATTCTCAAAAGCCGTTTTCTCAGAGAAGAGATGCTGCTATTTTCTATCGACTCTATCGTTATTTCTACGTGTTCTATACAGAATTGTGAAGACGAGAACGCTAGTAAGACAGTTAAAAACGTAACTGTATTCCACCATCTCCTCCGTCCGGTGGAAAAAGAAGTCTCCAACGAAAATCACCGGAAAATGAAGAATTTGATAAATATTCATTGAAGTATAATTCTTCAACCGAAACAGTAATTTATCGTCGCCGTTTTACGTGTCTTGGCAAAGACATAAGTTCCGTAATATATTCGACCGGTCATAAAAAAAAATCTCTCGAAGACAAGAAATGAATCAGAAGTTAATAATGGTACTCTTCGTTCCAGAACAGTTAGTACATTGATGGTAGCGAGCTAAAGTCTTAGTTTCGACTGCCATCAGTGTTTCGTCCCAACTAAAACTCGACATATAAAAAACTAATTTTTAATCAATCTCTCTCTATTTATCTCTCTCTCTCACTTTCTCTCTCTCTCTACATATATATATACATATATATGTATATATACATGTATATATATATGTATATATATGTATATATATACATGCATATATACATGTATATATATGTATATATGTATATAAATGTATATATACATATGTATGTATATATATATACATGTATATATATATGTATGCATATATATGTATGTATATATGTATATATATGCATGTATATATATGTATGTATATATGTATGTGTATATATATATATATGCATATATATATATATATATATATATATGTTTTGAAAAAAGAAACTCGAATGAATTTATGAAATGATCAACGTTTCGTCCCTATTGCAGAGGACATCTTCAGGATATTAAAAGGAAAAATGCAAAAAAAGAAAACGATCATAAATCATACGAAAATGAAAAGGAGACAGTGTTAGAATCCTACCCATATCGGGAAGGAAACTATGTGTGTGTATTGGAAGGTTGGGTTGTTCAATGTCTATATAAATATATACTTTTAAAAATACGTTAAATAAATATGTACACTTTTTTCTCTCTAAACTTATTCATTTTTCCTTAATCGTTAAATAATTCAACAAAACCACCCATCTGAGGGTGAAAGAATAAATGTTCTAGGGCAATTCTTCGATATTTGTCGTCCTAGAAACCGAGCGTTAAAACAATACCGATTTTCACATCCGTCGAAGGTTTTTGCTGGACATACAAACACACATGCATATGCACACATATACACACGTTTTGCCTTTTTATTATAGATTATATTGGGTCTGATATATAGTAATGATTTTAAAAGTTAAAAAAAAATGACTTCTGTGCCACCACCGAGAATTGAAACCAAAACGTTTAACTTAATATTTACTTTTTCCTATGAAGCTAATGCCTGGGTTATGAAGACATGTTTGCTGCAAGGCTAAAAATTTATATGAACCAATAGCTATTACGTTACGCAAGTATATTCGTAATGCCGTCGTTCGACCTTCACCTTGCAAATTCTTTCTTTTATTTTCACAATTTGCAGCGATGTTCCCGGTTAAAACCCAAATATAAAGTTTCGTATGGAATAAAATCGTCTATATATCAAGTTTCATGTCTGTAGACTCAAAACTGACAAAGGAGTTTAGGTAGGCAACTATTTTTAAACAAATATAATATATATATATATATATATATATATATATATATATATATATATATATATATACGCACACAAATCAATATAGAAAGAGGTATGTGTTCCTATTTACAATATCTCTCCTCGGGACAGAGTTAGACACCAGGGTCGTTTTTTAATGTGGAGAAAAGGAACAAAAATAAAAATTGTCTCAGTCGTGAAGCATTTCTCCTCCATTGACAGAGAACAAGAAATTAAAGTGCAGCATCTGAAGAACAGATACTACACTTTGATCTTGATCCAAAGGCCAAGAAGAGGTGTGTGTATACTAAACTTTTTTACGCAAATATTACGCAAGCATAAATCATGTAAAATATCTGCATGAATATAAATACACGTAATAGCTAACTATTCCATAACAAAACCGTAAAACTAATAGGTATTGAATTAAAATGAATGTTTAAAAATTATGCAGTTTCGCTAGATCTTTTGAACATGAATGCAATTCCACGAGACATATATAATAAATTGTATATTCCCTGGAAATACACAGCAAAAAAGATTAGTATTATACACAAAAACAAATTCATAGGAGTATAGATATATGATTGGCACAAGACATAGCAGGCGTTAGACCTAAAGTTTTAAATTAGTTTTCCTATAACTAAACGTTATCTCCATGTGCAATCCTACTTTTCCACACCGCTGGTTACAGCTGTAACAGACAAATTTCCCTGGGCCATATCATTTTGTGGCCACTAATATCACCATTTTACAACTACTACAATATATATATATATATATATATATATATATATGCATACATACATATATATATATAAATTTGAATTTTACTCACAAGTACATATATATTAAAAGCCTACTTGATCTTGTTAACAATTATTAAACCGAGCTTCTAGATATACTCACTCATGGATAAGCGAGCGACAAAATAAAGATCAACTAATTTACATATTCGTTAGAAAACGAACTTTCATTAATTATTAGTCTTTTTTTTTTTTACTTTTCTTATTGGATGATTAGTTTCCTTTAACTATTACGCTCAGTTTTATTGATGCATATTTTTACATTGTGCATAATTGCATAGCTTTTAAAATAGAAAACTTTCTTGTGCACGCACACGTATATACATAACTTAGTAAGCCAGAACAAAAGAGTTAATTCAATTCTATAAGAGTAGACTTATCGGGATAATATAAAGCTTAACAAATTTTTTGGAGCTTATAAATTGTCTTATATATATACATATATATATATAATTGTAAAACACAAATGACCTTCTAACGAGTGATGTAACCCACTTTCCTGTTTACGACATCCGGTTGCGCATGAGCGCTAAACGTTAACCCATAACAAATAAAGCAAATCGCTTCTTTTGCAGATTTTCACCTGCGCACTGAAATATTAACGTTATTATTTCGAAATTATTATTTAACATGGGAAGAGTGGGGGTGTTTTGCAACTATTCTTTATTACAACCATACTGTCGCTATTTTCTTACAACTAAACAACTTTAACCCATTGACAAACATAAGAACAATTGTAGTAAAGCCAAGACTACTACTACTACTACGACTACTACTACTACTATAATAATAATAATAATAATAATAATAATAATAATAATAATAATGTCTATCCGTCCCTTTTCCTTCCTTCCTTCCTTCTTTTTTTATTTTCTGTTTACATTTCTAGATACAAAATAGTTGTGTGAGAACGGTGAATTTGTTGACACATTTACTAATCTGTTTCAATATTAGTTTTATTTTATTTTATTAATTTAGGTTTTATTTTTTTGCTTCAAGTTTTATGAATTATTATTATGTTTTTTTTAGATTTTAAGTTTCTATAAGTTGGTTGAAGGATTCCAATATGGGTTTTTCATTCTTATATTTCTCATCGGTAGGTTCATGTGCGTGTTTGCTGCTAAATGATTTTCGTCGGCGTTCGATTCGTAGGAAAATCATGTTTAATTTTCGATTTTTAAGCGATTATTCGGAAAAATAGGTAACTTTACACGAATAGGGAAGATTTCTTTTCCATGTTTGAGTGATCCGTCCGTGATTTTTCATTTTAATATACTTTCATAGAAATGTTTCTCTTATGTGAAAAAAAAACTATTTTCTTTACGTCACACACACACACACACACACACACACACACACATATATATATATATATGCACACTTATCTGAATTTTAGGTCTACAGACTTGAAATTTGATATATAGGGAATTTAGGCCTGTGAGCTGATTAATATCTTTATAAAGCTGTATAATCGTGGTAGGTTGTAGAAGTTGTTTAGTCCGATAGAGGGAGATTCACCTTCCTTTTGGCGCAGACTTGGTAGTATATACTATGTATTTATTCAAATTGTGAATGTTAGGTCGAGGTGGTTCCAAGCTTGGGCTTTCGGGAGGCGTGCTGTCAGCCATGTCAATCGTTAAAGGGTAATATATATTTCCGGTGAGGTCTGGTTAATAAATTTTCGGTTTTTTTCTTTACTTTATGTTACTGATATTGAAACTAAGTATTTATTACTACTTTATATTTCCTGGGAATTAACGTACGGAGTTAAATGTATTCATAATCAATTATACCGTCAATGGAAAAGGAAAAGTTTATATTTACAGTATCACGTTTCTGACCTTCAACAATACACAATGCCGAAACATATTCAAGACATCCGCAAACCTAAACACACAAGCACATAGAAAACGCGGAGAAATGACCAGGAGATAGACGTACATTGACCAACGTTACTCCAATTGCATTTAACTTAAAATAGAAACGATCGAGTTCACATGTATATGTTATGAGAACTTGATTTACTGGTTCACAATATACGAATCAAATGTTTCGATTAAAACAACATACGATACTGAATAATTAAATGTGTAAATTACGTTTGATTATTTAGTTATACCGCATATCAACCATTTCTGGGATTATTTACTGCTAAAATAAATCGTGTCGGTTTGATTTAATTGCTTCTTACAACAGTAAAATATGCCACTAAGCCGTACAGTAAGGAAAATGAGATCATTCAGATGTAAAGATATCCGAGAATTGTAAAGAAATCATTCACCATATGGGGGCAGCGGCGGTGACCGGAAATTAGCCATATTCCTCTAAAATAGGGGGATGACTTGGTTGGTTCATATTCAACGACTAAATATGTATCAAAATCCTCTTTCGCATTTCATATCAGTCTAGGATATGTCCTCGACAAACAGTCCGATAGGATGGGGCACCAGCTCTTTATTCCGTCAATCCATCAGACTGAGATATTAATCTGATAAGTTCAAAGAGATCCAAATTTCCAGACGTTACATTGTCTACTTTTCGTAGCGGGTTCGTTAATAACCAATTTCTTTAAGCACCGTTGTTAAAGATGGGCAGGCATATTTTGTGTGTGTGTTATTTATCTACTTACTTCAGCTTTGTGCTACATCTTCCTGCGAAGAAAAGTCCCTTTCAAATCTAACCGTTATTCCTTGTGCTAGAGTCGGTTTTAGTGTCCGTCGTCTTCCAGTCATATTTTCCTTTGTGTGTGGCAAGCAAAGACATATCAGCGGCGAAACTGTAAAGATTTATTTTTACTCGTATTCATCCCAAACAATGCTTCGATGTAAGAGGCTACTATGTGAGGCCACGCTTACAGGGAGCACTCTTAGTGGAGAATTTAGCAGAGAGATATCTGTTTATATTTAAATTTCTGAACATAAGTATAGTTAGGGAAACAGGAAAGAGGTAGGGAATTCCAAAGTAATAGTTTGAAGGAAGAAACAATTTGAGTAGATAGCTTTTCGGTATCTAGAGTCCCCTACATTGAAGGGAAGAATGGAGTGAAATGGAGTGAAAGTCGCCGTTTGGTTTCTGCAATTCTATACCAAACTTTCCCCGACTTTGTATGCAGTGATTGAAAATGTCTGCTTTATTTACCTAATTATATTAAAATACAGAAATGTAAATTTAATGCGAACAGGCATCTCGTTTCTCAACTCCCTACATAGCGTCTCTGTAGACATGACATGATATTGTAGCCCCCTGTGTCCAGCTGGCAATATGCTTTGCTTGGCGTGAATAAGAGTTAAAAAAAATAAAATGCCTCTAAAATGGAAACTTTAGTTACATAAGTACTTAAGACCATAACTTGGATTGTTTCGGGTAAGATAGTGTTTTAATAGATGCGAGTGTATTGAAATGTATGTTTGTGCATTTTTGTGTTTTCCTGACTGTTTATCATCATTAGATCATGATACACTTAAATCCAATATCCTCATCTACATGATGAATTATACAAAGAAATTTTAGTTATTTACAGAAACAAGTCTTTCCAAATGGACATCTATTTCGTGTTGGTCATATTCAGCATCGCCACACGTTAGTGAACTTCACACGAACCGGTGTGTCACTGTGCTTATGCTCTTTTGTATGTTGTAGACAGATAACAAATTTAAAAAAAATAATAAAAATAAATAATGGTTGCAACAAATGGAGTTGGCATTGTGAGAAACTAAAGTTTTCTCTTTCTCTCGTAGTCAGAATCTGCGCATAAAGGGTCCGTTGCAGTCTATGTGACAAGAGAGTGTATATACGAGTACGTACCTGTTTACATTAATTTATATTTGAGATTTGGTACATGCCTAGGAACGTTGAGCGCGAGTCCAGCACCCTCCCCCTGAAAAAAGAACTCCTCGCTACAAATGCTTCTACAAATTTGTGGACGGCCTATGCTCCTTCAGGGACTCAAGGTTATGAATGGATAAGACACACTTTCATCCGTATAATCCGATAGGCTCTACTTACACATGAAGTAATGGAACTTATTTTATTACCAAATCTTTTTACAATCATTAAAAAGTAATGTTTCTGGTTGAGAAGAAAGTTCTTGCAGTTTTTATCTTTTAAATTCAGATAAAAAATATCTCGGTTCAAACAAAAATTTATTGAACAAAATAAGCACAATCAATGCACTTTTACCAACGCAAAACAAGTATATTTATGCTAGTAACGTAAGAAATCTTGCGTCGTTGAAGGTGTTTTTGATATTGTTTTGGTTTTTTAAGTATCTATCACGCAGAAAGTTGTCGAAATTCTTGAAAATGCGGTAGTCAATAGATAATAGGTCTGGAGAGTATGTCGGATAAGACAGAGTTTCATAGCCCAATTCGTTCAACATCTGCAGGGTTGATTTAGTAACGTGCGACTAGGTATTATTGTGAAGGAGAATTGGGCATTTTCTGTTGACTAATGCTGGGTGTTGTTGTCGAAGTTTCTGATGCATTTCATCGATTTGTTTACACCACTTCTCCGCCGAAATTGTTTTGATTGCATTAAAAAAAACTGTAATAGATAAAACCGGTTGCAAACCACCAAACAGTGAGTATGATCTTTTCTCGGTGTAATTCTGGCTTCAGGAAGTGTCATGTAGCTTCATCGGCATCTAGCCACTGAGCTGAGCGTTACCAGTTGTTGTACCATACCCACTTTTCATCGCAAGTCACAATCCGGTCGAGAAACAGATCGTTCCTGTTGCGTATATGACAGTTCGGAACAGCATTTCTTTTGGTTGTCATTCCATCTGTGAGGCACTCATTTATCGACATTTTTTTCTTTCCAAGCTCTCTCAACTGGTAGGAAATCGTCGTATACGTTACGTCTAATTCAGAAGCAAGTTCCCGTTCAGTTGTGCGTGGATTGTTTTCGACTAAGATTTATCGGATTGTTTTCGACTAAGATTTATCGGATTGTTTTCGACTAAGACTTATCGGATTGTTTTCGACTAAGACTTATCGGATTGTTGTCAACATCTGATTTCCAACAACTACGTCGCCGCCACAAAATTTCTTAAACCATGATTGTGCTGAGCGTTCAGTTTGGTTCTCGTGCTAAGCACTTCGTTTATATCAAGAGCTGATTCAGCAGTTTTTCGGCCTAGCTTGAATTGAAATAAGAAAATTGTGCGAATTTGCTTTTTTTCCTTCTTGTATTCGACGTTCTGAAAAGACGACACAATTGCCTTAAAATGCTGTTAATTCAAACGATTAGATAGAACGAAAAATGATTTTTAAAATGATATAAAAGGTAAATGTATTATAATGAAAACGTTTTTGAAAATGCATCATTTGAAATCAAAATTAAAAATTTCGCAACAACTTTATTCTTAACTCATTATGTACGTAAGTACACTTGTTTACATCATTGATATATCGAAAAGAACTATGAGAATCTGGCGCTCCATATTTTATCTCTATATTACAAGAATTAGCAATAATATTTTTTACGGTCGCATATTCTTTCTAATGTTTATAATGTGAGTGTTAAGTTTGCCAATCATCACCTAACCGATTGTTATATTTTTATGAAAATCGTCTTAGACAAAACATCACTCTACTTAATGTAAAGAACTAACAACACTGAAAAATAGTGTCCACACAGATAGATAAAGCTAATGTCTTTAATCTTAAAAATCAAGCAAAACAATCAGTAATAAAGTTCCACAAACGTGCAAAGAAGCTACTAGAATGAGACAGTGTATTACAATGAATAGCAAAAAAGCGAACCGATGGATGTTTGATGTACGCTACTTTCCCACAACCGAAGAAATAATAATTGTGAAAATGGTTATATGACCACTGAATAAATACTGCATCCACCCTAAAAGCGGATTTAATACCGCGAAGGATTGTCACATGACAATAGCTACAAATCTATTGTACTCGAATTAAGAAGTTTTAAATATCAAATGAGTCTGCAATATTTCAGTAAAATGCACGTGATATTAAAAGATAGTATTGCAATATTTTCATTAATGAGGGTTAATAAACCGAAAAAATAAGATTTTATACATAAATTCAGTTGGTGTTGTTTGTTTTATTTCACTGTTTGTTCAACCAAACAAGACACGGTGTCACTTTGACGTTCGAATACTGCGCAGAGAGTTGGGTAGTAAAATATCTGGTCACATTACACTTGAACTTCTGCATGACAGCATAGTAAGGGAAGCAGGGACCTAAAATAGAATTCCAAAGTTTAGCAGTTCGAAATCATGAACTATTTGAGTAGGAAATCTTCTGTCATTTATGGATATCTACAGTATGAAAGTGGCATATTGCTGCTTGTCAGGTAGGACGAAGGTATTTAATTCGAGCGGGTACAATTGTGTTTAGTTCGTCAGAGCACATTCCATTAAAATGTAAAATAGTCACAGAGATGTCACATTTTAGCGATGGGGCAGAAGTTTTAGTTTGGTTGTTAGTGCGGGGCCAATTATGGCGGGGACTCTTTGTGAAACGCTATCTAAGAGCGAGAGATAAGTTGCGTATGCATCAGCCCAGACGTGAAAACAATACTCCATGTATGAGCTCAAAAGTGGCTTTTTAGGAGTTCAGAACAGTGAGTAACTTTCTATCACGGTAAGAAAAGCCCACCTTCTTCGTAGCGGCCTTGGCAACGACCTCAATGTATTTGTTCCAAGTCATGCTGCCTGTGATGTTAAACCAACGAATGTGTACGAAGTATTTCATGTAACCATGGTAATCAATGGTTGAGAATGTTTATTGTAATTATTAAAATAAAGAAACGTTGCCTCAGTAGAATTTACAGTCCCATTCCACTACATACTATAGGTCTTCCACTGAGATTTTAGCCATTTTTCTAGATATGTGTGCATACGTTTTCTCCTCGAGTCTGTCATAGGGCGTGGTATCATGAGCAAATGTACATATCTCAGAGAATTTTATCAACGAAGTAATTTAGGACTATCAAGAATAATATAAATCCAAGAATCGACCCCTGTGACACACATGTATATATATATATATATATATATATATATATATATATATATATATATATTAAGTCAGGTCATGTCATATGCTACTGGTACCATGTAATCCAGTACTGCCTGCCTCATGGTTGGGTCACAGGAGACTAAACTGGTTCCCCCACCAGACTTGTTTGGTGAGAAGGCTGGTTAGTCTCCCTGAACGATTAAAAACAAGACCTTCCAAAGGGTCAGTGAACCCTTTTTCGGGGTCAACGGCTAACAAGCACCGTGTGTGTTTGTGTGTATGTATGTGTGTTGGGGTGGAGAGGACTCCCGTAAGCCGTGGTGAAGGCAACCTTTCTAAGAGAAGCAAATCTCTGATTAAAAAAAAACATAAAGCGGGAGACCAGTACCCGCATTTAGCTGGTCTGCAGTTTAACTTGTTGCTGGCTATCTTGCTCTTGCTTGTTGCTGGATCTCAGCATTTTGAACCGAGAGAGAGACTTGGCTGTTGTACAAAGCTAACACTGTAACATCATCTGTGTATAGATACTTCCTCAGGCATTTGTCTATTAAAATGGTTTTGAGCTCATGGACTTTAAGTGTCTAAGGGAGTGGCACTCGTCTGACAAGACGTTTCAATCATCATCATCTATATATATATATATATTGACGTGTTAATATCAAGAAAAATCTGGAGTTTACTTTTTCTAAGAAGGATTTGATTATATTAAAAATTCGTCTAGTAATATCATATGATTTAATTTTCATGAAAATACCAGAGTAGAAAACCCTGTCAAAGGCTTTAGATATGCCTAAGACTACTGATCCAGCCACCCCTGTCTTATCAAATGCATGTTATATTAGTTCCGAGATTACAGTTAGGATATCTGCAGTAACTCAGAAAGACATTTATTAACTGCGAAGTGGTGGACTAATACATGATTGGTAAAGTACTCGAAGATTTTAGCAAAAGAAGGGGGGATTAATGAGGCGATAATTGAATGGGTAAGAATTCTTGGAAACTGGTAGAACAGAAGCAATTTTCTAACAGTTAGAAAAGCAAAGTTTGGTTTGTTGAAGATGTGGAAGTGAAAGGGGCAACCCCAACATAGTATAGCTGGAATAAGCCCAAGCCAACGTTTTCAACGTGACTAGGTTTAAAAACAATAGAAATGGTGATTTTCAGATCATCGAGTGTGGCTTCTGTTCGCAACGGAAAATTAAGAAGGTTGGGATTTAAAAGTAGGCTTGACTTTTCAGTTGGCATGCAAAGAAGCACATGGTTGTTTAATAGT
Source organism: Euprymna scolopes (assembly GCF_053919585.1). Taxonomy (NCBI): domain Eukaryota; kingdom Metazoa; phylum Mollusca; class Cephalopoda; order Sepiida; family Sepiolidae; genus Euprymna; species Euprymna scolopes. The sequence continues at coordinate 53,033,577 of NC_136516.1, forward strand.
GGGAAATTTGTTGATTACTCATTACTTACTATACTGTTATAATTCATCCAGAAATCGTGACTTTCCAATTTCTGCAACTTCATACGTTTTCTGGTGACTTCAGAATGCTTTCTCTTGGCTGCAACTATCTCAAACTTATAATTATTTTTATCATCTATATATTTTGCTCATTTGTACTTGACTTCTGTTGGACTTATGTCAGATAAGTCTTTAGAATTCAGGCTGCCTTTGAGCGATTACATCTGCACAAGTAGAAGTAACAATTAGAGAGAGTGAGGTTTGTTAAGGACTTCAGTGTGGAGTCATATGCTTCAAGTGCTGTTTTGAACTATTCAGTAGTCTCATTAGCACGCAGCGTCGCAGGAAGAGAAGAAATACTACACCATGAGAAATATCTTGATGCAGGATCTTTCTATTCATTTTAAAGTCGTTCTTTTTTACAAGTAAGCCACCACTTATCAAAGTCTAAAAGTCATCCGAGAATAAGTATTAATGAATATAATGTGGTAGTGTAGTAATCGTTTATAATGTAGATTGGACAGAATTTGAAGTTTTAAATGGACGGCTCAACAACAACTTGTTTACATTGGATTTGAAAGCTACCATATTGTAAATCGTCTCCTCTATTTAACTATGAAGAATAAAACATGTTTCATAAAGAAGTAGAATACAAGAAGTTCGCTGAGTTTTCTTCAAGGTTTTATTTGGATAGAATTAACTTAGAAAGACACATGCAATCGCAGCTAGTGATTTACTTTAACTAAACTATCTAACTAAACAATATAAGTGATACAAACGAACAAACACACGGAGGTAGAATTGGCTTATATAATTTCTACATTATTGTCCCTCTCTCTTTCGCCTGGCTTCTTGAATGAGTATCATCTTAAAACATTTGTTTTCTCCTTATGTTTATGTGTATTTCGTGATAGCCATTTTTTACTAAATACACAGCACTATCTCACTTCACATAGACTTGTCCTGTTTGAATCTTTTTTGCAATCCTGAATTTACTCAATGGCCTCTCATGTACCAATAAAGCAGATGTCAATGCACAACCAGGGCACACTGGTGGCGCTGCTCCTGTAGAAAAAAAAACATGGGTTTTAGTATCAGCTGAATAATCATTTATTATGAAAAATAAATTTCTAAATGCAGGAATAACTTTTGTTTAATTTTTCGAAGAAATAATTAAAGCATATTAATCATATACTACATTTTGTATTCAACTGAGTAATAATAAGTCTGCGCTATTACATTTAAGTCATAATCGTTGAGCTTAGTTCGTACTTACTTTTTCCATAGAGATTTGAGCTATTACATTTTTGCAATATCTACAATAAAATCGATGCTAAGTTCATATTTTTTTAACTCGACCTTCCTTTATATATATATATATATATATATATATATATATATATATATATATATATATATATATATATATATATACATGCACGTGTATGTATGTATAAAGAGATAAAGAAAAAAAAGAGAGCGTTGTAGCAAAATCCGGAGTCCAGAGTTACGCCCAGATCGCCGCTGACGTGGGCTGTAGTAAGAAGGCTATTGGTTATTCTTCTAACCGCAAATCTCACTGCATGCTCATAACGAATTACTCCAACGAGTCCAGGAAGGTCAAGCTGGTTGCTTTACTCAACGAACCTAAGCATGAGTCCGTTACGATGTTTGGGTTCTTTTATGATAAAAAAACAATTCACGCAGGATGAGACGGTAGGTGGTCTGCAAAAGTATCGAAGAGGTACTCACTTAAGATGTGATCAGAGCTCTACAATATACAGAGTGTCCTTCCACTGCTATGTTCTTTCATCTCCAGCTAAGAGGGTCACACTACTAGCGAGTCGCTGGTAACAGGTGTTGTGAAACGTGGTTAAGTCATGGATGAAGAATTTTCACGATTTCGCTCCTGCATAGAAGGACAAGAAAACCCAGGCCTTTTTATTCAATAATGTTTCTCACCACTGTTAGTTCCAGTTCTGGTCGCCCTCATCAACGGCAACTCTCTTGACTATTTATTCTAGTGTGTGATTGAAGTTGGACTTACAGATACATCCATAAAATAGTCGACTCTGAATGATGGCATTGAGAAACGGTTCACTGCTACAAACAAGCACAAGAGTGCCAAAATCGAAATGCTTTCGCGCTCCCCTGGTGCCGGCAATTACATTTAAAATAATGTATTATGTAATTAACTATTACTAAATAAACTGCAAAGTGTCTGCATATACAACTCTTCAGTTTTCATTGGTTTTCGTTTTGTTAGGTGGATTTTGCTGTTACACCCAATATATATATATATATATATATATATATATATACATATATATATATATATATATATATATATATATATATATATATCAGATGTTGGACCATGTTTACGATCTAACAGCCTGGTCAGACCTTCCAGGAGTGATTGTTAGTATTAGAAAGAAGTGTTTTAGAAGAAATACGAAATAAAGCGGGGGGGGGGGGGTAGGAGATAAAAGCGACTACGAAAATTTGAATGAACCCTTTACCTGTCAAAAGACATGACATCTACACTAACCCTTTCCTTCTCTTTCTCTCTCTTCCTGTCT
>NC_136516.1:53041176-53076176 GCF_053919585.1 Euprymna scolopes
ACAGAGCTTGCCAGAGAGTTAAAAGGGATTTGGATGATGAAGAAAATCAAAATAGTCTCGATAAAAGTAGGAGCAGTAAGAACAATTCCGAAAAACTTCGAAAAAAGAATGTCAGAAATTGGAATCAGAGGAATAGCTGCAAAATACAATGCCTAACGATAAAGAAAACAGCTGAAATATTAAGGAAACCCCTAGAATGTGGGGAATAACACAAGACAATATAACAAAGTGGCGTTACAGGGAATGAAGAACGCCGAAGCTGCATATCAACAAGTTCTACACCGCCATCATGCATCCCCCCATTGTCTCATTACCGTTCCCCCAATCGAAAAGCCCAATCGAAAAGTGATACCAAAGAGCCGAGAAGGGTCAAGGAGGATGGAAAGGCCGAGGAGAGAGCGCTGGCCAGACCTCCGCTGGACAAGCGCGAAGAGAACTGAGATCGTGGTGAGGCTTAGTGCCACTCAAATTCCAGTATAAACCAATGGCTAATACCAGCGAGAAATCAATGGTATGAGGCTGTTGCGATGACGCAGATTTATCTGCAAATGCTGTCGAAGGAGGTGGAGAGGGCTGGACGTCTGAGGAGACTTGTTGTCACTCAGCTTCCAGAGAACACCACAGGTCTCCAAACCGATCGTTTGTTGACTTATGTGAAAACTCCATGTGAGCCAATAATAATAATAATAATAATAATAATAATAATAATAATAATAATAATAATGATATATTCTGTAGTATACACTGTGTCTCTTATTATTATTATTATTATTATTTTTTTTTTTTTTTTTTTTTTTTTTTTTTTTTTTTTTTTACTCACTAGTGGTAGTCACACAATCCACCATCAAAGATTTATCTTTGAGAACAATCTGTGACATTCTCTGGAGTCTGGCATTGAGAAAAAGTTCAAGGGCAAGATTGCCAAAACATAGAACTGCTTTCGCGCTCTACTTGATGTGGTCAGGCGCCGGTAGTTGCATTTAAAATAATGTAAGTCTCGCCAAATTTCCAGTACTTTTACCTCTTCGTAAATGTACATTAGGTGATTCATTCATTTATCTTTATTAGTAAACTTGTATCGGGCTTGGCATTTTTTTTAGAATGTTGTTAAGAGACATAATGGTTACGATGAATAGTAGTGGTGATAGGGGATTACCTTGGAAGGTCCCTCTTTGTATTTTATTTCCGTTATATATTGTCCGTCAGCTGTCAGTACAAGATTCCATGTTTCCATTGCATTTTCTATTAACTTTGTCTTCCTTGGTATTTTACATATTCTTAGGCGTTCAATTATCCTTGCTTGCGAGATCCTGTCATACGCTTTCTTGTAGTCGACCGCCGCCATGGCCAAGTTCTTTTTTTTTCTTTTTACCTCTTTCAAAACCCTTTAGTCTATGTAACATATGTCATGTGTTCCTCTTTTTCCTCCTTTTGCCACCCTTTCCGTTACTCAGGAAGTAGTCCGCGATTATGAAGGGACTAATAAAATTGTTCGCTTGTCTGTGCTGTTAGTATTTTCCACATTGTAGGTAATCATGTAATCGGCCTGTGATTGCTGAGGATGGTTCCTTTCTTTGCATCTTTTTGCACCAAAGTGGTTTTACCTTTGGTTATCCATTTTGGTACTTGTGTTTCTTGGATACATTTTTTCAGTTTCTGACTCAGTCTTTCATGTAGTTTGAGGATTTTTTTAAAACTAATAGACATGTCTTCAGTCATGACCTGGTGCTATCCAGTTCATCATTTTTCGTGGAGTTATCTTTAGGATTTCATTATTGATTTCATTCTCTGCCCCTTCTCGATTTGTTGCATCTCCTCTTTTATGTGTTTCAGCCATTTGCCATTTCTATTATGATCCTGTCTCTCTTCTCGTATCTGGCTCCAGTAGAATTTTGTTTCTGTCAGGTTTGGTTGTTCTGTTATTGTTCTTCGTCCGTTCACATTTTGATAAAACTGGCCTTCATTGCTTTTAATAGTTCTGTTTTGTTTTACTGGTCAGTTTTGTATTTATATTGTTTTAACTTCCGATTTTTTGCTTCTAATTTTTGCTTTCAATTTCCCTGTATTTTGTTAAGCCTCATCTTGCTAGTCACATTTCTATTGTTCCATTCTCTTCTAGTCTTTTTTTCTTTTTTTTTTTTTTTTTGCTTTAACTTCTTTCTTAAGTTTGTGGGTCTGTGTTTCCAGCCTCAATTCACTTCCCGGTTTTCTCGGTCTATTTTCTTTCTCCGTTATTTTTCTACTTTGAATTTCAAACTTACAGGTTTGGCACCTGTAGAAATTGCATTGTTTAAGTCTGTAATTCTATCCGTTTTTTATGCTTAGTTTGGCTGCTCTGTATTTATTGGTATTCTTTGGCACCTGATTTTAGAGGGAATACTTACCTGGCAGTACCATTTGATATTCTTGTTACGTAAATTAGAAGGCGGGCTTACATTCGCAGGATGAAAACCGGGTCCCCAAAGCTGTCTACTGAGGGAGCACCTGCCGATCATGGGTCCAATGCTGTTTATTATTTATAGAGTGTTTTTTAATATTGTGGTGTTTGGCAAAACCAAGCCCAGAATTGTTTTACCTGTGGTTCTGTCACAGGGATAGTGCCTACCTACCACCGACTTATCACCCCATGTCAAACCACACCAGGCTGAAAGATTTGTGGACACCTTGTAGGTTGCATTTTGATCTTGAATACACTGGCTTTTAAAAAATGTTAAAATGTAAATGATATATTTATGTCCTTTTCTTTTATAAACAGTTTAAACCAGCCATTGTCCCGATTGTACTTAGAAGATAGTTTTTAATTTTTTTAAAATCCTATTTAGAGTCCTTTTATTGTGAGCGTTCCGATTTGTTGCGGCCTGTTTAGGAGGTAACAATATTAAGGTAAAAGTGTCCTGGTATTTACTGCGAGCGGTTACACTACGCGTGTGCTCTCTGCTCGACGGCAGATATGTATAGCTTAAACAGTGCCATACGAATCTATACTATCATATAGGGGTTTTACCTACCTCAGACCACTCTCCTTCGAAATTTATTTCTCCAAAATATAAATTTTCTTTCTCGGGTTGACATTCAAATGGTTCATCAGTTTCCTTTCTCTGTCGTAACGGCATATTCTAGTACTAGTTTGAGGGGGTCCACGTCAAATACATCGTATAATAGGCCCAACGCCTCTACTGCCGGCAGAGTTTCCCTTAACTCGTTTGTAGTACGTTAGCGTATCTGATTCAAGCGTTTCTAATGTGTGGGATGTGGTCCTTCCATTATGTAGCCCATACGGCCGATGCTGTTCTTGATTGCTCCCTGCTAAGAGAAAGTATTATTATCTTTGTGCATCTAGAAGAATATTTTTCCCGGCACCTAATTCTTCTTGGGAGAAGTTGTGTTTGCGGTTTTAACTCTTTTGTCAATAGTTTGTCAAAAACTGGCCGTCTTTTTCTCGGTAACGTGACTGCCGCCTGATATATCTGGGATGGTGTATTTTCGTCAGGCGATAGGCAGTACACCTGAAGAAATTGTTGCACCGTTTTTTGGATGAAGTGTCTTTTGCCTTTTTCAAAACCCTCTTCAAGGTGTCCACAAATCTTTCAGCCTGGGGTGGTTTGACATGGGGTGATAAGTCGAAATTGTGATGTGGTCCACTTGGACTTCCTCTATAAAGTCTTTAAAGTCCCCGGATGTTAACTGAGACATTAAACAATCGACCACTCGGAAGAGTTCGAATAACTCATGAAGAGTTGTTATAGTGAAGTCCGTAGTTGTGCGTTTGCACCTAAAGACTTCAGGCCACTTAGAAAAGCTGTCCACTACTATGAGGTAATACAGGCCATCAAGTGGTCACGCGAACTCCGCGAGTATTTGTGACTATGGGTAGTCAGCTAAATTGAATTGATGGCGCTTTAGCAGCTAATGCAAATCCTCTGCATGGTTTCACCTTCTCTTATAATATATATATATATATACATATATATATATATATATATATATATATATATATATATATATATAGAGAGAGAGAGAGAGAGAGAGAGAGAGAGATGGGTATAGATATAATAATACCCGGTCGTTTGTTAAGAAAATCTCTTCTAATTGTTCATCAGACTAGTTTCTCCTTGGTTTCTCTTATAAAATCGTCGCTAGCGGCTTCTTTCCCTACATCATCCGGAGTAACGGGAATTTCTTTCAAAGTGTTGCATAGGATCGAACTATAATCTCTCTCTGATCGTAGTAATGCGATCACCGAGTCTTCAAGTGGTTCACCATTCGTTGGTATTAACCAGAACAGTCTGTCTACGTGTCCTACATCTTAGAAAGAAGGAACTCCATACCAAAATCGTAACTTAGTAAGATTGTTACCCATCTTTGGAGCCTGTTTGCCCTATGTGTGGGCAACACTAACTAGAACAATTGAAATAAATTAAAACATAACATAACTTAAATATAGGGAATATTTTGACATGCTTAGTGAGTGAAGAAAAATCAACAGAAAACAATTAATTAAAATTAAAAATTTAAAATCGTTTTCATAAGAAGGAACACAAAAATTGGTTGTGTTCCTTCTTATTAAACCGATTTTAATTTTTAATTTTAAGTATAAATTGTCAATCATCTTACTAAATATGTATTTATATATATATATACATATATCTATATATATATATATGTTTATATATATATATATATATATATTTAGACATATCTATATATACTTATATATATTTATATAATTATATATTTATATATATGTATATATTATATATATATAAATACATATATATATTTATATATATATATAGAGAGAGATTTAGGTATATATTTATACAGATATATTTATTTATATATAATTATATAAGTACATTTATATATATATTTATATATATCCATATATATATTTATATATATATATATTTATATATATATTCATATATATTTGTTTATATATATTTATATAATTATATATATATTCGTACACATATCCTTATATATATATATATTTCTACATATATATATATATATTTGTATCTAAATTTATATATATATTTATAAATATGTTTCTATATATATATTTATATATATAATATTTATATATATTTATATATATATTTATTTATATATATATTTATATATTTATTTTTATTTATATATATATATTTATATATATATTGTTTATTTGTATATATATTTATATATTGTTATTTTTATTTATATATATATATATATCTTTATATATATTTTTTTATTATTACATGTTCGACCCAAACAAGGCACATTGCCACTTGGATGTCGGGGGCTACTATCAGGGACATAGGTATCAGGAGTACTGTGTAGGGAGTTGGGCAGCAAGATCTCGTTTCACTTTACACTTGAAATTATGCATGTTCAGTTGGGGAAGCTGGGACCCGGAAGGGAATTCCAAAGTCTTGCGGTTCTCCGGGAGAAACTACTGGCCTGTCTTACATCTAGGGATCTCTACTGTGAAACAGAAATTAAGCTGCTTATCGGGTGTGTCGAGGGTATTTTCGTTGAGGGGGCACAAATGCTTGCAGTTGGTCAGAACGTTCACCGTTAAAGTACTTGTAGAACAGGCAGAGGGATGCAACATTTCGTCGATAGAACAGAGGCTGAAGCTTAGATAACAGTTCAGGACCTATCAGATTGAGCACTCTCTTTTGAACCTTATCTAGGAGCGAGAGACTAGTGGCAGATTCACCAGCACAAATATGACAATAATACTCCAGACATGGGCGAATGGTGGCCGTAGAGATGTACAGGATATTTTCAGGCGTTAGCAGCTTTCTAGCATGGTAGAGAGAAACTACTTTCTTCGCAGCGGTCCTGGCAATACTCTCAATGTAATTGTTCCAGATCATGTTTCCTGTGAACGTTATGCCGAGGAGTTTAAAAGATGTACTTTCAGATAAAGAGCCAGTGGCCATTTCTATTGGTGGTAGAGAAAGTTTCTTGTAATTATTGAAGGAAACAAGTTTATTCTGGGCAGCATTGAACATGACCATCCATTATGGTCCCCCATTTCACTACAGATCGGAAGTTATCCTCTAGTGTTTTTGCCATTTCCCTAGATATGTGTTCATTTGTTTTCATGTCGTGTCTGTTATAGAGCGTAGTGTGTTCAGCATATATACCCATCTCACAGACAATTTTTTCAGGGAGGTCATTTATCAATATTAGGAATAATAGAGGTCCAAGCATAGACCCTTGAGGCACACCCGCATTTATATCATATTGTTTAGATGTACGACCGTCGAGAACAACCTGGATTTACTAAGAAGGATTTAATTATGTTATGCATTCTTCCAGTGATACTGGACGATCTGATTTTCCTGAGAAGACCTTCATGCCATACCCTGTCAAAAGCCTTAGATATATCTAGAGCTATCGCTCTACCGACCCCCGCTTTGTCCAATGAATGGTATATACATTCTGAGATTACAGTTAGGATGTCTGCTTTGGAACGGGCTTGCCTAAATCCATATTATTGGTCAGTCAGAAGTTTAACATCTGTAAGGTGATGGACTAGAACTTGGTTAATTATGGACTCAAATATTTGGGCGAAAAGTGGGAGGAGGCTAATGGGGCGGTACTTTACCGGGTCAGTTCTTTCGCCAGAATTCTTGAAAACTTGTACTACAGAAGCAGTTTTCCAACAGGCAGGAAAGCATGGTTCATTAAGCGATTTTTTGTAAAGTTTGGAGCGAACTGGAGCTACTTCGGCGGAGCACTTTTTTAATTTGAACAGCCGGGATGAGATCAGGTTCACATGCTTTTGCAGTGTCAAGATTTTTCCTAATGGCATGCACCTGAGAAGGGGTGATTTTCAGATCGTCTAGTGTGGCGTCTGCCCGCAAAGGAAAGTCAGGGAGGGGTTGGTTAGCAGGGTCCAGTGTGGTGTTTGAGGTAATCCGACTGGCAGCATGTCAGCCTTCTCGGTTGCAGAGCAAATAAGCTAATAGTTGTTGGATAGCGAGGGAATTGTTGATTGCCCCTTATTTACTACACTGTTGTAGATTTTACAGAAGTCATGGGTCCTAATTTCTGTGCTTCGATGCGGTTTTTGTTGGTTGCATTACATTCTCTCTTAGCTGTCGCTATTTATATATATGTATTTATATATGTATATCTATTATATATATATATATATTAATATACATATCTATATATATTTATATATATATTTATTACTATGTATATATATATATATATATATATATATATATATATATATATATATATATATATATATATATATATATATAAAGGGTGACCCCAAAAACAGAGGACATTCAATTGTTTTTTCTGACCATTTTACAGTCAACGGAGAAGAAAAGCCAAAGACCCTCGTGTTTTGATGTGATGTTTTGAATATAATAAACTAGTTATGACAAAAGTTTCGTTTCATGCGAACAAAACATTAAGAAGCGGTGCCTAATTATAGTCGGGACCCGTTTTTTTGGGTCACTCTGTATATATATATATATATATATATATATATATATATGAACAAATGATTAATAAAACATGTTAAAAGACATCTTGAAAAAGAGTTAAAAACATATTTAATTTTAAAAAAGGAAGCACAAGATAAGTGGATAGTCCTTAATCCGAGGAGTTTCGAAGAAATACTCTCCTTCTCATCAGAGGGCAGGAATTAGCAAAATGCAGCATCGGATTTTGCATATAAATGTATTTAATGAAACTACAAGTAAGTCAAAGATCTTACCTGGTTAAAAAAAGAGGTAAGGGGAACAGGAGGCAAAAGAAAAATAATAAAAAGATTTCACATGAATGGATAGTCCAGTGAAGGGTAAAAATCCAAAAATGGTAATATATATATATATATATATATATATATATATATATATATATATATATATATAATTAAAAAATAGATTTTTTATTTGGGTCTATCAATTCTACATCCGGTCTTTCCCAACTTTTGAATAAGTGTCTTCACTTCCGGCAGAAACTGACTTATGTATAATATTATTAATAAAAGTAAGGAACCTATAGATTCTAACAGAAAATAAAAATCAGTATTTACTATAATAAATTTAAGACCTCAAACCTGATTATAATTAAAACTCTCCCCTCCACTTTTACTCATTTTATGAATTCAAATGTCCTTTTAGATACTGTGTATCCGACAAAAAAGGTGAAAATATATACATATTTTCACTACCACGATGTTTACCATGCACTGCTCCGAAAACAGTTTACTAATGGACAGCCCGTCCCCTGTTCAAATTTAGGGAGATTTTAGTTGACAACACATCTATACTTGAACAAACCAATAATAAACGAAAACATTCAATACTAGAAGCATTACTAATAAAAACTAAAAAAAAAACTTGCTACTCTACCAAGAATAATAATACCCTGAAATGCTTGTGAAGTTAATAAAGTAATTAACCAATAAGAAAAAAATAAAATAATTAACCAATAAAGGGAAAACACTTATATAGATTTTCATAACCAGTAAGCTTAATCAATCCCTGACGATGAATCCAAAAGAATTAGAAAGTACTCGGATTATGATAAATATAACGATTACATCAGCCAGGTTCTGCCACGAATCAATACTTATTTGGAAGTTGGAAAGAATCGGAAATAGAATTAATAGACAAAAGACGACTAATTTATTTAATGAAATTTGCTTAATGCTGCCTATATATATATATATATATATATATATATATATATATATATATATATGCATATATATGTACATATATACATATAGAAAGAGAGAGAGAGGGAGAGAGAGAGAGAGAAGTAACAAAACAAGTTATGTAGCCCTCAACGTTTCGTCTTTATTTTGAGATTTTCTCTGGATGAAATAAAGACGAAACGTTGTTGAGACATAACTTGGTTTGTTCCTTTTTATTTCTCTATTTCGTTTGAATACTATTTCCATTATTTTCCTCTCTCTCACACACACACACACACACACACACACACACACACATATATATATATATATATATATATATATATATATATATATATATATATATTTCATGAAGTTAGGTTTGGATATACCTATATGTAATGGGCTTATAGCATTTCTCCTAATTATTGGTTTTCCTTATTACATCAACAAACAAATCTATGTAAATATGGCCTTGTCTCGTATATAATGCTGTTATGATTATATTACTCTTCAATACAAATGTCCTATAATTATAAGGCAGTATATTTTATGTATATTTTCATTTATTTTACCATTGTTCAATATATTTAATATGAAGAAAATGAGAAGAAGAAATGGGTGAAGAAGAAGAAAGAGAAGAAGGAAATAAAGAACAAATCTTGCATAAGCACATGAACGTGTATATGAGCTGTAATTCTTCTTGAGGGAACTTATATTATCACATCTTAATGTCATAATCAATATCTAAAAATGAATATAATTTATGCACGGCCTGAAGCCATCCATATGCATAGCAATGTCATCCCTTAAGTCATCTAAGCAAAGAGAATGTAAAAATCACCACGCCCCTCGATAATGCACACGTCTTTGTAAACACCAACGATTGATTACCAGAGCGTTTGTAGTTAAAGAGTATTAGCCGCGTCGTTTAGAAGAGCCCAAAGATATCTGCCCACTTCATGGTAATCGTTTGCTTGTTGCTTGATAGGCACGGTTAATTTAAAACAGGGTAGACATTGAAATACAATTAATAGACCCTTGTTTTTAAGGGGCGGAGGGGCAGGTAGGGAGATAAGGGGAGAATATCTATTCTTTTCTATTAGGCTTAAAAACGTGTTGGAATTTAATTTCTCTCCAGCCTCCCCTTAAAACCACAGGCTGAGGTAAAGAGGATAATTATAAATTATATACTGTTTCTACTTTCTATCTTAAAAAATGAATACTATACTCAAAATAGCGTCCATTCACCTTGCGCGTTTAATGATAAATATGCTATTTTAAAATTAAGTGTGACAGACAAATTGACGCAAATGTATGATTAAGTTTAAACTTTTATAAAACTTTAACAAAATGCAAAACAAACTGCTGCCTAGACAAAAAGAACTATTTTATCAACTTCAACTTCAGGGTGACGGACAAAACAGACTATATCGAATTCGATCTTTACACACCAAGAAGATTATTTAAAATGTAAGCGTGACAGACCGTCCGATAGAACGTATGTATCAAAATGATTGAACAACTAAAATAAGATGCGCCCATTCTATTTACGCGTTTCTTGATAGACCCTATTTAAAACTGAAGCAGATAGATTGATAAAAGAAGCATTTCAAATTTTATGGAGTAAACCAACAAAATTACATGGCATCTTATATTAGTATTTTATGCATTTAATTTACGCTCAAACCGCTGAAAATATATTTTGCAAGCAAACATGACAGACTAAAGATAATTCTAATCTGAATTCTGGCGTGGTGAATAGGCCAAAGATGTTCTTTTTTTTTTGTAAACTGTATTGTGTCAGACCGAGTAACGTAATGAACCGTCCAAAATGCTATTTCAGACGTGCCAATAAGACAAAAATGTTATTTGAAAATATAACATGGCGACTAAAATGTTATTTCACACTGTAACGTGGTTTAGTTCTTTTGTTTGCAGTATATCAACGAAATCAATGAATCGTCATTTTGCTAACCAGTTTTGTGGTCAAAGTACTTTCTGAAATATGTTTTTATGGAATTTGGTTTTGTTTTGTTTGGTGGCATATCAGCACTTTTCGCGTTATTTAATGCCAAATCAATTAATTTTTAGAAAATATTTTCTGGTCCAAGTTTTTTATATCTTAAAAATGTGTATTTATGGTGTTTGCTTTTGTTGTTTCGTAGCGGAAAATTGCTGTTTTTGTCTTTGACTACAAAACATGATTATGTTTTCAAAAGAGAAAAAACAACAACATCAATGTTTGATGCATTTTAGGTCAGAGAGCTCGGATCTTCCGACATTTGAATCTAATAGCATCAGCCAAATTTTAACGTGACAGACTGAGCAAAACGCTGTTACAAACTTGCCTAATGGATGAACTAAAATGCAATCTGAAGTTTAAGCCTGGCGGACCGACATGATACAGTTTCACACTGTAAAGTGCAAAACTACAGAAACTTCTATTTAAACAATAATGTGAAGCACAAAACTACGGACAAAGCTACTTTTAGCGACCCGAGGATGCATCTAGAGAATGTTAAAAAAAAGTCGGCCATTCAGACCAGATGGAAAGTGTTACATTTCTTGAATCGGTATTTTTCTTGATTTGTTTAAAAGTTTCTTATTACCAATTCTGATAACCCGAGAGACATTTATGGTTGCCAGCATCTCCCCTTGTTCTTTTGATCATTTAAAAGGGGCGACGGGGTAGTGTAGAGTGCTCGGGACTTGCTTTGTTTCGGCTTAGGGCTGGGCAAGAGAGGGATAGGTGCACATATGGAAAAAAAAACTGATAGACTTGTGAAAATAATTTTATTTGTAGTCTATAACATATGATGCCATTTGCCATAGCGCGCGCAAACACACACACACACACACGCACGAGCACACACACACACACACACACACACACACATATATATATATATATATATATATATATATATATATATATATATATATATATATATTAGTGTTGGGAATCGGAAAAATCGGACCTTTTGGGTTATCGGAATCGGAAAATTATAGTCTAATTTCCGATTCCAAACCGATTCTTTAAAGTTTTTTTTAATGAAACAACCACAAATTGTTTTGTTTAATTTTTCTACTAGAAGTTGTTTCTTTACAACATAAGACTGAGAAGGGCCACGGAATAAGTTATAAATCTCATTTACAGATTTAACATTGATTAGCAGAGTTTAATTTATTTTATTTATTGTAAATTTGTAACTTGCCTATTTCCTTTATAATCGTTTAGCTTCTATTCGCTAATATTTCTGTGTGCCCTCATCTGAGAGAGTTCATATGTTTATTAACAAATTAAATTCTCTGGGCGGGGGGGGGGTAAATTTCGTTGGCGCCAGCTGTACATTGGGATGTTTGTCATCGGCTTCTTCTGAAATAATTAAAGTTTTATGGCACCTTTTTAGATACAAGGAAATTCTCAGACTTTGTAAACCTAATTAATTTGTTTGTATAAGTTTTTATTGTAAGTAAATTAAATATTCTAGAGGTCACTTGCCTATTCAATATCACAGATTTAAAAAGTTTTTCGCACCTTTTTGATAAATGGCCATATTGCGTCTATTAGAGACTTCGGACTTTAATATCAAAGATTTAACATGCTTGAAATGTTTTTTCTGGTACTGGTTTTGTATGATCACCAAATCCTTTGAAATATTACATATGTCCTTATATTTTGTTTGGTTTTAGTACAAGCGAAAATGTAGATGAAAATCTCACAAGTTTATCAAAACTTTGGAAAGGCAAACATTGAGAAGTTTGTTAACTTAGAAAAACTTTCATTTACATTTAAAATACGCTAAACATCAGGATTCTACTTTTTTAGGCAATTATGTGTGAGTACACTGAAACGTTCTTTTAGAATTTAGAATGGGGGTTCAGTTGTGCATATAAATATGATGTAAACTGATCCCATTTCGATACATTATAACTTTTTAAGCAGTTAAGTAATTTTTACCACTAATTCTAAGGCCGATCACCAAAATAATAAAATCACATGAGATTGCTATATTTTTCGTATTGCCACCCGTACTTAGGGTTAATAGTAGGAAAGGATTTTATGACTTTTAACAATACTATATATTAATACGATAGTGTGTGTTATTTATTTTGTGTTTAACGATTACATCCGAATGACTAGTGTTTAATTATAGCTTCCCAGTTCTTATAATAAATAATTTTAGCAAAAATTCTTCATAAGTTTTGGTTTTGATTCCGATTATAGATGATGGCACTACAAGTCATCTACTTTCTTATAAATAATTTTAGCAAGAATTCTTCATAAGTTTTGGTTTCGATTTCGATTATAGCTGAAGGAACTCAAACTGGTGCGCCAAAGTCATGTGGATATATTTTATTTATTTTTGAAATCGCAACTTCATAATATATAAAAATCGATAGAACATTGACTCTATAATAAAATATACGAAATCTGCAAGAATTAAAATATCATATCAAGCGTATTTTACGATCTGGCTACGCCGAGTGTCTCTGCTAACTTAGTTAAATGTTTTTGCAGTTTTCACAAATTACAATAATATTAGAGCATCTCTATTCACGCCATGAATATCAATATCAATCTGAATTAGTTCCCCGTAGAATTTCCACAGGTCCCGCTAGTTGTTATTATTTGCATCTCGTTTTTGTTTTAGTTTTGTTTTTTACAGCAAAGCAAATCAATTTTTATAACCCAACAAATTTATATAATTAAAATAAAATGTAAACATTCATAAAAGGAAGGCAATAATAGTTAACGAAGCCCAACGCCCTCTCCATGTAAAAAATATTTTTTTTTAAATAGTAAAATTATTATTTAGAAATTCGTTCCTAACAGTGGGAGGAATTGTTAATATTTTGTTCTAACATCGTTTTCTCATTTTACCTACCAATCGTCGACTATTTGCAACTGTTTATGAAAACTTTCAAGTAGCATGTTGTATACTAATGACGAACTGGTACAATTTGACTTTGTTTAAAATCAAAATACACTTTTTGTTGTCTTTCAATTTACAATACATCACAAGGAAAACATTTGAGAAAAAATATACCCGGAAATTACCCGGGAATTTATGTAATTATTTAAAAATTTACGATAAAAAGACAACAAAAAACAAAAAATAAATATCTAATTAAATATTTATAAATATTAAAAGAATCGGAATCGGAAATTTAGAACAGAATGGGTAATCAGATCGGAATCGGGAAAAATTTTTGAATCGTCCCATCACTAATATATATATAGAACTTGCTGGCCGCCCGATGTTGCCCGATCGTAAAATATGCTTAAATATGATATTTTAATCTATGCATATATCGTATTTAAATTTATAGAGTCAGTTATCGATTATTATATATTATATTGTACTCCATATATAGTAGTGATTTTAAAAGCAAAAAAATATGACTTGTATGCCATCCGCAAGAATCGAAACCAAAACAGTTAGCGCTCTAGTCGTAATCGTTACCGATCGATCTGTAATCAGGTGGATGTGAAATTATAAAAACTAAACCGATTTTTACCTATAAATGTATGTATTTGCGCATGCGTACAAATAAAACGTTTAGTCGACTAAGTTCCCTATTGTTTCAATTTTTACTCTTTAGCACCTATTTTTACTGGATTAATAAAAGAATGGTCCACAAAAAATGCAACTCTTTGACCCGCCGCACGGCGCTCTACGACCTTGTTTCCGTGGAGATTCACTTTGATAAATAGAGATAGACAGAGATACATGGTGAGTTTTATAATTTGTAATTCTTTGTTTTTTTTTTATTTGTTTGTTAGTTTGTTTGTTTGTTTTGTTTTTGTCTTTCTAGGAAACCATCTTTATTAGTGAAGTTAAGAAAATATACAGAATGCTACTGGTTTTCCTCATCAGAATATTCAGGATTCAATTGGATACATTATATGGACACACCAAGAGTCAGAAGAATTTCTAGTGAGGAGAAACTGTCTAATAAATCCCAAATGTAAGCAAATTGTTATCCAAAACATATGAATCCAAAACAGAACGAAAAACGAAATCAAGTTCTTCAATACACCATTTAAGTCTTTTTTTAAAATTTTTTGACACATTGAGTAGACTTTTTCTTAAATTCCAACATAACTCAATAGATAAACACATAAAATCTCACAATCACAGACTCGATCGATTATTCTGACACAATGTTTATAAAAATATACAATGCATGAGTGCTTGAACCAAATGCTATGATGAATTTGTTTATCGATATTTTAATAATTACACTTGTTTAATTTTTAATGAACTCTCAAGGAAACATTTGGTTTAAACTAGATAAATTAGGATAGGTAATTTTATGTTATTGATCGGCTCTGCTCACAAACCGCATTCGCAACTAATGCTGTAATATTATCAAGAACGCAACAAAAAAGCAGTATAAAAGAGTATACAGACATAAAAGAGACATAGAATAAACTAATAGCAACATAAATGTTAGACAAGATTTCATATTTAAACAGTAATTTTTGTTATACTCAGATCAGATCAATAAAACTGATCTACAATGAACATGAAAACTTGATCGATAATTATTCCCCAGTGTATCAGATAATGAATATGGTTTGAATTAAATTGTAAAAAAATAATTATTATATTGTTATGAGGATCTTGTAACCATTACAATGGACATTTCTAACTATTATAAACCCGGAAAGTAAATACTGGGGAAATATTGCGACGATGTCAAAATATTTCACACTCAGTCCGACATAAACTTGGCCATTTCAGTGTCCTTTGTTCTTTCGGACTGATACAAATACTCTTTGAAGCCCTATGATGTACATCCTCCCACAGGCTTTGCATCCCGGCTTTTGGAAGGAGCAAGTTTATCGCTTGTTGTCTCAGGTACCCCGACAAGGGAATGCCGACGAATCTATTCAAGCTTATTTTTAGTGCTCTTCCTTATTAGTACGCTGGCCTATTTTCCCACCTTCGACTATGTGTCGAATTTATTCACATTTGGAGAGAAGCAAATACAGGAAATATCGCGATCTAACGCGCAACTACAGACTGTCTACTTCAACAGTCGGTTAATATCAGCAATCTTTCTTGGTGTTTAATTTCTTGTACATTATATCATTTCTAACTTAACTTGTTGTTCGCGTCTTTTATTATGGCTCTTATCTAAAACCACAACTGGTGACGGTGTTTCGAAAACGGAAAGTCGAGTTGTAAATACCTTAGTGTTCCCACAACAATGGACGACAAGGTATTCAAATTAACAACATGTTATTCAAAGGACTAATCTAAGCAACATCCTCTTGCGTCGAAGTATTTCAACAGGCAGATAGTGTTCCAAAAACAATGACAACATTTTTGTCGATTGTAAAAGTTGCACGAACTCTCAGTCCGAGACACTAATTCTCAATTCGCGGACCAACTTAGAAAAGTTAATTCTTCAACAAAAATGTTATACATGAAAAATCTGTAAGTAGGTCTTTGGAAACTAAAAGGTGACTTTTCAGTTTCTCGTGTCTTTTTTTAAAAAATTTTTTTATTTTTTTATTTAGGTTTTTCATTAAAAGAGAAAATTAAATGTTGCGATAAAAAGAACTTTGTTTTAACTTTTTTCTGCCAAGGAAAAAGATTAACTTTAATTGAGAGGTAGAGAGAGAGAGAGAGAGAGAGAGATAGACAGACAGACAGAGAGAAAGAGAGAGGGAAAGAGAGTTGTAATTCATTTTTTTTGTTCAATCTCAAGACCTATATTCTACCATTAAGAAAGGAAAAAGAGTTTGCGTAGAAAAACACGTTCAGAGCCATAATATTTTTCCCTCTTCTTAAAAAAGAAAAATGAGAAACCGTGGAAGACTTTAAACCAACGATGGAACAACTATAATATAATATAAAATAACCGACTATTGAAATAGCAAAATTCGAAGAAGGACAAGCTAAATTGTTCAAATATCAAATAGAATAAGAGCATACGAAAATATTTGCTAGTGAAAATATCAAAAATCTACTCGTAATTAGACTGAGCGATCATACGTTCGCATAGTAAAGATTATCTAAATCTACCACACTAAAGTTACTTGTCCAAAAATAAATTTAAAAGGTGATTTAATCATTAATCTAACGGTACGACAAAGCAATGATATATATATATATATATATATATATATATATATATATATATATATATATATATATATATATATATATATATATATATATATATATTAAGTAATGTGATTTATAATTTAAAATTTAAGTAATTAGCTCTAGGACATTTAACTATCGAGCTTATTATATATCTAAATTACAACGAGCACTTTCTATTTCCTGTATTTTAATTAAACTAGTAATTTCACTGTTACATTAAAATACACTCAGCTCTTTAGACTATTGTTCTAATCTCCTTTAAATTATATATATATATATATATATATATATATATATATATATATATATATATATATATGCCCACTGTCATATGCCCACTGTCAACTTGGTGGTTGTGAGTTCGATCTACGGCTTGCGAGATGTGATACAACGAAATAGTACTGTATCTAGTTAACTATTAAAGTCAAAGTATTAAACTGCGTTGGGTTGAGCACTGTCGCCAGTGTACTTTAACTCGATACTTAATTTGGCTGTTAAGCGAAGCTCACCGTCCGTTTGTTTGAAAACAAACGAGCAGTTTGAGCACTGTGTAGCGAGAGGCAAGTGCTTCTTTAATGAGCACTTGACAGGGGACATTTGTGAGCACCGTTTTCTAAGCTTTGTGTGTAGAGTTGCCGATTTTCAAATCGATGGTTGTAGGTTCGATTAACGACTGCGGAAAGGTGCTTGTTTAGTCACACCTATCGGTTGTGATACAACGAAACATCACTGTATATGGATTGCACCATATATATATATATATATATATATATATATATATATATATATATATATATATATATATATACTAGCTGTACCCTGCCACGCGTTGCAGTGGCTCAATTTGGTGTAATGGAAAAATTTAATAAAAAGAGAAAATGCATGTTTCTTATATTAGTACAGCAATCCACTGTAAAAAGTGAAAAAGAAGGCGAAAATGAAAAAAATGGTACTCTTGCAGAATTTGATCTGGATCCTCGGGAGTTTCTATCAATCATTCATGGTTTGGACTTGACCAACAATCAGTGGAGGAAGCCGAACGTAGCAAAAATGTTGAAACGCTAAATGTTTTTTTTTTGTTGTTGTTGTTTTACAAAAATGTGAGTTAGTAATTAATATTTGGTTGATGGTGGGGGGAGGGGGGTTACTATACACAGATTCGAAAAAGTTGTCCAAAAACAAATAAATTAAAGCAAAGGTAAGGTAATTTACGTTTCTACCTAATTGGATAATTGTTTAGTGTTTTTATGTAATGTTTAATCGGCTCAAAAAACAGAAATGGTCGCGGACTCTGTTGAATACGTTAAGTTTGGGAAAGTAAGTTGAAAACTAAAAACTATACAAAACAGTGTCTGAAACTCACTGAATATATGTTACCATGACATAGGCTGGCATAATCGGTGGGTTTCTGACAGTATTTTGTATAGTTTTTTTTTAATTTTAACTCACCTTCTCTAACTTAAAGTAATCAACAGTGTCACCACCATTTGTAGCTTTCAAATACCCCGATAAACACTGTTTTTCGAGCCGACTAAACGTTACATTAAATGAAAAGGGTTTGTATTACTAAACACAGATACAAAGAAGTTGTCAAAAAATAAGTATATAACAAATAAATGTTATCAAAGGCAAGAAAAGTAAATATTCTACCTAACTGGATAAGATTTTAGTGTTTTTATGTAATGTATAATCGGTTCAAAAACATTCAATGTTTATCGGTATATCTGAAAAATACAAATGGCGGCAGACTGTATCGAACACGTTAAGTTTGAGGAAATTTTGGGAAAATGAGTTTAAACTAAAAAAACTATACAAAATACTGTTAGGAACTCACTCAATATATGTTTCCATGACGTAGGCTGGCATATAATCGGTGGTGTTAAACTTTTGCTCGATACAGGTGACGACTTTTAAAAGTTCCTTTTAGTGATTACCTGATTTGAGGATATTTGTACAACTAAATGGCAAATCTGCTCCAAAAAATCCTGTATTATTTTACTTTAACGCCCGTTTCACATTCATATATAACGAAATATTTTATTGTAGATTTCGGTGTGCTAAAAACGAATCTGCAAACCGTTTCCGTAGCAAAAAGAAAGTTTTCATGATATTCATGAAATTACTTTTTCGAAAAGTGGGTGATCACTTTTCAATGTAAATTTAACTTAGAATGAGCACCCACTTTCTGGCCACCTGAGAGAGGGGCATTTTTCTGTGTTTCTTGGCTAAAATGTTTTTGTTTGATTTCTTTTGCATGGTAATAACCCCTGAACTCTGGAACTATTTTCCATTTCACGGCCGTAGCCTTCGTTTACGCTATGCGTAAGCATAAACGAAAGCTGTTTAGCCAATAAACATGGGAAAAAATCCCCCTCTCTCAGGTTGCTAGAAAATGGGTGCTCATTTTAAGTTAAATTTACATGGAAAAGTGATCGCCACTTTTTCGAAAAAGTAATTTCTTCATATCATAAAAACTATTTTTTTTTTTGCGACGTAAACGGTTTGCAGATTCGTTTTTAGCACACCAAAATCTACAAAAATTTTTTTGTTATTTACGAACGTGAGACGCACGGCCCTTAATGGAAAATTATATCAAAAATCCGGGGGAAAATAGTTTTCAATAAAAACAGCAAATGAATTCGATAAAAAAAAATGGATACTATTTTTTTTCTTTTTTTCTGTGTGTTTCTTGGCTAAAAAAGTCTTTTGTTTGATTTCTTTTGCATTGTATTAACCCTTAAACTCTGGGACTATTTTCCATTTCACAGACGTAGCCTTTGTTTATGCTATGCGTGAGTATAAACGAAAACTGTTAAATATGCATTCGCGTACCAAACTGCCTTGTCAAAAAACCTTTAAGCTAATAAACACGAAAATAAATAACCCTTCCTCAGGTGGCCAGAAAATGGGTGCTCATTTTAAGTTAAATTTACATGGAAAAGTGATCACCCACTTTTCGAAAAATAATTTCTTCAGATCATGAAAACTATTTTGGTACTCCTTGGGCGTTGAGTTCCATGGCGACCCGCAGAATTATTTAATGGTCGTTCCCTTAGTATCCCCCTAGTCAAGGCTAACGCATGCGCACGTAACATTTTTTTTATTTACTTACGTGGTGGAGTTTCTATACTGATAGGTTTTTTGAAATTTTTTCACTGGATTGAACACTAACCAGATTATGAAAAAAAAAATCATTTCAACATTTGAAAGGGGTAGTCACTTTTTAGTTACCACGTTCTGGTAAATCGGTCACTCGTTTTTTTTTTTCTAAATACGGAAGTGTCTTCGGGAGATATAAAATGGTCGCATGTTGACGAAGCAATGTATCGGGAGTCGTACGGGATGAAAAATTATTGGTAAATTTTTAGATTAGGTCCACCTCCTCAATTTTCTTTTAAATGACGACTTGAAATGGTTTTCGATTATGCTGAATACGAAAATCGCATTGAAATTTTGCAGAAATAAGTAGTTATCAAGATATAAAAAGTTGTATTATGCATTGTAATCTTTGGCGGCCATCTTTTTTACGAGCGTGTATTTGTTTATGGCGCGTGTGCACCTAAAAAGATGGGCGCCGAAAAATGCAATGCATAATACAAATATTTCTTTCCGCAAAATTTCAATGCGATTTGCGTGTTCAGCATACTCGGAAACCAATAAATGTCGTCATTGAAAGGAAAATTGTGGAGGTGGACCTAATCTAAAAAAATACCAAATTATTAAACATTTCTCCAGCATGTTAGTGAAATTTATAATAATTTTTAAAAAATTAAAAAAAATCAAAAGTTTTGAAAAAAAAAACAAAAAAAAACTCACCTCTCATAAAAAGAATTTAAAAAAAAACCACCCACAAACTGACTTTAAACTAAGTAAAAAAAAAAATTTTTAACTCGAAATTTTATTTTCATAAAAACAATAAAAAAAGTCATGTTCAATCTATTTTTTTTTCTTTGAGAAACAAATATATTTCTGACTTATAAATGCGGTAGAGGCTCATATTATTTTTACTTTCTATTGTTTTGATATACCGCGTTTTTATTGCTTACAAAATGGGTGACTGATTTATCAGAACTTTGTAACTAAAAAGTGAGCACCACTTTCAAATGTCGAAATAATTTATTTTTAATTTTTTTTCAATAATCTGTTTAATTAATAATCCAGTGAAAAACATTCCAAAAACCTATAAGTATGTTAACTCTTTTCATAAATATTTTTTTTAAAAGTAACTAAACCATTTATTGATAATTTGTCACGTGTACAAACATTTATTTATTTACGTAAGCTTAACTCTTTTCATGAATAAGAAAAGTTCTACTCTTTAAGAATAATAAAAGGAAAAAGTTACTGAACATTTATAAAAGGAAAAAATAATTTCTCACGTACTTACTTCTTTTCATGAAGGCCAGAGGAATAGTTGGCCGAAAAGTCGTGAAACAACAACTAATAAAGATGAGAATAATAGTCCGCAATAAATAAAAATGGTGCTAATGCAGAGAGCGATCCACGCTATTTTTTCAATCATATTTCCACGTTTAATTAAAGTCTTACGATATGTTTTTTTATTATTCAATTGTAAGGTACAGAATAGGTACAAAACATCCTCCCCTCCCCATGTTAAGAATGACTTTTTAAATAATAACATTATTTCAGTACGGATCACTCTCTGCATAAGTATCATAAAAATTAATACAAATAATACTTATCTCAATAAGTGAAAGGCTAATTTCTACCGGAAATAAAATGGCGATAATCTCGCAGTCACGAAAAATATTTTTTATTTAATTTAATATTTTTATAATTCGCAATGTTAAATTATTTTAATAACATGCAAACATTCCTTGACTTTAAAAACAGAATTTCTGTAAATTTCAATTAAATTGGTAACGTAGAAATATGGTTTTATTAGCTTTTTACGAACCAAACATTACATTTATATATATATATATATATATAATTATGCATATATATATATACACAGAGAGAGAGAGAGAGAGAGAGAGAGAGAGATTCAAAAAGTATATGGACATGGAAGCTTAGGTATGAAAATTTACTTGTACAGTAACAAGATGCAATCGGTAAAGTTGGTTGGAACTTAGTAAAATCCGATCCATTGATAAGATTTATATTCCTGAAACTTGGAATATTCAGTTCGTATAGATCTACTGTTCTGAAGTGATTATGATGAGGTTGTTGCTAGAAAAATCTTCCATTGTTTTTTTTTTGTTTTTTCTCAGAAAATTATAGTTTGTAAAGGATTTGTAGAATTTATTTTAAAGTTAAAGGGAGATTTTGCGTTAATATCGCAAACAAAGAAGTATCCAGCGACTTTCTTTCATGACCAGTATTAATATGTGATTAGAATATATATTACTAGCTGGGGTACCCGGCGTTGTCTGTTTTTTTGGGGTTTTTTTTTTTTGGCGTTGTGTGTGTAGGGGGTAAAGTAAATAATAAGCGAAGCAATAACATTGTTTAAATATGAAAATAAAAATAAAAACGATGTTAAACTTCTTTAAAATATCGGCAAAACAAAACAAAAAAAAACAGCGAACAAAAAGAAATCGGAAAAACAAAAGGCCTAAATAAGGGGGAAAAATGATGGACGTGTTCGTAAAAACGAAAACAATAAAACAGCGAAAAGCGGAAAAAAATGGCATAAATAACCATTCGATTCGGTTAACTCCATGGTGCGTTTCACCCAGTAGAATTAAAATTCCATTCCATTTTTTTAAGCAACTACGAAGTAAAGAAAACCCAAATCGGTGTTCCTTCATAACCGTCTTCTGTGGACGATCCCGCAACGGTGTTAAGTAGTGGCGGGTGAAGGAGGAATTTATTAGAGCGAAAAGATTTTACCACTTCCATTGATCTTAACCAATTTTGCCAGTGAGCTCTCAGCAGATAGAATATAGGAATCTACGATTATCGAGGAAGTGGATAGGTAATAGGGCTATAACACACCTCAGATATTGTGCTGCAGTCTCTGCATATTACATTTGCATGAAATGTCTTGATTTTTATTCCTATTAAAGTCAAAATCAGAGGTTGAAAATGAGTTCATTTTATATATATATATATATATATATATATATATATATATATATATATATGGATATATATACTAGCATTTCAGCCCGGCATTGCCTGGGTGTTTGGATGTGTGTCTTGAGTAAAAAAAAGCGGTGGTAGGATGGCAGGCTCGAACCTGTACCGCGAAGGAGGAAAAGAACGGGGAAAAACCTTATCTCTTTGCTGTTACGCCCTCCGCCAAACCGGAAGTGACGTAAGTTTTAATTAAGGCTAGACAATAGAAAGGAGAGGATTACTTTATCGGCGAAAAAAGTGACCTCCCTCTGTAAAAATGTGCCCAGATTAAGGTGAAGTTATTAATATTTTTCGATATTTTCCGTCTGAAAGGTTGAACTTCAAAACGATACTGATCTTGTAAAAATCCGTCGCCTCTGTCGAAAGTTTTAGACAGACATGAAAATATACATACATACACACATACATTTATATATTAGTAACTAAAATTTTCGACCCAAACCGATTAAAAAGCTTGCCCTATCTCTGAATACGCTTTCTGCAAAATTTCAAATGTTTAGACCAGAAATTGTCTTAGTAATTTGGTAGAGACCGCAGAGGACAATTTTTTCTTTGACTTTGACCCCTGTTATGACCCCTTAACATTTATTGTTTTGGGCGCAAATCAAGTTATTAAGTTCAATGTCCAAGGAACCTATATCTAAAATTTCAAGTGCTTAGGCCTAAAATTGGCGGAGGAGTTTGGTAGAGTTCTCACAGGTCAAATCGTTGAACGTTGATCCCTTAATAGCCAAATTTCTGGTCGAAAAGGGATTACAAAGATTTTCCCAAATCTCAGTACCCTGTATATCCAATTTGTAGTTATTGCGTAGGGAAATGTACACATGCAGACACACAGACACACAGACACGTTCACTTTATATATATATGTATATATATATATATATATATATATATATATATATATATATATAGAGAGAGAGAGAGAGAGAGAGATAGTTAGATAGATAGATAGATAGATTGGATACAATATATAGTAATGATTTAAAAAGTATTCAAAGACTCATGCGCCACCACCGAGAATCGAAACCAAAACGTTCAGCTCACGATTTATTTTGCATCTGCCGCAATGACAGGGCTATGAAAACATGTTTACTGCAAGGCTAAAAATTAAAACATTTACCAGTAGCTACTACGTTATGCATTCGTAATACTGGCGTTCGACCTTCATCTGGCAAATTTCATTTTTTTTGTTTTCAACCTTTTGCACCTATTTTGCCGGGCCCAAATATAAAGTTTTGCATGGATTCAAATACCTTATATATGAAGTTTCATGCCTGTAGACCAAAAACTCTAGGAGGAGTTTAGTAGGCAAAATTTGTGCATCCGTATACATAAATATATATGGAAACAATTTTGTGTTTACTATAAACTTTTTACGCAAATATTATGCAAGTAGAAATCATGTAGAATATCTGCATGAATATAATTACACGTAATAGTTAACTAAAGAGGATAATCCCATTAGAAAATCGAAGCAACTAATACGGAATTAATTAAAATGAATGTTTAAAAGAATATGCAAATTAGCTAGATCTTTTGCTAGTGAATGCAATTCCACAACCCATATATAAGAAAATTTTATTTTCTTTTTATATAAATAGAATAGGGGCTTGGCTTTTTCTGTTGTTCTTGGCCTTCTGTTCTACAGATGCTGCGCTTAAGGTAATTTGTCCAGGTCAATGGAGGGGAAACCCTCTATACTGGGGCAATTACTTTTTTTGGTTCCAACCAAAGTGCCCCTTTTGCCTTTTTTTTTCGGTGAGCTGTTTTAACCCCACATAAAAACGACATGGTGCCACATTTTGCTTTGATGGGAAAGCAAATTAATACTGATAGAAAAGAGGGTTTTTAATATGAATATCAATACACACACACACAAACACGAATTTATAGGAGTAAAGATATATATATATATATATATAAAGCAGTGCAATGATTACATCTATTTACTTGTAATAAATGTAAATATACAGGGTGTCTCCAAAAATTTACTCACACTTCGAATGTCGAGACAAATGTGACTAAAGAATCATATTCGCAAATGTTCGAATTGATGACCATTATTGTCCAGACAACGCTGATAATGCGCACTAAGGGATTCGCAAACATCACGGAACAAGTCATTAGGAATATCGCGACATTGTCTTTCAATTTCCATTTTCAATGCATCACTAGTTCTTGGTTGGTGCGATAAACTTTGTCTTTGAGATATCAAAGATAAGTCCATGGGCGTGAGGTCCGGAGAACATGCAGGGTATTCAATGGCACATCTTCGTCCAATCCATGTGTCTGGAAAAGCTGCATCGAAGTGAGTTCGCCCATCGCGATGCTAGTGGGGAAGTACTCGATCTTGCTGAAAGTAAATCTCGCTGTCATCACCAAACATCTTAGAAATTTGTGGACCAACAAACTCCTGAAGCAACTTAAGGTATCTCTCATGAGTGACAGTTCCGTTAATAAAAAATGGCCCTACGATGCCCAGTGCGGATATCCCACACAACACTATTACTCCTGGCAAGTTTTCATGGTGTTCAAGTGATACATGCAGATGTAAAGGACCCCAGTGCGTGCAATTATGGCGATTAATGGTGCGATTTAATTTAAAGGTTGCCTCATCGCTCCACACAATTTTGTGTGGAAACCCTGCATCTTCTGCACATTTTGTCAGGTATCATTCACAGAATTAAATTCTCCGGTCAGGATTGTCTTCGGTGAGAGCATGAATTAGTGTTGTAATGTAGCATTTCCAGTGCAGACGCTTCATGGTGCGATGGACGCTATCTTTTGAGATGTGGGTTTCCCGAGCAGTTAGTCGAAGTGATTTCTGTAGTGATCGAACGAGTGTTTCCTGCAACTGCTCTTCTTTTTCAGGGCTCGTGGATGTCCGAGGTCGTCCGGAACGTTTCTTGTTGACGTTCTGGACGGTTTCATCTGCTTCAAATTTCTCTTTGATGCGAGCAATGGTCCGGCGCGTTGGTGGCGTTCTTGCGAATTCCCTTCTGAATCGTCTTTGCACTTCAATGGCGTTTTCGGTCTTTCAATAACATTTCAGGACAAACTTCCTCTCTTCCAAGCTAAGTTGATTTCCTGCTATGCTGTGGTTCACACCTCACACCTGCAACATAAAAAAGACAGCAAGTTAGCAACGGTTAAAGTGTGAGTACATTTTTTGAGACACTCTGTATATATATATATATATATATATATATATATATATATATATATATATATATATATATATATAACTACTTCATTTATTCGCATAAATTTAATATATGAAAGTATAGATTTATGCGTAAACTTTAAGTATTTACTTCAAAAGTGCTCAATACGTAGGAATATTCAGTGTAGCTTAATCGCCATATATATTTTATAAATTACTATATATATATATGTATATATATATATATATATATATATATATATATATATTATATATATATTAACATTGTATATGCATATATATATATATATGTTACCATTTATTGCAAGTAAATAGAGCTATTCATTATTAGGCACTGTTTTTATAGTCAATAAATAATATTTCTCGGGCTTACCAATTGGATAAAACCATTATTTGGATTAATATACATATATATGCCTATTTTTCCGATACCAAAATACGATTATTTTCCCTGTTTACTATTTGTTTTGTTTTTTTGATTTATGATTTATTTGTCGTTGTTGGTAATAACAATAAAACAATTCATCTGTATATATATAAAACATAACTCGATCTGTGTGACTGTGTGTCTGTCCACGTGTCTTCTTTTATAGATGTGCATCTACCGTCGAGACGCAAAGTCTAATGATTGAATTTTTTGCGGATTGTTGTTATATTAGGTTGATGCAAAAATGATGTCGTTTTTGACGTTCAACTATGTACTCAAAACAGCATTATTTTAGCACCAACCTAATATATATGTATGAATCGGTGAAATAGATGTTAAGAGGTACCAAATTGTATAACTTGCAATATGGTAGGTGACTTAAAGCGCTCCCGTATGCATACGCATATATATATATATATATATATATATATATATATATATATATATATATATATATATATATATATATATATGTCAATGACTACAAATATATATATATACATATGTATATATATATGTATATATATATATGTATATATATATATATATATATATATATATATACACTTTAAAATCAGTGCATATTTTATCATTTATTATTCGGCCGATCATAGCTCAAATCATAGAGAAAGCTGGGACGCTAAATGTTTTGGTTTCGATTTTAACTAATTAAACCGAAGTCATGCTTTTGACTTTTTTAATCACTACTATATGTTTGGTACAATATAATAATCAATAAATACGAACTCTGCGTTCATGAAAATATAATATTTAAGCGTATTTTATGACTGGGCAACGCCGGGAAATCTGTTGATATTTATTCATTTTAAACTACCAATAAAATTAAAATCTGTAGATAACTCCATCACAAAAGTCTTTTCACCTTTACGAAAGTGTATACACATATTTCATGGGTTTTTACGAGAAGGTGAAAAATAAGGAAAACAGTTCTTCGGTAAAGATTTAGAAAACTTTAAAAAATCAGAACTAGAATCGGAAATATATCGGACTCGGAGATTAAAAACAGAATCAGTAATTTTATGAGAACCATTAAAAAATACTGTAATCGTCCCATCACCATTATATATATATATATATATATATATATATATATATATATATATATATATATATATATATATATACAAGAAATATGTTTCTTTCTGAGGAACTGGTGTTATTTTGAAACTCCGTGCTTATAATAATGTGCAGACGAAAGAGGCGCTAACATTGCATTTTCAGACTTGTAACTACAATGTCAGTCGCATCGATATAAATCAATTGGTGTGTCCCATAAATAATCTCGCGAATTTCATGTGTCCATTTCGTTCAACACAATCACTGAGATATTAATATGCAATAGCAAATAAAGAAATAAATAGCCGCTCGAAAAATTCTCATAAACAAATCAAACAAACATCGCAAATCTTGACAGTCGGGTCACTCATACGCTCATAAAATATACACTTGCCGAAATCGATATCAAACAATGCTTAATAACAATAGACAACACAAACTATAAATATATATATATATACATATATATATATATATATATATATATATATATATATATATATATATATAATGTGTGTGTATGTATCAACAATGCTGATAGATTTTTTTGACTATAGGAATTAATCCTCTGAAACAAGTATAGGGCATGTCTGTGTCGGGGGTTAGTTGCGAAACGAGGTGGAATTACGACCCGGGTTCGTCGAGTGCGAATCCAATCAGTTCCATAGAATCGCTTTCACTTTGAGATGTCAATTTTCGCGCAATCTTTTTTGCGAGAATACTAACAACAGAATGAAGTCGGTCAACAAATATCCACCATATTCACTCGCATGAAGTTTTTACTTTAATAACAAATATAGATATAGGAGGTACCTTCAAACATTTTCTAGACTTTTTTTGTACAGGCATTTAAAATTATCGTAGACATTTGAAAATTCAATATGTTATTGCTATACATCTTATGAGATGACTGACGGATTTTAATGATTTCAGGTTCAAATGAACAGCTACAGCAGGAACTGGAATACACCTTACTAAAACCTGATTATCACAGCTAGTTAATTTCAAAAATGCAATCTCGACGTGAGGTTACTTTAGAAGAAAGATATGCAATAAAATTCTGTTTTAAACTTGAGAAAAATGTCACATAAGCGTATAGAAAGTTTGTAACTGCTTTTGAACCATCCTGTATAAATTGTACATTGATTTTAAGTGGTATAAGAGAGTCCAGGAAACCAGGGAGTGTTTGAGAGATAAAAAAGGGTGTAGGAAGAGTAAGGAAGTCAGAACACCAGAGTTGCATGGTCAAATACAGAATTACACGGATGAGGCCCATCGTGTCTATAGAGACAATAAGTGCAGCGTTTTATGTCATGGTGAGAACCGTACACACAATGATATCCGAGGAACTGAAGATGCGCAAGATTTGCGCATGCGCACGAGTCAACAACTCCATCGTAGTCACAGATTATATGACGAAGATGGGCATTAAAACAGTTCCTCACCCTCCCTATAATCCAGACCTGATTCCCTGTGATTTTTAGCTATTTCTTAAGCAAAAAAAAAAAAACCTTAAATGCGGTCGTTATGAGACAATTAAGGAGATAAAAGGGGTTGTCATGAGGGTCATTGACACGCTCACACAAGAGGTCTTCCATGACGCCTTCCAGAAGTTGTTGGGACGAAACAACAAGCGCAGGACAGCGCGAAGAGATTACTTCAAAGGGGACTAAATTTGCATGTTTGTCAATAAAAGTGCCCATACGAAAAAGGTCTGGAAACTTATTGAAGGCACCTCGTATATTCAGTATTTTTTTTTTTTATTCAAACAAACTTCTTGCTACATTTTTTAGCCCCGTCAGAATAAGTTGTTAGGATGGAGACATAAAAAATGAATTCCGTAGACGACCCTTAGAAAATCATTGGATTGGTATGTTTTTGTTTCAGAGCAAAGCATTGTTTCTTTATTATAGTTTATTTTATCTTTCTGTAATAATCCTTTTGGAATTATTTGATTTGAACTCCTCGCGCTTTCTTGAGAATTGCAGTCAAAATAATCCGGGTATTTTTTTCTTTTTTTATCTTGGCATTCATAATACATGGATTATTCAGCCATCAACGAATTTGACCTATCGATCTATAGGTATGGTTTATCACAGAAGCTGTGTAGCAAAGAAGCTTGGCAATGGGATTTCCGAATATCCGATGCCTAGCAAGTTGAGGAAAATGCATGAGCACAAGTTGACGACCCGGATAGATATCGTTTACTAAATACAGCACACGCGGACTGAACAATTTTGTTGAAACATTCATAGGCTCCGCAGATGATCCAAGAGAAACAGTAGAGTGATAATGTATCTATTCTGGACTTTAAAAAGGTGTACTTGAAGATATTCTTGGAAAAATTCTCGGATGCGCCCTGAATATTGATGCACAAAGGGTGAGGATATCGTTTGAACAAGTTAGTGTTCGGTTTGAATGTAGTATATCTAATAATGTGGTCTATACTCGAGGGTGTTTTATCAGAAGAATAGATCAGGGAGAGAACAACTACTTAATTTACTCACATAAAATTAATATACGAAAGTACAGATTTATGCGTAAACTTTAAGTATTTACTTCAAAAGTGTTCAACACGTAGGTAGAGCTAGTTAGTAATTTATAAAATATATATGGCGATTAAGCTACACTGAATATTCCGCGTTTCATCCACTCTATATCCACAAAAGTACATTAAACAATAAAAAGCACCGTATAAAAACAACACTACAGAATAAATAATGGGAACTCAAAGAAAGCGGACATTCACCGGTAGTCGAATGGAAAATAATAAGACAAGCTACCACGCGTAGGGACCTAAACGACCCATGTAGATTATATCTTCATGAAAAATTTGATATCCTCTACTTTAAAGAATCCCAACATCTATTAAACTGTAGAAGAGAAATAGCAAATAACTGTGTTCACAAGATAAAATTTACTCTAGGATAGCGATACAAAATAGGTTTAAAACTAACAAAAACAATAGAAAATAAATAAATGAAAAAATCAAATACATGAATATACATAAACGATCACACATATATGTATATATATATATATATGTATATATATGTGCATATATGTATGTACACATATATATATATTTATATATAAACTAACAATAAAAAAACACTACCTAGTTTAAAAAGCAGATCCTTTGTCCGATAAAATGCATGCCCATTGGCCGATAGGAAGGGCGCGCTGGATACTAGAAAGCTGATTGGCTTAGTAAATCTCAATAGAAGAGGAGCATATGAAAACGATAAACAACAACAGAATTCGCCCATAAGCCTGATGAGTCCTGGAGTGGATAAAACGCGGACTATTCAGTGTAGCTTAATCGCCATATATATATATATATATATATATATATATATATATATATATATATATATATATATATATATATACATATATAGCATCTAGAGCCAACGACTTCAATTCCCACTCAATGGGTTTGAGATGGCCTCTGAAAAAGCAAGTGTAAAACACACTTAATGCGAAAACAAATTAAAGACACATTCCATTTCCACTACTTGGGAAGAGAACTTATTTTCAAAATTTCTCTTCCAAATCATCTCTAATGCATGGTCCTCTTCAGAAATCAAAATTTCTGAAGAGGACGTAAAAGAATCGTAAAAATATTGTCCGAACCACGTTAAAATTATTTCTAAATTTTTTAATAATTAGAATAAAATATCAAATAACGGAACAAGTATATAAAACATAAAAATTAGTCGTTACCCGACTCTATAAATGAATTTTTTCCTGTCGTTGGAATCCCTGTATTCCTTTATATATATATATATATATATATATATATATATATATATATATATATATATATATATATATATATATATATATATATATTTAATATATATTCTGTTTGTTATAAAAACATTATTTGTTACGTATGTGCATACATGTTTCGGTGGAGTTCCTACTTAAAGAGACCCACCTCGTCAGACCAAATAAAGGAAACTAATTGAAACGAGAATCACAGTTCAATTGGTTTTGTACAGAAAAATATCCGAGTGTGGATTATACTTTGAAAGGGTAGGGGGCTGTATAGTTAATGAATGTGAACAGTAGTGGTTTTGGGGTGGAGGTGAAGGTAATATGGTAAAGAAAAAGAGTAAGAATGTGAGAGGGAAGGAAGAGGAGGGAAGTACGATTCGATCTGGTTAGGCTATCACAGCGGGGAGGGGTATCGGTTTCATTTTAAACTAGACGGTGTCTCTCTGTTTGCTTATATTATACCCTCGCCAGCGCGACTTATCTATTTTAAGAATCCATGGCTTGTTTTCCCCCCTTTTCGGTGGCATATTCCTTTTCTATTTATTTATTCATAATCTCTATTTATTTATTTATTCGTTTTATTCCTCGTTTTTTATTAATTATTCTTATTAATTCCTCGTTTTCACTTACTAAATTATTTGTTTGTTTGCTTATTTATTTCAATATAATATATATCTACATGATTAAATTAACAATCTGCGAACAAATATACAGATTTTTATGTTAAATTTATTATATTCTAAGAATGCCACTGTAACATACTTTACTCACTTAAGAATTAAACAAATTCATTAAACATTTAAGATAAGTTTAATTTATTGCTTATATCCGTCTAGTAATGTATACATACATAGGATTGAAAAAAATAAATGCAAGTATTACAGGGTACTGTGGTAGTTAAACTAATTATTAAACTATATTATCGTAACATGATTATTTGTTGAATTAATGTTCATTCAATCACTATTCATAAAATTATTGGATGTAAATAACTTTCAAAACTTTCAAATGGATTAAAAAGTTAGAAACATTACTAACACATTTTTATGATGTGTCGGAAATCGAGTAATAAGTTGCATCCCTAAAAATATATCTTTTTGATATTAGTTTATTAGGTGTGTGAAAGGTCCTTAGAATTTGTGAAGATTGCATAATAGATGCAACACACCATCTACTTTAAGCACACGAGATAGGTGAAGTAAAACAAATGGTTTATATATATATATATATATATATATATATATATATGTATATATAGTTATATGTGTGCGTGTGTGTAGTATCATAATTTATATCATGAAAGTGATACGTCTCTAATGTTATAATACCATCACATGACAGTCATAAAACAACTGTTTCAGCATGGTATGAATAAATATACATATATTTTAAGATGCATATATTTGCATGTATTTAAACAGTTCATACATAAAAGACATTTAAATATACGGGGTTTATTTAGTTATATATAAATATTAGCAAATATATACATATTAGCGTGGGCATTTATGATTATTTACTTCACCGCATAACTTAAGTATATAACTTAAATATATCTATATATATATATGTGTGTGTGTGTGTGTGTGTGTGTGTGTGAAATTTAAATGAACGTTTCGTATTTCATCAGGGAAGGGGAATTATTTACTGTAACGACTTGACCACTTGCCCGACTCATAATTCATGGACCTTTTGACGGTAATACCTTTCTGTGAACTACATTTCTTTTTCTTACTCTGTCTGTTCTTCTCCATTGCCTCTTGCTTCTCTGTGTATATCTTATATATATATATATATATATATATATATATATATATATATATATAGTGTGTGTGTTTATATATATATATATATATATATATATATATATATATATATGTATACGTAAGTTTTTGCGTAAATACATGTGTGTGGGTTTGTGTATGTATATGTATATGCCAGGTGATTGGATTCAACAGGAAGCTCTCCAATAACTTGATTATTATTTATGGTTAGCTGTGAAAGCGATCCGTGCCGACAGAAGCTTTAATAAAACTGTCCTCTGCTTTTTTCCCACACGCACTTGTTCGTTAATCAGAGTCTGATCGGCGTCTTGTTCGGTGCAATTTGCATACAATTAAAGCGTGTATTATTTTGGTAAGTACGTTATAAATCAGCTCCTACGAGCGACTTAATTGGATGGGGAGTAATTAACTTATTTCTAGGCACGTAATCGTGCAGTTGCGATCGGTTTAGAGCTTCCTCGCCAAAAATAAATACTCCCCGCATTGGAGTTGAAAAAAAGGAATCATGAGAACTTTAGGGGGCAGTTGCAGCTTCGTATAAAAAAAATTGACCTGCATATTCACCTGGCTAAATAGCAGATAATTAATGCATTGATTAAATAATTATTAAGTACAAATTGCATAAGTTAGATTTTCCCGGACAACGTCAGTATACAAGTCCTGCTAGTTTAGCAACAAAATTTTAACAAAGAAAATTATTTTTAAACCGCTTTTTAAAATATTATATTTAATCACTCCCGATAGTTTACATTGCATTAGCGGGAGATGGGGAGAGACCATGCCGGATCGTAAAATACGCTTAAATATATTTTAATTTATGCAGATGTCCTATTTATTAGCACAGAGACAATTTTCGTTTGAATGTTATATTGTATCTAATATATATTAGAGATTTCAAAAAAAAAAATTTTAATGACCTGGGTGCAATCAGCTAGAATCGATCCCAAAACATTTAGTGTTCCCACCGCGTCTTCTACCGATGTAGCTATCGAGAGATAAATAATAAATGTTTAATATTAAAACACTTGAAGAAATTAATTGAATTTGGGCATGCGCAGAAAGACATAAATCTATGTCGGTAAATTTAAATGAACATTTCATCTTGCCATATTTGTCTGTACCCGTTATTCATCTATCCAAACAGATTTTACTCGTTATAAACAATTTTTGGTGCATGATTGTTTTTTACTGTTAATTTTAGTTTAATGTAACCATTAGTTTAAGAGTTTATTTGTTAAATATTTACACAGACAACCACACACAATCTAGTGGGTTATTTATATAGATTAGTTATATTTACAAAAATTCGTAGTTTAGATTATATTCTCTGTAGTTCCTTCATATTACTCCTCTTCACCGTGTTCAAAATTTCAAACGGTAAAACATTTAGTAAGCACCGACTTTTTTTTCCATTTTAAATAATATTTCACAAATTACTTTTTTCCCATTTTAAATAATATTTCACAAATTACACAATAGCGTCGTTATAGCTAAAATTTAAGTTATATAATATTTAGAGATGATTATATTATGCTTTATATATAGGAACAGTAAGTCACCACCGATTTCAGCTGCCCTCTATCTGAACGTTTTTGCGAACTTATTCAGCGTCAAACCAGTTATTCCAAGAGAAAATAGAATATTATAACATAACCAGAGGAAGTACGAATAAATTAAAACTCTTTAATCCTAAAACAATTCCAACTGCGGTAAGCTATGTGGTTGCCAGGTTAGGAGAAAGCTAAGAGCGGAGTTAGACTTAACGGCGTGTTTTGTCAATGTAAAAACATCCAGCTCCCGTACAATTAGCATTCTAAGTTGTGACAAAAATGAAAATTGCCTA
>NC_136516.1:53078676-53166176 GCF_053919585.1 Euprymna scolopes
CATCGTAGAAAATGGGCATTGATCGAACTTATTTTATTTTTCCGAAAAGTCAAAATAAAAAAAAATATTTAGGATCTTAAAAAATAAAAGTCCAACAAACGAAAGTAAAAGAACATGTGAGACAAAAAGAAGGAAATGTTACGCCATAGAAGAGTTGGAAAGAAAGGGAAAAGGGGAAAGAAGAAAAAGGAGAGGGGATTAAGAGGAAAAAAATGAGATATGGAAGAAAAGTGTCGAAGAAAGCAGGATAGAGTGACGAAAAGGAGATAGAGTAAGAGGTAAGAAAGATGAAAAGAATTCGTCAATGAGCGAAGATAAGAAAGAAAATTGATGTAGCAATATAGAAAGGAAAGAGAGAGTGAAAGACTCTAAGCACTAGGGAATAAAATAAGACCATTAGAAAAAATGAAGGATTGAATGAAAAAATAACTTAGGAAAAACGAAAAAAATATATATATACGAGAGAAGAAGCTGGTTCCCTGTTCGTTTAGAGGAGTTTCCGTGACTTCTTAAAAGTTAGGGGTGACCCAACGGATGTCGATAAGACAACGGGATTTCCAGTCGGAGATGTTCTACCTTTTTGGCTGTCGAGATTTCAAGCAGTAAAAACGTGTCTAAATGCTGTCACCAAGCTGTGCCAGCACGTACAGCGTGGCTGAGTGTAGCGAGTCAATCTACCAATCTGCCAAAATCTTCCCTTTTCACTCAAACCTAGAAAATTTCATTTTTTACAAATTACTTAAAGTTAAATCGTTAGTTTTTTTTTTTGTTTTTTTTTAAATTTACAAAAGTTGTGAGTAACAACAATAGTGATCACAAGGAGATAAAATCATACTTAAGGTGTTCTTTTCAAATTTATCCTCAATCGTTGTACATTTTATTTTAAATTAACTTTTTTCTTACAGATGCAAGCTTTTATCATTTTTAGTATTAGTATTAGTAAACCATTATCTTATTATTAACCGACATCTTTTTCCCGAGTTACAACAATAACAAAAAACACACCTTTCTTATTATCTCTCACACATACACTCTCTATCTCCTCTTACCCACCCCTCTCTCTCTCTTTCTCTCTCTCTCTCTCATGAGATTTTCTCATATATATATATATATATATATATATATATATATATATATATATATACATAT
This sequence comes from Euprymna scolopes, assembly GCF_053919585.1. NCBI lineage: Eukaryota > Metazoa > Mollusca > Cephalopoda > Sepiida > Sepiolidae > Euprymna > Euprymna scolopes. The sequence goes on from NC_136516.1 coordinate 53,079,826, forward strand.
AAGAAAATTGTTTTCGATAGATAAAGTAGGCCATGAGTTTTAAATACACATGAATCAATAATTTCCAACACACGCAAAGTTAATTTATGTACGATCATTTCGGAGACGATTGTACATAAATTTAAGTGGTAATTGCTTGAATTCTTGGAACAAATGTAAATCATCATGGATCAATTTTCTTTGTTTTCTATTTACTCTACGTTAGCTTTCGAAGATCTAACTCCTCTTCTATTGAGCTAATTATTATAATAATTATTGGTATTATGATTAACTTGCCTTCCACACAAATATAAGGGATTGCTGAATAATTACCTATCCATTGTGTTCTTGTGTTCTGGCATCAAGCCGTTATGTATATACATAACTATATTAATTTCCTTAGCAGTAATTATATTATTAGTTCAACAGTGTACAATATATATATATATATATATATATATATATATATATATATATATATATAGTAATTTATAAAATATATATGGCGATTAAGCTACACTGAATATTCGGCGTTTCATCCACTCTAGGATTCCTCAGGCTTATGCGCGAATTCTGTGGTCGTTTAACGTTTTTATATGGTCCTCTTCTATTGAGGATTTAGTTAGCCAATCAGTTTTCTAGTATCCACCGCGCCCCTTCCTATCAGCCAATGGGCATGCATTTTATCGGACAAAGGATCTGTTTTAAAACTAGGTTAGTGGTTTTTTTTTATTGTTAGTTTATATATAAATATATATATTTGTACATACATATATGCACACACACACACACACACACACACACATATATATATATATATATATATATATATATATATATGAGCATTTTTTAATTTGAAAATTATTGTGATTTGCATTTTCATTATTTATTCTATTACTAAAGACCTGTGAAAATCCCACAGGGGACTCACTCATTCAGTTTGAAAAGTGTGAAAATTTTAAAAAAATGAAATTTTCCAGGTGAAGGTCGAACGCTAGCATTACGAATGCATAACGTAGTAGCTATTGGTTCATGTTTTAATTTTTAGCCCTGCAGTAAACATGTTTTCATAGTCCAGTCCTTGACAGAGGCAAAATAAATCGTGAACTGAGCGTTTTGGTTTCGATTCTCGATGGTGACGCATGAGTTTTTTTAATAGTTTTTAAATCATTACTTTACATTGCATCCAATCTATCTATCTATCTATCTATTTATCTATAAAAGTGAAAATGTCTGTCTGTTATTTCTCTATCGTAGTACAGGAAGACTATTATACACAAAGGCATTACTTTACATATTCACACTTTTTAATATATACATATGCACATAATCTCATGAACAGTACATAAAGCCCGAGCCAAGCCGGACGGAGTTGCTTGTATGGCGATATAGTTGTGATTCCAAAGGTAAAATATATGCATGCCTTTATTTTTTTTGTTTTTACTAAACATATGAACAATTGTGTTTTATTCTGTAATTGAATTAATTTATTTTAAGGCGTTTATTTACTTAATTGCTCAATATCTACTTAATTATTAAAGGTTACTCATCTATGTCCAATCTGAGTTTTTTTATAGATAAATAAGTCAATCAGGGTGCAGATCACAGAGGTGGTGTTTACTAAAATATCGTGTGAATTATATAGTATTTTGTGTTTTGCTTTGAGTTTATCGCCTGAGTGAATAATTGTTTTATTTACAACTACTATTTTTTATTTTATAACCTACTATAAACATAATTAGTAAAGCTGACTAACTTTTATGGCTTTATGCCACTGGTATTTTATATCTAATTTTATAATAATATTGAGATTTAGATAACATTGTTGTTTTTATTTAAATGTCTACATTTAGCTATAAATTCATAGTTTTTATAAGTAGTTAGCATTGAATGTATCCTTCAGCTTATAATTCCTGATGTTTATGCTGCAGGCAGATGCAATTTTGATGATCACAGATTTCATACAAGTGTGAATAGGTCTGTTTTTTTCATTGTCACAAGATACTCTTTTCCTGTTGGTTTTATTCCATTTTTTTTTTCAGATTTATCATATTGTAGATGTATCAGACCTTGAATGTCTTTTTCTGATAGCAAATACGTGTGTATTTTCTTCATGTTCATATTGTGGGGTGTGTTGACAATTTATACATCACTTATTAATCACACGTGTGCATTTCCATCTCTTTCACCGCTTGTTTCTAGATATATATCCTATAATTTATTTCAAGAGATTCGGTACATGATATTACTCATAGTCACCTTTGAAACTTATGAAACCATTTATCATAGGTTCATATAATAGTCTCAGTGGTATGTAAAAGAAAAACCTGCGTTAAATTTCCCTTAAAATAATTCTAAAATATATTTTTTGATTTTACATTACATATTCAAAAAGGGTGTGTAATGTCACCATGCAGAAATATCAAACAAAATAAGTCTCTTTCTCTGTATATGTGTGTGTGGGGGGGTTGTGTTTGTGTGTGTGTGTGTATGTGTGTGTACAATTTGAGGTATAAGTGGTATTTCTGAATTTTACCATCTGAAGGTAACTCCTCTGTCTGCTGAAACAATTGTAATCGTATATGTTAATATTATGAAGTTGTAAAATAAAAGAACTATATATATATATATATATATATATATATATATATATATATATACATATGTAAATATATATATATATATATATATATATATATATATATATATATATATATATATATATATATATATATATGTAAAGGGGTTCTAAAACAATGGCCTCTTTTTTCCGCCTGAATGAATCGAAGAAGATTGCAAATTGCATTAATATGATAACTGGACTCATGCGTTCTTAGCAGAAACGATTTATCTCTCTGCTGTAGATATTGACAGTCTACAACTCTAAAAAAAAGCAACACATGACATGGATTGCGTCAGAAGCAGATATTTGTGATTAAATTCCTGGATGCATTGATAATAGTGGTGATTAAGTAGAAATATAAATTCTAGACGACAAAAGGTCGCTTGATGCTCTTTAACTTTTTGTTTAAAAAGAGAGTCTCACTTCTGGAACGAGTATTGTATAACAAAGAGGTTCACGGTCGCCAATACACAGCCACTGTTCATTGCTAGCAAAAATGCATAGAGAATGTGGGGTACTATGTAGAAAAAAGTCGCTCATGTTAATGGTACCACCCCGTCTTCGTAGCTCGTCAATATTTAGGTTTAAAATAGTAGGCTTTATTTTTTGAACGACCCTATATGTGTCATTAATATTTTGGGATCTATAATAAAACTTTAAGTATCTATTTTCTGTATTTACAAATTCAGCAGTTATCAATGCGTGAGTAGAGCTCAGTAGTAAGTTTTGCCATATATTTTTTCAAAGCTTAATATATATATATGTGTGTGTGTGTGTGCACGTGTGTGTGGGGGGGTGTATGTAAAAACCTATAGCATTAGAAAAATATCAACGTCTCGTCCCAATATTCAGTGGAGTTCTTCAGAGTGATAAAATGATTGAAAAAAGTTAAAACCATGATAAGCCAAAAAAGTTGTACATTGGAGATACGTAACGTGAATTCAGAAACAAAACTCGCCGAACACGGGTAAGATATAAGAAATTGTAATCCTCTGAATGCAATTTTTCACACTTTTCACAGCAGAATCGCACTTTTATTTTCACAGCAGCCAAGATAATTAAAGCCGATGTAAACTCCGCTAATCGGCACTTATTCTATATTCCGACACCATGAACAGAGAAACAGTTTCTATAATTTATTTTCTATCGTCAGCAAATTAATAATCAAGGTAGAGACCATAAATTAAATGCTTGATTAATTGATCCATACCGTTTTTTAGTCGGTTTTTCTCCTGTATATAACATTATTTCGCAACGTTCTCTATGTGAGACTGGGTACACTTTAAAAATCGACCTGTGTGTGTGTGTGCGTGTGTGTGTGTGTGTTGATTTATTGTTGATTTTTAAATAGTAATACTGTTAAAAGCGTCTCTAGCCTTCGAGATCTTTTTCTTAAGAAAATCGCCCATGTTTTTTAGACCTAAACAAATGAACAAATATTTATTTATTTAATATTTTACTTTAAAAAAGCCATCTACAAACACGCATGTTTCTAGTTACTACCTCTCCTCAGAGTATATATATATATATATATATATATATATATATATATATATATATATATATATATATATCCCTCTCGTGATATAGGCGCTCTTCATTTTCTCCTAATTCAACATTTCTTTGTTTTTGCTTTTTTTTTTTTTTTTTTTTGTGGTTGTCTTTCTACACTTTCGCTTTCTTCTTCTTCCGCTCCCCTTCTTCTTGTCGATGTGTGGCGAGAAGTTTATGGAGGAGCGGGAAGACATAGCTGATTCAAGACTTTAAATACTAAAAGAAAAGACCGTCCATGGCCCACTGTTCTCTCTGGCCATCGCCAATGAACGATTTAATGACGCAGTAATTGGTGTCTGATAGGCAACGAATGAACGACCAAATCGGATGGCGTAGAAACGGACGAGAGGATGAGGGGGGGGGGGCAACTCATGTGGCCAACAAGTTTATTGATTAACTCACTCGATTGAACCGATAGTATTAACAATGAAGAACATCGCTATCACACAATTTCACCGTCTAACGATTTGCCGGTGACGTCAGTCGTTGGGTGGGGGGCATGATACTGGACTGACTACACCGAAAACGGACAAAGATTGAAAGAGAAACAGACAGAGAGGCAGAGATTCTACGACTGGACAAAAGCAGAGACAGAAAGACACAGAGTATATGAGGATATTACTTTATCGTTGCCATCGAACCAGAGGGTGGATCCAAGGCAGGCACTAGACACACGCACATACACACACACACACACACACACACACACACACACACACACACACACACACATATATATATATATATATGTATATATTACTAAAGATAAATTTTATTATGAATGGATGCTAGTCTAGCAGCAGTGATGAGCTGTGATACAATGTAACAGTACTGCATTTAGACGATTAAATTTTAAGTCCCTTTTCGTGGTGAAGGGAATATGGTAAAATGATTTCACCCGTTGCTTAATTAGCATAAATGTAAAGCTCTCTGTAAAAAACAAGCCAGTCGAGCACTGTAAAAGCAGTAGCCAGGTGACTATATAAATGCGCATTTTATACGGTCGTTTACGGGCACCAATCTCATGGCTGGAGATTGGAACTATAAGCCAGATGGTTTTAGAATCAATCCCTGGCTAGGGATGTGTGCTAGTCTGGCCGCACTGATCAGCTGTGGTACAGCGAAACAGTAATGTATGTGGATGCCTATATATATATATATATATATATATATATATATATATATATATATATATAAAAGAGAGTAAAAGAGAGAGAGTAAGAACAGCACAAACAGAGCGATGAAGAGAGTAGATGATTATTTTGGTTCGAGCATGATAATTAATAGCGAATTATATAGGCCGCCTGGCATTGTTCGGTCACAAAATGCACAAATATTATATTTTATTTCATGCAGATTTCTTATTTATTATTATAGAGTCCATTCTCTATTGATTATTATCCAATACAGAGTAAGGATTTCAAAAGTTTAAAAAGATATGACTTTGGTATCATCCGTGTTAATCGAAACCAGAACGTTTAGTGCCCCAATCTTAGTCGTTATTTATTCCTCCAGCATCGTTACCATCCAAGCTACCAAAAGATGTATACGAAAAAAATATACGAATTTAACGTATGTGTGTTTGATTTTGCGCATGCGTAAAAGTAACAATATATATATGTATATATATATATGTGCGTGTGTGTGTGTGTTTAGCAAGATGATTTATAACTTATAATTAAAATTAAAAATTAAAAATCGGTTTCACAAGGAAGAACAAACAAAATTAATAAATTGTACGATCGTTTCGGAAATGATATTTTATTGAGATAGACAATAAGTCTTGGACAATAATTTTATCATATACTTTTTGAAACAAAGTCTCCTCATCAGCAAAAATATTGGGGTTTTTTTTAGACACCAAAAATAAACCTAGCATTTTTTTAAATAAGGCAGATGTATCTGGAAATATTTAAAACATAAAGGAAAATAGTTACTTTTTTGCTGTTGATAAATATATATGTGTGTGTGTGTGTGTGTGTGTGTGAAAATTTGGAAATAAATTCAGTAAATTAAAAAAATTACGACAAATTTATTATTCGACAAGGAATATAAATATGTAAATTTTTTCATTAATGCCTGGATTTTCAATAAATGGTTCATGTCATCAAGGAAAATGTTTTTAGTAAAATTATGTTAATATGCAGTTATAAATTTGGAAGTTATAAATGATATTTGCCGGTGTTATTATGTTCAACAAAATAAATGGAGATACAATCGTATGATCCAAGGCAGTGAAATCTAGATCAAATGCATCCAAAACCAAACTCTTATCCTTACATCATCAACGCTCTGATCCCCATCTGGCATCAATTGGGATTGATGGCTCTCGTCTGGGAGAGGCCCCATGTTTTTACAAGCTTCTGGGTTTAATCTTTACTCCTGATCTGAAATGGAACACGTACATCAAGTCTGTTGCCAAGGTCGCTGGAAAGATGGTGGGATCCTTCTACCACTCCAGAGGATATCTCACTACTGATGCAATTCTCTATCTATATAAAAGCCAAGTACGTCCAAGGATAGAATACTGCTGCCATATCTGGGCAGGAGCTGCTAAAAACAGCCTATCCTGCCTTGACAGAGTACAAAATAGACTTCGTGGCTTAGTGGGGAATGCCCTTATCTCTACCCTGCAACCTCTCTCCCACAGAAGAGACGTTGCGAGCCTATCCTTGTTTTATCGTTATTTCCATGGCAGGTGCTCGTCTGAACTCCAATCTCCGGTTCCCCCTCGCCAATCTTTCACGAAAAACACCCGTCTAGCTGAATCCACTGTGAAAAATTTCCCCCACTCGTTATCTGTGCCTAAATCAAAACGTAGATTCCATGAACAAAGCTTCTTTCTTAGAACTGCACGCCTGTGGAACTCTGTTCAGTCTGCCTGCTTCCCACCGGACTACAACTTGGATGTCTTCAAGTCCAACGTTAACAAATTCCTAATGAACCGCCCCTTAAGTAAACACTTCATCAAATCTCCAGACTAACGTAATGTACTTGCAATAACCCTTATCCCTGAGTGGCTTCCGCGCCTTGATAAGTGGTGATCACTGTGTAAAAAAAAAACAAAAAAAACAAATAGAGAGAATTTTTTAATGTTCAAATATATGCTTTCAAAACTCTCCATTTGGTATGGATTATACCTTTCTTCATTGCCCTGGATCTTACGATTGTGCCTCTATTTTTTTAACTGAACCTAACAACACCAGGAAATATTTTTAAATCTTGTCGTCTTTCAGACTTTTCATGTAAGCTTTTTAGTTTTTCAAACTATGAGCTAAATAGCAAAATTAAAAACACTTTTTTGCCTAAAAACATTGTCTCTTATGATATGAGCCATTTATGGAAAATCCATGGATTACGGAAAAATAATTAAAATTGTTGTATTCTTTGTTGAATACGAAGTTTGTCGATTTCTTTTTTTATTGAACTTAATTACAAAGTTTGATTTATATTATTGCTCTATTACAAGTATATGGAGATTCTTTATCTGGTTGAAAATGTCTTATAAATAGTTATACTAATATTTATATAGACTTCAGGTTCGCTGTACCATGCAAGCTGTAATCTGAAAGTATTTCAACATTTGAGTTTATATCTATCTATCTATCTATCTATATATATATATATATATATCTATATATATATATATATGTCTATCAATCTCTCTCTCTCTCTCTCTCTCTATATATATATGTATGTATATATATATATATATATATATATATATATATATATATATATATATATTAAGGGGAGAAGAACAACAGTCTAAAAAGCAGATTATATTTTAATGTATTGGTAAATTCATTAATACAATTAAAATAAAAGAAGAGAAAATAGTGATCGTTGTAATGTAGAGATATAATAAGCTCTGTATATATATATATATATATATATATATATATATATATATATATATATATATATATATATATATATATATATATGGATAGATAGATAAATAAATATTCCGTGTGCTAGAAGATTTTCATCTTAAATATATCTTATATATATCTTATATATATATATATATATATATATATATATATAGAGAGAGAGAGAGAGAGAGAGAGAGAGAGAGAGAGAGAGAGAGAGAGTGGGGAGATGCATGCAGACAGAAAAATTAAGGAAAGATAAGAACCTGACAAATGGTGAGGGATGGGAGGAAAGACAAAAGAGGAATATAGAAAAATAAAAAGAGTTTCATAATTACAAAGTCGGAGACAGTGAAAGAGAAAGACGAGGAATATATAGAGAAAGGCAGAAAATAAATGAAAAGAGAGAGAAAGAGAATGGGCAATGATACAAAGACAAACTTTAAGAGACAGACATAAAACAGAGAAAGAAAGTAAGAAAATGAAAGAGATACAGAGATACACAGTGAGGAGAGAGAATTGTGAACGTTGGTCAAAGACATGGACAGAGATAGAAAATGAGAGAAAAAGGAAAGAAGGATGAGGGAGAAAAATTGGTGAAGAGAAATAGTTGATGGTTTCTACAATTGTGGATTATAATGGACGGATTAAGAGTTACTCGTGTTGAATGTTGTTTAGAGGGCGAGGTTTCTGGCGGTGATGCGGGCAGTTTAATACTGAAGGAGAGGATTTTAATGAAAGAGGGATGGACCGGGCAGGCGGACGCAATGGGAACATATAAGCAACCTATTCCAATTACTGACATTAAACATCAATTGCTTTTTCTACGGACAAGATTGGGAAAACGAAATCACTGAGGAAACGGACGCTGCTGAGGACATATTCGAGGGTCTGTGATTAAAAGATCATTTGGGGTTGCCACCCGATCCCATACGGAGGAATGATAATCAAAACTTCTTCACGTGTTAGGAATCGATGGAAAATTTTAAATTTGGTTGAGAATGTCACCAATCTGTGTGTCTCGGGTAGATCTTTTGGAAAACAAATGCCGGGGAGGTGGGGGGGGTTATACGCCGATTGGAAACGAAATGGGATAATTTGGCGGCTTTAAAAGAGTGGGCGGATGAGGCGAGAAATTGATCATCACAGGCAAAATAGAATGAACTAAACAGCTATTAGGCTGAGTGATCTTTCGATTGGCTGTTAGTTACTTAGTTCGGGTTTAATGTTTCTCTCCACTTAAAGTATAATGGCTAAGAAATAACCATATGCATACAAGGTTGTATTTTTCTCGTTCTGGTATTGATATTAAAAGCCTACTTTTCAATTTAAAAATTTCTAGTTTGCCGAGCGACTACATAAAGGTTAATTAATTTGCATATTCGTTTAAAAAACGAGCGTCCATTAATTAATTATATTTTTGTCATAATTTCTTAATATATGATTGATTTCATTTCACTATTACGCTAAATTCTATTTATGCATAGTTTCTACATTCTGAATCATTTCGTAGAATTTCAGTTAAAAACGTTCCAACATAAGGATATATATATATATATATATATATATATATATATATATTCATCCAGATAGAGTACAGTTTTGCTGTTTCACAGCTCATCAGTTCGGCTAGACAGGCAACTACCTCAAGCCAGGATTGAAACCCGACCGCCTGTACGACAGTCAAGGCTCCTAACCACTTCGGTATCGACGCCTGTGTGGGAGTCATGAGTTTAACGATGTTTTGACATCGTCCGAACTATCTAAGCTCGATTTGTTTACACAAAAAGCATCGCTTATACGCTAATGTTAATTCGTGTATCATTTCTCAATATACTCATCTCACAATGAGAAGCATTATAGTCATACAACAAGGCGAAATATGTTTAGTCAATTATATTTCACCATGTTATTTATACCATACGCTTAATTTATGAACCTCGATATAACTATAGAGTATATACAAATAAATGACGAATGTCTATATTTCAAATTTCAAGATGTTCACTATCTTATATCTATATGTGTGTGGGTGCGTGTGTGTGTGCGTGCGTGTATGTATGTATGTGTGTGACCTTGTCGGTGTGTGTGCAAAGAACTCTACCAAACTCCTTTCTACAGAGTTGACTTTTGATATATTTGTATCATGATCTGCACCACACTTTCAATTTCCTTTTTTGTTTGTTTTTAGCCAGTAAAAATAGCTGCTAAAGGATCAAAGTGTAAAAGTTTCCTTTGGCAGACGTAAACCGACTATCTTTCGCGCATGTATATATATATATATATATATATATATATATATATATATATATATATATATATATATATATAGTCATCCACAGACAATGGTTTCGTTGTATCACTACACTTCGGCGTGTATAGACGGAAAAAAGTATCCACGTCAATGTAGCTTATATATGTGAATAAAATTTTTAATTGCCAACCAAATTTATTAATATGTAAGTTTTGAATATAAACATAATTTTTTTTCAATTTGTATAACACGACATTTTAACTGGCTTGATTCGATTGTTGAAATTAGTTACTTCGATTATTTTTTTTTAATTATGGACCACTTGTAGGGCGCTTTCATGAATGAATGTGGGATTATGGAGATGACTAAATTCGAACTTGGCATCATTATTTACTTCATTACCATCACGCCTTAAAGATATTAATATGTAGAAATATATTAAAACACTTCTAAAAAAGGGATGATCCATGAAGCTGCAGTAAAGAACTATGAAAAGGCAATATTATTATTATTATTATTATTATTATTATTATTATTATTATTATTATTATTATTATAAATTCTATATAAAGCGATAAAACGTATTTATCTTTACAAAATTCTGTTTTTTATGATTCGCTTCCTGAATCATATCGCAACAACCGTATACAGTAAGAGTAAAAAGCAAAATAAACGATTTAAAAACAGGCCTTAGCATTTTAATAAATTAACTAGCGGCGTTCGTGGAAATTCCACGAGGGACTGATTCATATGTAATATATTGATGTTAGTGTTCTGTAGATGTTCAGTGTAAATGGAGACGCTCTGATATTATTGTAGCTTTTTTAATGAAAACTGCAAAAGTATTTATCCAAGCTAGCAGGGACTCCCGGCGAAGCCAGGTCGTAAAATACGCTTAAATATGATATTTTAATTAAAATCGAAACCGAAACGAAAACTTATGAAGAATTCTTGGTAAAATTATTTATTACAAAAAAATGGAAGTCCATAACAATTAAACAACAGTCACTCGGACGAAAAAAGATGCAAGCGTGACACACAAAATAACACACACGAAATTGTATTAATATATATATAATTTATTAACAATAATATTAATAATATTATCAATAATATTATTTGTTTTAAAAGTGCTAAAAATTAGGATTATAATGTTTATCAAATGTAACCACGCTCTTTCAATCAAGCTTTTAAAAACTATGGTCAGCAAGATTGGACGTACAATTTAATATAATACCAGTAAAATGAAGATAAATGCTTTGTTCGAAGAGGGCATTCATTCTCACAGCTTGGAATTTAAAATAAGTGATTTGTTTTTAAAAGTAAATATTGTAATTGATTTTCGAAAATATAAAAACAATATTTATAAAATGTAATTATATGCCTTTTTTCCAAAATTCATTTCAATTTGATTTCTTTCCAAACAAATGTATCCGCCAATGGGCATTTTTAAAATGGACATTATCAAGGATAACCTGCGGGTCATTATTAAATCTTTCCTATAGCTCGTTTAACGAGTACAAATAACGTGTTTGTCTCTCTATATAATAAAAGCGTTATACTTTTGTAGCTAGAGGAAGGTTAAGACTGCGGATTTAAATGTTCTACTTTCACTCAATGATTTTATACATGGATTTTCTTTTATTAAAAGTACATTTCCTCCATGGAAAGTAATTAAGATAAACATTACCTAAAATAATTATTATAGATTTATAAGAATTTAGTTAAATTTATTTAATAACCAAACGATACTGTTATTTATTGAGAGTAGACAACGCATTGTGGGTGCGTTATTGGCAACTCTCGTTACTTTCTCTCTCTCTCTCTCTCTCTCTCTCTCTCTCTCTTCTCCTTATTTGTCCCTCAGTCCTCATTTCCAATGAGTGATTTTTCTGACAAAGGGTGAAGAAAAAGCCGTTTTCCAGGACGGCAGTACTTCGTGAACAGTAGCCTGAGATGTCGGAAATCTTCTGTTTCTATGTCTATCCTTGTGGCCATGTCACTAGTAAGGGTGCTGGAAGTCAACGTTTCATCTGGGCTGATGTTATCCGCCTGATAGTCAGAGACCCGAACCTTGGATTAACCACTAAGGAGGATGTCTTATCAGCAGGTGAAAAGTACTGGGGCTGCTGTATTGCCATCTGGTGAATGGATTCTGGACCATGCAACAGTTTCTGATGGGGCCTCTTGATGCTATATTAGTGGGTAATTGTTTCGGCTTTACTTTATTTACTCTATCATGTGCTACAAAAAGAATCCAGTCTTTTTCTCTCAGGCTTTCCCACTCTGTGTGCTTTAATCAAGTCTGTCGACCTGTTCCAGAAATTCCAAATATCTTCAGAAAAAACACACGAGTAAACATAGAACTCCATCCTCCAACTTAAACCCCTACTACCATGTCTCCTTCTCCAACATCAGGGGTCTACGTTCCAACCTTCCAGAGGTGGAAACCCAATTACAAGAGACGAAACCAGACATATTCTTCCTAAGAGAAACTGACATAGGGCCGACCACTTCCCTAGACGAGTTCATAATTAAAGATACTCTAACTTTACATCTAAATCTGACCCCCAAGATCGCCATGGGCATGGAATATGTGCCTACATTAAAGACCTCTTTCTGTGTAGTATATATATATCTCACATGAAGACTCTAATTTACCTTATATGTGCTTCCGGGTTGCACTTTCTCACACCACTGCATTTATATTTGCCCTCCATCGCCCCCACAACAGCGGAGTTACTCTCTTTAAGAGCATATCTGAGAAAATTGACCACATCCTCTCTGCTCATCCTTCGACTAACATCCACATTTGTGGTGACTTCACTCGAATTAGACATGATGATGGGAGCTTCTGTGATGATTTCGTCATTGCCTATGACCTAACCCAGATTTTTCACGAACCACCCGCGTGCCCTATACTTCTGGTCAGTACGCTAGCCTTCTAGATCTTTTTCTCACATCTTCCCATAGGCTATGTTCATGTTCCGTTCTGTCTCCTCTGGGAACTTCCGACGATTCGGTTGTATCAGTTAAGATAAAAACGAAATGTAATAAGTCTTCAGACGTACCTCTCCACCGTACTGTATATCGATACTCTACGGCTAACTGGGATAGCTTCCGTACATTTATTGCATTCCATGTTTAAAAAGGATGTGTTATAGTATCAGACCTGACCGAATGGTTAATTGTAGACATAGATCGATTCATGTTATCCAAAAAAGTCCAACAAAAACCTTACAGCCAGCCATGATTCTCCCCAGAATTTGCTGCTGCCATCGTGCGCAGAAATCACTTTTTCCATAGCTACCAATGTAATAGATGCACTGAGACTAAAGCTGCTTTCAAGACTGCCAGCAACCACTGTAAAAGAGTAATAAAAATGCAAGAGAGCTATAGGCCCAGTCCGTAAAATCCACAGTAGCTGAGCAGTGGCTTGGTTCCCACCAGTTTTGTCAAATAGCAAACAGGATCCTGAACAGAAGCGTGCGTTCTATCACAACCATCATCACTGGACCTGAGGTCATCTCGTCAGCATTAGACAAGGCCAAACTATTTGCCAAGAACTTTCCAGCTAATTCTACCCTATGCGACGAAGGCCATCAACTCCCCTTATTTCCTTCTGTAACCCCACGTGTGGCTCCCACGTCAAATCGCTGACTTCCAACGTCGTGTACCGTGGATTTTTCGTTCGACTATTCCTCTATTCCTCTTATGACCAGATTGTTCTTTTCCCGTTGGCGACTGTCGATGAGAACACACGCCGTTCACAAAACAGAAATATGAACAAAGAAATGAAAAACATAAACGCCAATGTTCTTATATAAATTGACTGTTGGACTTGTGAGTGTGTGTGTGTGTGTGTCTTCTCCCCGTTCTATTGCTGTTACATTCGTTTATCTCTGTTTCACAGTCAACTCTAAAATTGTCCATGTCTCTATTTCACAGTCAACTCTATAACTGTTCAACTGTAGTCGTTATCAACTCCCATCCGACGTCAAGGGTATCTAGTTGTTAACTCTGTCCAAATTCCATCCGCCGTCTAGCGCATCTAGATGTCAACTCTGTCTTGGTCTTTCAGGTCGCCCACCCCACCCTGGCTACCAGAAGCTGTCCTTCCCTGTTTTATCAGTAGGTTTCTATTGTTACTGTTTGCTATTTCCTATCTATTGTTGATTGCAGGATATTTCCGATTTCTTTGTTTATTTTAAGCTATTTTCCATCTATTGTTGATTGCAGGATATTTCCGATTTCTTTGTTTATTCTAAGCTATTTTCAATCTATTGTTGATTGTAGAATATTTCCGATTTCTCTGTTTATTCTAAGCTATTTTCCATCTATTGTTGATTGTAGAATATTTCCGATTTCTTTGTTTATTCTAAGCTATTTTCCATCTATTGTTGATTGTAGAATATTTCCGATTTCTTTGTTTATTTTAAGCTATTTTCCATCTATTGTTGATTGTAGAATATTTCCGATTTCTTTGTTTATTCTAAGCTATTTTCGATCTATTGTTCATTGTAGAATATTTCCGATTTCTTTGTTTATTTTAAGCTATTTTCCATCTATTGTTGATTGTAGAATATTTCCGATTTCTTTGTTTATTTTAAGCTATTTTCCATCTATTGTTGATTGTAGAATATTTCCGATTTCTTTGTTTATTCTAAGCTATTTTCCATCTATTGTTGATTGTAGAATATTTCCGATTTCTTTGTTTATTCTAAGCTATTTTCCATCTATTGTTGATTGTAGAATATTTCCGATTTCTTTGTTTATTTTAAGCTATTTTCCATCTATTGTTGATTGTAGAATATTTCCGATTTCTTTGTTTATTCTAAGCTATTTTCCATCTATTGTTGATTGTAGAATATTTCCGATTTCTTTGTTTATTTTAAGCTATTTTTCATCTATTGTTGATTGTAGAATATTTCCGATTTCTTTGTTTATTCTAAGCTATTTTCCATCTATGTTGATTGTAGAATATTTCCGATTTCTTTGTTTATTTTAAGCTATTTTCCATCTATTGTTGATTGTAGAATATTTCCGATTTCTTTGTTTATTCTAAGCTATTTTCCATCTATTGTTGATTGTAGAATATTTCCGATTTCTTTGTTTATTTTAAGCTATTTTCCATCTATTGTTGATTGTAGAATATTTCCGATTTCTTTGTTTATTCTAAGCTATTTTCCATCTATTGTTGATTGTAGAATATTTCCGATTTCTTTGTTTATTTTAAGCTATTTTTCATCTATTGTTGATTGTAGAATATTTCCGATTTCTTTGTTTATTCTAAGCTATTTTCCATCTATGTTGATTGTAGAATATTTCCGATTTCTTTGTTTATTTTAAGCTATTTTCCATCTATTGTTGATTGTAGAATATTTCCGATTTCTTTGTTTATTCTAAGCTATTTTCCATCTATTGTTGATTGTAGAATATTTCCGATTTCTTTGTTTATTTTAAGCTATTTTCCATCTATTGTTGATTGTAGAATATTTCCGATTTCTTTGTTTATTCTAAGCTATTTTCCATCTATTGTTGATTGTAGAATATTTCCGATTTCTTTGTTTATTTTAAGCTATTTTCCATCTATTGTTGATTGTAGAATATTTCCGATTTCTTTGTTTATTCTAAGCTATTTTCCATCTATTGTTGATTGTAGAATATTTCCGATTTCTTTGTTTATTTTAAGCTATTTTCCATCTATTGTTGATTGTAGAATATCTCCGATTTCTTTGTTTATTCTAAGCTCTTTTCCATCTATTGTTGATTGTAGAATATTTCCGATTTCTTTGTTTATTTTAAGCTATTTTCCATCTATTGTTGATTGTAGAATATTTCCGATTTCTTTGTTTATTCTAAGCTATTTTCCATCTATTGTTGATTGTAGAATATTTCCGATTTCTTTGTTTATTTTAAGCTATTTTCCATCTATTGTTGATTGTAGAATATTTCCGATTTCTTTGATTTTTTTAAGCTATTTTCCATCTATTGTTGATTGTAGAATATTTCCGATTTCTTTGTTTATTCTAAGCTATTTTCCATCTATTGTTGATTGTAGAATATTTCCGATTTCTTTGTTTATTCTAAGCTATTTTCCATCTATTGTTGATTGTAGAATATTTCCGATTTCTTTGTTTATTCTAAGCTATTTTCCATCTATTGTTGATTGTAGAATATTTCCGATTTCTTTGTTTATTCTAAGCTATTTTCCATCTATTGTTTATTATAGAATATTTCCGATTTCTTTGTTTATTTTAAGCTATTTTCCATCTATTGTTTATTGTAGAATATTTCCGATTTCTTTGTTTATTTTAAGCTATTTTCCATCTATTGTTGATTGTAGAATATTTCCGATTTCTTTGTTTATTCTAAGCTATTTTCCATCTATTGTTGATTGTAGAATATTTCCGATTTCTTTGTTTATTCTAAGCTATTTTCCATCTATTGTTGATTGTAGAATATTTCCGATTTCTTTGTTTATTCAAAGCTATTTTCCATCTATTGTTGATTGTAGAATATTTCCGATTTCTTTGTTTATTTTAAGCTATTTTCCATCTATTGTTGATTGTAGAATATTTCCGATTTCTTTGTTTATTCTAAGCTATTTTCCATCTATTGTTGATTGTAGAATATTTCCGATTTCTTTGTTTATTTTAAGCTATTTTCCATCTATTGTTGATTGTAGAATATTTCCGATTTCTTTGTATATTCTAAGCTATTTTCCATCTATTGTTGATTGTAGAATATTTCCGATTTCTTTGTTTATTTTAAGCTATTTTCCATCTATTGTTGATTGTAGAATATTTCCGATTTCTTTGTTTATTTTAAGCTATTTTCCATCTATTGTTGATTGTAGAATATTTCCGATTTCTTTGTTTATTCTAAGCTATTTTCCATCTATTGTTGATTGTAGAATATTTCCGATTTCTTTGTTTATTCTAAGCTATTTTCCATCTATTGTTGATTGTAGAATATTTCCGATTTCTTTGTTTATTTTAAGCTATTTTCCATCTATTGTTGATTGTAGAATATTTCCGATTTCTTTGTTTATTCTAAGCTATTTTCCATCTATTGTTGATTGTAGAATATTTCCGATTTCTTTGTTTATTTTAAGCTATTTTCCATCTATTGTTGATTGTAGAATATTTCTGATTTCTTTGTTTATTCTAAGCTATTTTCCATCTATTGTTGATTGTAGAATATTTCCGATTTCTTTGTTTATTTTAAGCTATTTTCCATCTATTGTTGATTGTAGAATATTTCCGATTTCTTTGTTTATTCTAAGCTATTTTCCATCTATTGTTGATTGTAGAATATTTCCGATTTCTTTGTTTATTTTAAGCTATTTTCCATCTATTGTTGATTGTAAAATATTTCCGATTTCTTTGTTTATTCTAAGCTATTTTCCATCTATTGTTGATTGTAGAATATTTCCGATTTCTTTGTTTATTTATAGCTATTTTCCATCTATTGTTGATTGTAGAATATTTCCGATTTCTTTGTTTTTTTTAAGCTATTTTCCATCTATTGTTGATTGTAGAATATTTCCGATTGTTTTGTTTATTTTAAGCTATTTTCCATCTATTGTTGATTGTAGAATATTTCCGATTTCTTTGTTTATTTTAAGCTATTTTCCATCTATTGTTCATTGTAGAATATTTCCGATTTCTTTGTTTATTTTAAGCTATTTTCCATCTATTGTTGATTGTAGAATATTTCCGATTTCTTTGTTTATTTTAAGCTATTTTCCATCTATTGTTGATTGTAGAATATTTCCGATTTCTTTGTTTATTCTAAGCTATTTTCCATCTATTGTTGATTGTAGAATATTTCCGATTTCTTTGTTTATTTTAAGCTATTTTCCATCTATTGTTGATTGTAGAATATTTCCGATTTCTTTGTTTATTCTAAGCTATTTTTCATCTATTGTTGATTGTAGAATATTTCCGATTGTTTTGTTTATTTTAAGCTATTTTTCATCTATTGTTGATTGTAGAATATTTCCGATTTTTTTGTTTATTTTAAGCTATTTTCCATCTATTGTTGATTGTAGAATATTTCCGATTTCTTTGTTTATTTTAAGCTATTTTCCATCTATTGTTGATTGTAGAATATTTTCGATTTCTTTGTTTATTCTAAGCTATTTTCCATCTATTGTTGATTGTAGAATATTTCCGATTTCTTTGTTTATTCTAAGCTATTTTCCATCTATTGTTGATTGTAGAATATTTCCGATTTCTTTGTTTATTCAAAGCTATTTTCCATCTATTGTTGATTGTAGAATATTTCCGATTTCTTTGTTTATTCTAAGCTATTTTCCATCTATTGTTGATTGTAGAATATTTCCGATTTCTTTGTTTATTCTAAGCTATTTTCCATCTATTGTTGATTGTAGAATATTTCCGATTTCTTTGTTTATTCTAAGCTATTTTCCATCTATTGTTGATTGTAGAATATTTCCGATTTCTTTGTTTATTCTAAGCTATTTTCCATCTATTGTTGATTGTAGAATATTTCCGATTTCTTTGTTTATTTTAAGCTATTTTCCATCTATTGTTGATTGTAGAATATTTCCGATTTCTTTGTTTATTCTAAGCTATTTTCCATCTATTGTTGATTGTAGAATATTTCCGATTTCTTTGTTTATTTTAAGCTATTTTCCATCTATTGTTGATTGTAGAATATTTCCGATTTCTTTGTTTATTCTAAGCTATTTTCCATCTATTGTTGATTGTAGAATATTTCCGATTTCTTTGTTTATTCTTAGCTATTTTCCATCTATTGTTGATTGTAGGATATTTCCGATTTCTTTGTTTATTCTAAGCTATTTTCCATCTATTGTTGATTGTAGAATATTTCCGATTTCTTTGTTTATTCTAATCTATTTCCTCTTCCTTTGTCTACTCCCTCTCTCAGCACTTAGTGGCTCAAATCCACCCCAGAGCCATTTATAGTATCACATTCCTATAACAGACAATACGCTATGCAACATACAAATATCTTGAGGTCGCCAAGCTAATCAAGAACCTTGATTCCACTAAAACAACTGGGCCGGATGGTATTCTAATTATCGTGCTGAAAAAGTTTCAACCAAAACTTGCCCCCTACTTACAAAACTGCTTAAGCGTTGCCTTCAGAAGAAGTGCTTCCCAACACTTTGGAAAACTTCGGCAGTATGCCCTGCATTTAAGAATTCAGGTGATAAGTGATCACCCTCTCAGTACAGACCAATCAGTCTCCTGTGCATCATGAGTAAGTTGCTGGAATCCATATTAAATAGAGAAGTAGTCAACCACCACAGTAAAGATAACCTTCTTAGTGACATGCAATATGGTTTCCGATCTGCCAGATCTACAGCAGATGTGCTAACGATTATATCTCATAGGATTAGTGAATCTCTTGACAAAGGCTTCCTTTCTAGGGCAATTGCTCTTGGCATATCAGAGGCCTTCGATAAGGTATGGCATAAGGGCTTACTTCACAAGATTTCCGGCTACGGTATAACTGGAAATGTTTTCTCAATCATTAAATCATTTCTCTCTGATAGGCTCATAATAGTAGTGGTTGATGGGTAGAAACCAGAGACCCTCAGTATTAATGCTGGAGTCCCTCATGGGGTTCATCCTAGGCCCAACTCTCTTCCTAATTTACATCAATGATCTCCCAAAACACATACTTAAATCATTAATTGACATCTATGCTGATGACACGACCATCTATGGCAACACATCAAAGGCCGTAAATGACAAAGTTCTCTCTGATTCTCTTTCCTCTGATCTCGAGCGCGTGGTACAGTGGGGGAAAGGGTGGCTAGTTACTTTTAATGCATCTAAAACCAAGCTCCTATCTTTACATCATCAACGTCCTGATCCCCATCTGGCATCAATTGAAATGGATGGCTCACGAATTGGAGAAGCTCCATGCTTTGATAAGCTTCTGGGCTTGACCTTTACTTCTGACCTGAAATGGAACACGTACATCAAGTCCATTGCCAAGGTCGCTTGAAAAATGGTAGGATCCTTCTACCGCTCCAGAAGATGTCTCATCGCTGATGCAATTCTCTACTTATATAAAAGCCAAGTACGTCCAAGGATGGAGTACTGCTGCCACATCTGGACAGGAGCTGCTAAAAACACTCTATCCTGCCTTGACAGAGTACAAAATAGGTTTCGTGGCTATGTGAAGGATGCCCTTTTTTCTTCCCTGCAACCTCTCTTCCACAAGAGAGACGTTGCGAGCCTGTCTTTGTTTTATCGTCACTTCCATGGCAGGTGCTCGTCTGAGCTCCAATCCCTGGTCCCCACTCGCCGATCTTTCACGAAAAACACCCGGCTAGATGAAACCACTGTCAAAAATTTTCCCTACTCTTTATGTGTGCTAAAACCAAAACGTAGATTCCATGAACAAAGTGCACGCCTGTGGAACTTTGTTCCGTCTGCCTGTTTCCCACCTGACTACAACTTGGATGTCTTCAAGTCCAACACAACAAAATTCCTGATGAACCGCCCCCTAAAGTAAACACTATCAAATCTCAACATTATCGTACTGTACACGCCATCACTCTTATCCCCGAGTGACTTTCGGGCCTTGTAAAAAAAGATTTAACTTGAAAACTTTTTATTAATAAACAGGCATATATTTTAGAAAAGAGAAACCCTATGGTTAAACAAACACGTAAGATAAAATGATAGCATAAAGACTACTGCAACGGCCCTTAGAAGAACTGATATTGTACTAAAATTAGACTGAGATTTGGTCATATATATATATTGTCCAATCTTAAAATACGCAGTAATATATTTTATTTTATGCAGAAATTGAGACATGTGCATGCGAGTATTGTTTTTTTCCAAACAGTTCAGTTTTTGTAAGTAAAATGTAATACTCGAGCTGAGATTGAACCCAAGAACTAGTTATAGTGAGTCAAGTACGATAACCATTAGGCCAGCTTGACACGCTCTTTAAAAAGTTATTTCAAATCTACTTATTCTTAACATATGAAATCTGTCACGTAAACCATTCACACATGTGCATTCACGAAACAGTTGACAAACAGATAAAAATCCAATTGCCCCCCCTCTCATGTACCAAGTTTTCAATTTTGATCCTTAGCAGCTCTTTTCTCCGGATGAAAACTGATTAAAAGTTTTCCACATGTGTAAATTTTCTATGTACCAAATTTCAAGTCTGTAGACAAAAAATCCGTTGAGTATATAGGTTGAGAATTATTCTCACACACATTCTCACTTTTATATATATATATATATATATATATATATATGCATATATACATACATATATATATATATGTATGCATGTATGCATATATATATGCATATATATATATATATATATATATATATATATATATATATATAGGCATCGATATACAGTGCTGTTTCACTATATCATAGCTCATCAGTGCGGCTAGACAAATAATTACCTTAAGCCAGGATCGAAACTCGACCGCCCAAACGACAGTTGGCGCGTCCAACTGTTACGGTATTCGGCTGCTGTGTGTGTGTGTGTGTGTGTGTGTGTGTGTGTGTGTGTGTGTGTGTGTGTGTGTGTGTGTGTGTTTGTGTGTGTGTATGTGTGTGTGTGTGTGCGTACGCGCGTTCGCGCGTGTGTGTGTGGCGTTATACAGTTTTTCTTTACAGTGTGCTTCGTGTAACTCAATGTGACAGGAGTCATTTCCCAATGAAGGGGGACCAAGTAGTACCCACATACGCAGTCTTCTCCCTGTAATGTATTACACCGGGAATAAAAATGGACGAAATCTAATTGGTTTATTTATTTATTTATTTTTTTTTACTTCCACCGTTATATTTTATCCACAAACTCGGCCAAATCGTGTATAATTTTTATGATACGTAATGCGAAGTATATGTGAAAAAAAAAAGGAAATTTATGGGTTAATTACTCTTAGATATATAACACAATGCATTCTACATTGTTTAACTCTTCTTGAAGTTGTGCTAGGCGCTGATTCATAAGTCTCCGGAGCGTTTATTTGAAATACTATTAACTATTTTTGCTTGTTTAAAGTCAGCATAATCACACCGTTGAGTTTAAACAAGCAAAATAGTTAACTTTATATAAAATAAACTGCACCAGAGACTTCTTGAATCTACGATTATCGCAAATTCAGACACAATTAAACAACGTTGAGGTTTCTGTAACGTAGCACCATTAATAAGTAAACTTTTATTAAAAGAACATAATTTAATTGTAGATAAAGGTTAACCCTCTCACACCATAGAAACACATCCTATAATAATAATTAAAAATAATCTAAATCAATAAATTACATAGCAAAATCACACTCATTTCATTTCTGTTATACATTTATATGTGAATTTTAACATACATATGTTTTCCCGAAAGACTGGGCGCAAAAAGTTTAGTTTATTTCTTAACATCTAGTTATACTGTAACGTTATCCTATTCCTAAGGTAAAATATAAATAAAATAAAAAATTAAAAATCTAAAGGAAAAAAAATCTTAAACCATATATTAACTCCTTTCTAATAAGCCTGCTTGCAAATATAGTTGATTCCACTGCATGAACTTTATTCACCCCCTCTTCCAGTAACAATGAAATCGCAATGTCCCTAAATTATTTTGAGGAGTGTAACATTTCAGTAGATATATAACCTTCAAAATCTAACCCAGTAACATTAACTATCCACACGGGGCCGCAGAAATACCTGGATTAAGAGCTAGTCGCCGGGCAAACCCTCTCGGCGCTGATGAAACCAGTAAATGTTTACAGATCATCCGTCCAGGAGAGGGAAAATCTGAAAATAAACCTAAGGAGAGGGAGGCCTCTCTAGTCTTGGATGACAATCTTCCTAGAGCTGGTGACTCAAACAAATTACCGGTTTGCAAACCTAAACTGCTTAAGAAGTGGGTAGGCTCTGTCTATAGCCCGGCTTCCATACTCCTTAATTGCCTATTAGCCAGGCGTATAGGTACTATCACAGGGATTCGACAGAAACACCCAGTGGTAGATCTTGTTTCATGACTCGGGCAATGAACGCCATTTTCCCCTCTACTGACACATCACACCCCTCTAAACACTTGTGCAGTGCTTGAGTGTCACATATGCCAATGCAATTAAATTGGGTTGACCTTCGTCTGATGAGTTGAGGGTACCGGATTGACAGTTCTTGGTTGCTGTTTCCGACTGGTAGAACAGGAGCCCTAACTCTTTGGGAGCGCTTATAGCGGCTGCTCCATCAACCGGTGTATAATATCGGGATGTATGTAGTGCCATGTCGCGCATGGAAAGGGACCTTGCACTCATCCTTAGTAGGTTTTCCTGAGGCCACAATGCTAGTTGATGAAAGGTCAGCTGATGGTCTACTTGTGTTGTATGTCTGGTCTTCTGCATAAGCACTTGTTCTGCAACCCTTACCTAAACTAAACTTCTTTAAAAATAAATGACAGTACAATATATAAAAAAATTACGCTTAACCCAGGCTTAGGTTCAAATAAAATTAACTTGCCTCCTCCCTTGAGGCTTGCATTTACGAACATCCGTGGGCTTAGAACTAATTTAGATGATGTTAAAGTATTTCTCCTAACAAACACCCCGGACATCTTAGCACTAAGTGAGACTAACCTACACTCCTCCATCCCTTCTAACTACTTTAATATGTCTGGACATCTTCCACTCTGCCGTAAGGACTCTGACAGACATATCCACGGATTTGGCCTCTATATTCGTAACTCTCTCCTTGACTAGAGAAAGAAACCTAGAATAGGACGATCATGCATTTATGTGCTTTAGACTTAGCATGCAACATAACATTAGCTATTTTTATTTTCTCTACCGCTCTAGGACTGCACCCTAATAAACAAATTCTCTGACAGCATAGATACAGCACTCCCCCTCGACACTAGTTCTCACGTACATGTATTTGATGACTTCAATTTCCACCACAGAAACTGGCTTGGATTCTCTACTTATGCAGACGCAGTTGGTAGCACAACACATAGCTTTTCTATATCTCACTCCCTATCACAGTTGGTTACGTTCCCAACCCGTTTCCCAGACCAGCAAGAACAACACCCATCAATTCTAGATCTGTTTCTGACCACAGTTCCCGATGATTGTATAACGAATGCCCACAGTCCACTTGGGAATGCTGATCATGCAGTGATTATGGTCAAAATTGTCCTAAACTCTACAGCCAAAACTGAAGAGCCATTGCTCAAAACAACGAGATATTATCAGAAAGCTGACTGGGAAGTCATCAGGGATCTCATCAGAGATGCCCCATGGTGAAATATCTTTTTTCGTCCTGCTGAATAGTGCGCAAATGAGACCACTGAATGGTTCAAAATGGCAATTGAAGCACATGTTCCCACGCGGAAATTTGATAGAAAGCCCCACTCTACCCAATGGTTTACTTCTACTTGTGCAACTGCCATTGCGCAAAGGAAGCATGCGTTCCGCAGCTTTAACCGATATTTGTCCAGTTCAAACAGACAGAGGTATATAGAAGCCAGAAGTAACTCTAAGAAAGAACTAGCGACAGATAAGAGAGAATGTACTGAAACAACCAAAAACCTCATCGAAGCATTAGGTGCTCGTGATTTCTGGTAAATCTACAACAGTGTAGTAAATAAGGGGCAATCAACAATTCCCCCACTAACCAACAATCATTAGGTTGTTTGTTCAGCTA
Organism: Euprymna scolopes; assembly: GCF_053919585.1. NCBI lineage: Eukaryota > Metazoa > Mollusca > Cephalopoda > Sepiida > Sepiolidae > Euprymna > Euprymna scolopes. The sequence continues at coordinate 53,104,807 of NC_136516.1, forward strand.
CTGAGAAGGCTAACATGCTTGCCAGTCGGTTTATCTCCCTCCACACTTGGCCCTGCTAACCACCCCCTCCCTGACTTTCCTTTACGGACAGACGCAACACTAGACGATTTTAAAATCACCCCTTCTCAGGTGCATGCTATCATAAAAACCTTGACACTGCAAAAGCATGTGGATCGGATCTCATCCGGCTGTGCTATTAAAAAATATTCCGCCGAAGTAGCTCCAGTTCTCTCCAAACTTTACAACAAATGCCTTAATGTATCTTGCTTTCCGGATTACTGGAAAACTGATTCTGTGGTACAAGTTTTCAAGAATTTTGGCGAAAGAACTCACCAATTTAATTATTGTCCCATTAGCCTCCTCCCACTTTTTGCCAAAATATTTGAGACCATAATTAACCAAGCTCTCGTCCATCACCTTACTGATGCTAAACTTTTGACCGACCAACAATATGGATTTAGGCAAGCCCGTTCCACAGCAGATATCCAAACTGTAATCTCAGAACGTATATACCATTAACTGGACAAAGCAGGAGAGAATAGAGCGGTAGGTCTAGATATATGTAAGGCTTTTGACAGGGTATGGCATGAGGGTCTTCTCAGGAAAATCAGTTCATACGGTATCACTAGACGAATACTTAACATAATTAAACCCTTCTTAGATAAGAGAAAATCCAGGTTGTCCTCGACGGTCGTACATCGAAACAATATGATATACATGCAGGAGTGCCTCAGGGGTCTATCCTTGGACCTCTATTATTTCTAATATTCATAACTGACCTCCCTTACGAAATTGTCTGTGAGATGCGTATACATGCTGATGACACCACGCTCTATAACAGGCAAGACAGAAAAACAGAGGAACACATATCTAAGGAAATGGCAGAAACACTAGAAGATAACCTTCAATTTGTAGTGGAATGGGGACAATAATGGATGGTCACATTCAATGCGGCCAAGACTAAAATTGTTTCCTTCACTAATTACAAGAAAACTTTCTCTACCAACAATAGCAATGGGCTAAGATTAATATCTGAAAGTACTTCTTTTAAACTCCTCGGCCTAACGTTCACAGGAAACATGAGTTGAGAGCATTGCCAGGAGCGCTGTGAGGAAAGTAGGCGCTCTCTACAGTACTAGAAAGCTACTAACGCCTGAAAATATTCTGTACCTCTCTAAGGCCACCATTCGCTCACGTATGGAGTATTGTTGTCATATTTAGGCTGGTCCATCTGCTACTAGTCTCTCACTCCTAGACAAGGTCCAAAAGAGAGTCTCCAACCTGATAGATCCTGAACTGTCATCTAAGCTCCAGCCTCTGTCCCACCGACGAAAAGTTGCATCCCTCTGCCTGTTTTACAAGTATTTTAAGAGTGAATGCTCCGACGAACTGCAAGCACTTGTGGCCCCAAATAAACTCGACAAACCCTACAAGCAGCTAAATCCCACCCCTACACAGTCGAGATCCCTAGATGTAAGAGTGCTTTCTACTCTAGTAGTTTCTTCCCCAGAACCGCTAGACTTTGGAATTCCATTCCGGGTCCCGGCTTCCCCAACTGTACTGACATGCAGAAGTTCAAGTGTAACGTAAACCGACATCTTGCTGACCATAATACCCCAGTAGCTTATGTCCCTGATAGTAGCCCCTATACCAAAGTGGCAATGTGCCTTGTTTGGGGTAAAAATGTAATAATAAAAAAAAATATTACCGACTATATGACGTTATTAGAAATCTCCCTCTCTTTAACAACGCTAGACCCCCCCCTCCATTTTTGAATTTCCAACATCTTTTCCATTTCTGAAACAGAAATGCGTCACACTTTGCACGTGGAGAATGTGCAAATATTTGTACTGGTGTTTTCGTTTTCTTAATGTCATTCACCCAAAGGAAGTCTCGAAATAAAGACGAACAGTTCATGACACGGTTTGTTCCTTTTTATTTCTCTATTTTTTCGGAATACTATTGCCATTATTCTCATCATACATATATCTATATATATTTATCTGTATTATATATATATATGTATGTGTGTGTGTGTGTGTGTGTACGCATAGTATAAAAATATATCTATGACAAGCTATAATTAAGATGTATATATTATATAGAGGAGATAAACTGTACACACACACACACACACACACACACATATATATATATGTGTGTGTGTATTTTAAATGGTCTTAAACGAGATATATAAAAAGGTCTGAACCTACGTACACAGTTAATAACAATAATGAAGCGAAAATATAACTTCTCCCATATTTATCTTGCAATGTGTAGAAAACGACAAAGTTTTTAATCAAACGCGATTGGATTTTCCATGAAACTGCAGCAAATTGGGAAAATTAAACTGATTTCATGCTAATATATATATATATATATATATATATATATATATATATATGTATATATGTGTGTGTGCGTGTATGTGTGTAATATATATATATATATATATATATATATATATATATATATATATATATATATACGTAAAAAATATAGAAAGAAGATTTTACAGATTTCCAATAACGATTAAAGCAGTGCGTTTTTATCACGGTAAAACAAAGGGTTTCGCCCTATTTTTTATCTGCCTTATGGACAAAATGTGTATACATTACACCAAACTTTTATTAAAGTGCATCTTGTATTTTTTTTTTGCTCCCTATATATTAATCTTTTTAATACGAGCGCACAAATCAGCACAAACACATACACACATATACACATACAGAGACATACACACATACACATACATACATATATATATATATGGGTGTGTATGTATCTATGTATGTATGTATGTATGTAAAGTATACATGAAAATGTCAGGGTAGAATGCATTTATGTTAGAATCTTACATAAACGTAATCTTAAAGGATTTATGAACATTTTTTTTAAGACGCATCTTTGCACATTAACACTGTCAGACACTCCTATTTTGATATACAGACACACACATAAATACACGCCAACATACACACTATATATATATATATATATATATATATATATATATATATACATTCTAAATTGAGATGGGGGGTGGAGAGCCGCTGGGAAAGAGTGATTTCTCCTGTGACTTTTTATACACAAACGCCATATGTCCATTTTTATATGTATAAGAAAAAACTTCGCTTTTTCTTCAATATAAAGCGCAGAAGAAAACATATATTCAGTTTGATATATACATATGTATCACACAAACATGCACATATATATATATATATATATATATCGTTTCTACTTCTATAATCTAAATTTCAGCACATATATATATACACACACATATATTAATATATACATACACACACAAACACACACACATATATATATGCATATATATATATATATATATATATATATATATATATATGAAGAAGTGTACGATATTTCAAATTAGATTTTTTTCAGAAAGCAGACCCTGCTTTTTTGTTTATCTGTCGATTTTTTATGAAGAGAAAAAATGGTTTCGTTGTCAATGGCAAATTCAGAAAAAAACGGGTATATATATTAACACATTCATACACATACACACCATTATATATATATATATATATATATATATATATATATATATATATATGCCTTCAGCTTGAGCAGTCATAAGTCAAGTTGGGCCGATATTAAATGTTCTATTGACCATATTTAAGTGATCGGTAAGGCCTTCGCTCTCACACCGAACACACTTCCGTCGACGGGGAAGAGGCGGAGGTTTACGTTCAACCCGACCTCGCAAACGACGCGAAACGAGAATTTATGACACGGCGAAAATAATAACGGAAAAATAGAAGAGATTAATAAAGCAATGAACAAAAGAATACAAATACGAATCTGTGTAAGCCCCCCCCCCCCTTTGCCAACCGGTCCTTTTTCATTCTTAGTGTTTTTTTTTAATTCATCTTTTTTTATTTTGAGTCTTTCCTCTTATTACTAAATATAAAAAAGTGCATACTTTGTTCACTTTTCTCTCTCTCTCATCTATTTTTCAGTAGATATATATTACTATTTCGTGTATATGTATGTATACTATTAATAGAAATACCTAATATGTGTATATTTTTTCACTATTTATTTCAACAGTTCTCAATAAGTAAGTTAACCGACGTTGTAATATTATAAACTATCAGGGCCCCTGTACCGCCATTTCCCGGTGGAAATATGCCTCCCACTCCATCTTTAAAAAATACTACGTTTATTAGTTGGATTCACTGTCCGCTCATTTTGAGGAGCCCGACATCACAGTGTAGTGTCTGTTCTGATACTCTATGTCACTTTTTCTGACCTAGAGCAGTAGAGGAGAAACCATTCTTGATTGAGGCAATTTTTATTTGTGTTCCTATCCAGATTTTCCATTATTGGGGAGCTGTATTTCGCCATATTAAAAACTGACATTGTGTCCAATTCTGCCCTCGTAGTGTGGCAAGTAAGTAAGAATAATTATAAGAAAACGCAACTAATCGTGAACTAACATAAGTTGTATTATGCTTTGTTGTGGTCATCGCTGTCAATGGCGTCGTGATTATAATAATATAATAAAAAATAAACTTTCGTATTTTATTAGTTGTTTATTATTTTAGCATGTTTTCTATTTGCGGATAATAATTTTAAAAAAAAACGCAAATAATCGGGAGCTAATTTTATTCAGTTTAGTTACGTGTTAAACTGTAAGTTTGATTATGTTTTGAAGTCGTCGTTGTAATAAAATATTTGAAAAATATACTTTTGTATTGTGGGAATTGTTTAATATTTTTTGTATTTTGCTTTTGTGATGATAAATCCTACTGGTAATACTGACCGACTCCTTACCCGCCTCTGCGACTACAAATAGTACGTTTCAAAGTTTTATAAAGAAGCGGGAGTTAAATAAAGAACGAAAACATATCCTATTCTAAGGAAATGTAATGAAATTTCTTTCTTGTTTTAAAATTTAGTTGTTAATAACTGCAATACTTAGTTTGAATTCAGTATACACAGTTTCCGCATCTTTTTTAGGTAATAAATGCTTCTATATTAACCCAAAATCAAAAGTAGAAACGTAGTATTGGGAATCCCAGCTTAATTGAGATATAGGTAGTTTTAGAAATAGAAAGTTATGTAAGTATATTTTCATTTCTCATCAGCGAGTTAACAGGCTCACAAAAGGTTAGGTTTGACAGTTATCAAGCTAGAGAGAATGCACCGGAAGTTAAGGGTGACATGCACTGGGAATTAGCGGTAACACGGGAATTGTGGTCGAGGCCTTCCGGTTAACGACCACATGGGCTGGGAGTTGGTTTTGGGCAGCAGAGAATGCAGATCGGAGATTCGGCTCTCCGACAACCAGGGTCCGAGATATAGGCTTGCCTTTAATAAAAGATTGAAGCTTCAGTCCATCTTGTTGTCATTAATGAATCTGTCTGCAGTGACCACTCCTTAACGAGATGGCAGACCAGCGACCATAAGATATCATCCGCTGGCCAAGGCAACCAGGTATGTACGCATTATACATGGCACATACACGTCTCAAAGACTTTCAAGGCTAGAAATGGTTTAAGGATAAAAACACACACACACACATGTATAACAGTGAACTGTCCGTAACATACATACAAACACCCATATATGTAAGAACACAGACTCTTAAAAGTACCCGTAAAAGTACACATAAAAGTAACAAGAAACAGTAAAAAGAATCAAAGAGAACAGTAAGAGTAAAAAGTAAACGATTAGTAAAGTAAACGATTAAATAAATAAATAATAAACAGGACAGCAAACATTTACGGTAACAGAAAGGCGTTTTAGTATAAAATAAAAATATGTGCATTCAAATATAATTAAAAGTAGAACTAACCATTTAGAGGCTAGATAAGTTTTGTGAGGTACAAATCATCCCTATCTGGGAACTAAATGGAATCAACCAGTCCTATGATTGCAGAGACTAAATGGAAACATTCATGCCATGTTTAATCGCATGCTACGAACACGTTTCTCTCATACCACTTTAGTGGCTCCTGTATTCTTTATGAAAAATACATATTATATTTTATACACTTTACACTACTTGTGGTTTCTTTCATTTGTGACCCCATAGCACGGGTCTACAACAATAAGTTACTCTTCTACCTATCTGGATTAGTTTTTCGTTGCAATGTATTTTAATGCTTTTATTATGTTTGAAAAACAATAACCTTTATTTGTTCTTAACGGAAACATGAAACCCTTCTTTAAGGAAATATAGCGACGTATTCAATTTACAAATCACCGATTTTAAGGATAATAATTGAATGCTAAATATTGGACTTATTTGCTTTGTTTGATTCTCGTTTTTCTGAAATTTTTTAAAAATAATTTATTCTATGCAAATCTATTAGACTATTTATTTTTCGCCGTTTTTTTTTCTTTCCTAACGAAATAAACTTTTTTGGCTAATAACTATGCTGCAATATTCAAAGTTGAGACCTCACACGTCCGAGTATGAAATAATTATAAATAAGCGTTACAAAATATTTCTGAAGGAGGGAAGTAGGTAAAAACCCGTAAAGCACATTTAAAGTTTGCCGTAAATAAGTAGTAATTATGAGAAAATTAATTAATTCTATGCAAATCTGTTAAAATAAATATTTTTCCCCCACTTTTTTCATTCCTAACAGAATAAACCATTTTTTGCTTCACAGGTCCTAGCATGAAATAATTATAACTAGGCGCTATTTTTTTAGGGGAAGAGGGTAAAACGTCGAAATTTTGGGCGCTATAAGCGAAAAGCGCATTCAGAGTTTGCCGGAAATAAGTAATAATCCTGAGTTTGTTTATGTATATGACGGATAACGCGGCGGCGTAGGCGCAGTGATGAATTAATGTATAAAAAAGCGTTAATACAGATCTTTTTTTTCAAGGTGGGTAAAAATTTGTAATTGGGTGGGCTGGAAAAATTTGCCGTAAATAAGTAGTAATCAACTAAGTCTGGTTATGTATATAACAGATAACGCGCGGCACATCGGCGCCGTACTTGGAGTGATGCAGAAAAGGGAAAATAAACGAGCGTAATGGCGTGGACTGCATAGAAAGTAGGAATACATTAATATCTAATATTATTATATTTGACCATTTCTGTAAGAACAAAAGTTGTTTTTACGCCATATAACATTTTTAGTAACTGTTCAGTTATAAAATGGGAGAATTGTATTGCAGAATCTGAGAATAGTCAGAAGTCAATAATCAGAATGATCGGAAATATGTTGGGGAGACTTTATTACTTATGGAGTGGAAAATGGAAAGATTATGTTATGTTTATGTATGGTTAAAGGCGGTGCATGCAAAATAGCGTAGGTAAATGTAGAATTTGTCCCGGTGTCAACTGCTAGCAGTGAAAGCACTAAATAATGAGAGAGAAAAATAGGAACTCCTTCCTCTGTGGTAGGGTGTGGCTCATCGGATGTAATGTAGCATTTTATTATCACGAGTGAATATGACAGAAAACGTGGTCGTAAGGTACATAAGATACTGGCTATCAGAATATATGTAATGAATTTGTATGTGGCATCTCTTGGTGAAAAGCTTCGGTACCTTGTTCCAAAGGGGAATTTCTGCAATCAAAATATTATTTAGTAGATATATTCGTTGAAAGTATCACAGAAAATGTGTTTTTATTCTGTATCTGCTCAACTGTTTATTTCATGATAGGTGCTCAATCGAGTTCCAATATGTGTACTTTGAACTAAACGGAACTTTCATTAACGGGGTTCTTTTCGTAGAACTACACGTTTGTGAAACACAGTTCCGTGGAACTGCTTCAGGACCGAGTACAACGTAGTCATTTTTAAGTCCTATATAAACAAATTCTTGTTGAGCAGTGTTTCTTTTTTACACGAATGTTGACTCACTTCCAGATCAGACGACAACCTTTTAATTCTTAATATGTGTCCATTTAATCCGTGCGTTTAGTGATGAAAACTTTTAAATTAAACTTGACAAACCGATGAACTGGCAGAGATGCATATAGTGCTGAGCAAATGCATTTTATTTCAAACATAAACATGACAGACTTACGAACATTTTAATTGAAATTAAGATTTCACCGACCAATATAATACAATAGAGATAATTACACTAATCTATAACAATCTTCAACGTTTATCCATGAATGGCTTTTGGATAAGAGGTGGCCTTTTAGAAAGACAAAATAGCTACAATATGTACAATCTGCTGCTTCCCCGCCCCTTCTATATATACTCTTGATTAATCATCTTATCAGTGAGCATTTATATTTTTAACCTGCACTAAACCGGCGAAACGTCGTCGAGTTTTAGGTCTTTCCACCTTCATTTGTCTAAGGGAGATTTACAAAATGAACACCAAGATGTAATTCAAGTATGATTATATAGGAATAGATACTCACTGTCCGGCCTTAAACCGGATTAAATACAAAAATCTTAGTTAATTAGGAATTCTGGGAAGGTAAGTCAGTTGTCAGATTATAACTTAAACTCTATTCATAATAAATAAATATAATATAAATAAATTAAACTAACCTAATATTTAAATCCTAAAATTAAATATATAATGTTAAGTACAAAATATTCTAATGATATGAGATAATATAATCGTCTATAGAATAGTAGCCTAACATTTGAGAAATATTATTGAACTGAGACCACTAGAAATTATCACAGGCAGGTAGGATCCTGGAAACTATACAGAATGTAAACGACAACTTAGGAGTTTGAGATCTCTAACTTCAAACTTTCATAAAGAAGAGAGAGAATAAAAAAAAGTGGTCTCTGTTTATTTAATTGTTTTATTAAATACAAACAAATACAAACATATAATTCTATGTGATCATCTTTTGCGTCTCCCAACTTGCTGAATGCGAACCCTAAACGCACGACAAGCCTTGAAAGCTGACTCTTCCTTGATAGCGTGGAAGGCTCGCCTTATGGAGAGCTTCAGGGAGATCACACTGTTGTGGGGGTGAACATTAAAGACTTTCTCAACATCGACCCATAACCAATAGTTGCAGGGGTTCAAATCTGGCGACTTCAAGGGCTAAATATTTGAGGGCAGAAAAAGAAAAGATCTGTACTGTTTTTGACCCATGGGCAGGTGCAGAGTCAAGGATGGACATCATTTGTTGGGATCATAGTTCTTCTCAATCCCACTTTTTGACCATGGTGTGGCAGTTCTTGCAGTGGAAGAGAAGTAAATACTTGAATCGATAAATTCTGTTTCAAACTTTGTAATCACGTGTTCAGAATACGCTTTCCCGTTTTGACAAAATTGACTTCGAAATCTAGTAGAAGAATGATCTTATCGTTTACTTAAAACTTCGTTATCACAGAAGGCAGCTGGCTAGGCTTTCTCTAATGTATTGCTAATTTAATTTTCATCTATAATTTTTTCTAATACATATTCGCAACTAAAACTCATCTAGCTACAACCGGTGCAAATAATTTACTTGTCTTCCTCTGTTTATCTTAAACTAAATCGAAACTTCCATGGGAAAGGTTTCTTTCCAAAAACTACTTGTTTGTGGAAACCAATTCCACGGGCTTCTTCACAGCTTACTACAACTTGATCATTTCAAGTTCACTGTAAAAACATTCTTGTCGAATTGCAACCAGCGCCATCAATCCTTAGTGATACCCTAACGTCCACCTGAAAACTCATTTGAATTTATATCCTCGAATGGCTTTAAGTTCCCAATAAGTGTTTAAAAAGTGGGAAACAACTCCGTTCATTTCTGACAGATTATGGATATCTACTGAAGGGTGGATCAGATCGATATAAACGTCTTATTGATACATTTGAGCGCATTTAAAATATTTCCTCATCTGTGGCTTTTCTCTTCTTTAAATATCTAACCCTTTTTTTATGAGGATGTGGCACGTCAGACATTTACTTATTATTTCAGACACTAACAAAGAGATACATTTTTAATAATAACCATTCCTTTGAGTACAATTATTTGCTATTCTCTTGTATTGTTTCACGGGCATATTCGACAGGTGGTTTTTGAAATCCTTTTTCATGAGTCCAGTTGCTCCTATAATTAATGGAATAATGGGGATCTTAAGATTCCAGTTCCTTTTCATATTGTACATAATACATTGGTATTTTTTATCTTTTTCCCTCTCAGCTCTGTTAAGACAATCGCCGTTAGAGATACATACTTAAACTAAGGTTGCTACTTTCTCCCTCTTGTCACATATCACTACATAAGGCTTAGCCGCCCGGTTTCTAGGTATCTAGCTGTAGGAATGTCATAGTCATAATGGATATTGTATGACTTATTTCCAGCTGTTGGTTCTGGTATATGTTCCCACAATTTGCTGCTACACTGGCGCGTTTGGCAAGGAAAATCTTATTTTAAACATATGCGTAAAGAAATGCGTAAAGAAAAAAAAACGATAGAAAAACAATTCTTTTTGACATATGGACGTATCTGTTATAAGATGCGTCCATTAAATTTTCAAATAATGTAATTTAAAACTTACTGTAACGGACAAGAAAATGATATTTCAAACTTAAGCGTGATATTATATTTCTGGAGATTCCCGAGTTCGAAATGATATACTTGAAGAATATTAGAGGTGACATCGGTCAAAACGTTGTGCATATAACACTCAAGATGCGAACAGTACTACAAATAATCCTAATAATTCAAATTAAGCGTGACAGACAAAAGAACATGACATTTCAAATGTATTCATAACAGCTGAGCAAAAAGGTCGATTTCAACTTTATACGTGACTAACATACGTACAGAAAGCGCCTCATATAGGCCTGCTTGTATTTTTGTTCAATTAAACACTGCGTTTAATGAATAACATTGCAATTCTTATATAATTGTGACAGACAGACATATTGCCCTACGGAATAACTGATCGACCCGCCTACAGACCGACAAACTCTCACTGAGATGCGTGCACGTGAAAGTAGAATCAAATTATAACGAAAGCAAAAGGCAAAAGCAAACGAAAATTTTATCGAAACCCAAAAGCAAAAACAAATTGAATAACTCTGATATTAACGCAGAAGGCCAAATCAGTAATACATTTGGTTTATCCTTATCAATAGTAACACGAAGAGTCAACATTCATATCATTTCACTAAGCCGTAAAGGAATATCAGTTAAAAAGAAAAGCCACGTACCAAACCCAGCACTATTTATCCTTTTGCTTTCATAATAGACACGCCGTGCATGTACAATTCCACTCGCTTACGCACATAGCTGTATAGAGCAATATACACACACATGAACACATATATATTCAGACCCACACACACACACGTGAATATATATGCATACTAGCAGGGCTATCCTGCGTTAATCGGGACCGTATAAACAATGATAAAAATGAAGTCGATTTTGAACATATTTTTTATTCTTAGCATAGAGGAATTGTTTATGTCTATTACTCATTTGCTATCTCGAGCAAAAGAATATTTTACCTACTATAGGACGATTATTACACAGCATATGTATGAAATAAGTGTACCTTCCCTAGAACAGGAAATTTATATGAAATACAAATATGAATCTGATTTTTCGACCCCTTGCCCTATCTTTGAATACCCTTTATGTAAAATTTCAAATATTTAGACCAGAAATTTTCTGAGTAATTTGGAAGAAACCGCAGAGGTCAATTTTTTTTCACTTTGACCCCTATTATGACCCCTTAAAATTTATCGTTTTGGCCTCAAATCAAGTTATTAAGTAAGATCCATGTCCAAGGAATCTATATCTAATATTTAAAGTGCGCAGACCCAAAATTGTCGGAGGAGTTTGGTAGAGTTCTCAAAGATCAAATTGTTGAGCTTTGACCACTTAATCCCCAAATTTCTGGCCAAAAACCGATCACATCGATTTTCCCAAATCTCAGTACCCTGTATATCAAATTTCGAGTCTGTAGAATAAAAATTGACAGATTTATTTCGTAGGGAAATGTACACACACACAGACACACACACAAACACACACAGACACGTTCACTTTTATATATATACTAGCATTTCAGCCCGGCGTAGCCCGGGTGTTTGGAGGTGTATGTTGAGAAAAAAAAAAGAAAAAGAAAAAGCGGTCAATTTTTTTAAACTTTGACCCCTACTATGTCCTCTTAACATTTATTGTTTCGGACTCAAATCAAGTTATTAAGTTATATCCATGTCCAAGGAACCTATATCTAAAATTTCAAGTGTTTAGACCCACAATTGGCGGAGGAGTTTGGTAGAATTCTCAAAGGTCAAATCGTTGAACTTTGACCCCTTGCTCGGGTTTTTGGAGGTGTATGCTGTGCAAAAAAAGCAAAAAAACATAAAAAATGGTTAATATTTTAAAACTTTGACCCCTATTATGACCCCTTAAAATTTATTGTGTCGGGCTCAAACAACTTTATTAAGTTAGATCCATGTTCAAGGAACCAATATTTAACATTTCAAGTGTCTAGACCCAAAATTGTCGGAGGAGTTTGGTAGAGTTCTTAACGGTCAAATCGTTGAAATTTGACCCCTTAACAGCCAAATTTCTGGCTGACACCCGTCACATCGATTTTCCCAAATCGCAGTACCCGGTATTTCAAATTTCGAGTCTATAGACTAAAAATTGACAGAGTTATTGCGTAGGGAAATGTACACAGACAGACAGACACACAGACACACAGACAGACAGACACGTTCACTTTTATATATATATATATATATATATATATATATATATATATATATATATATATATATATACATCGACTAAAGGTAAATGTAGGGTTTTCTTGGCTTTTCATATAAGTACTGTATTGCACAGGTACTTATTTCTTGAATAGAATACAGTACAAGTATGTTACAGGTAAGAGTTTATTTTTACATTAGAGCGCTATAGTGAAGACGCACCGTATTTCTTACATATATCGGATATATTGCATTATTTTCGGTTTTGGTTACTTTTATGCACGAATGGCGTGCAATAAGTAATGCCCCTGACCCACTTCCCATAGCAACGAAACTTGGCACAGTTATTACTCTTTCTCTACATAGGAACTACCCAGAATTATGCATTTCTGCCATCGTTTGATGCAGCTCTGGAGACTGTTTTTGTAGAGCACCCCAGGTTGGTCCTCCAACCACGATGTTGACTTCAGAAATCAAGGCTGCATAATCTGGGAAACACTTTCCTTTCAAAATAAACTTCATGGCTGGGAAGAGGTGAAAGTCAGAGGGTTCAAGCTTAGGAGAGTAGGGAGGATTGGCGTGGATTTAATAACTACAAGTCCGTGCTTCTTATCTGGCGACATGCGAGTTATGTTATGCGTTGTCCTGCAGGAGGAGGGTACACTTGCTGATCTTGCCCAGCCTCTTGATTTTGATAGCTTCCCTTAATTTCCTCAAAAGTGAAGCATAATAGGCTCCTGTAATTGTGGTACCCTTTGCCAGGAAATCTGTCATCACTACTCCGTCCTGGTCGCAGAAGACTGTGAGCATGACCTTGCCAGCGGAGGGATGCTCCCTTGGCTTCTTTGGAGGTGGTGAGTCCAAGTGTTTTCATTGCATTGACTGGGATTTGGTATCTGGATCATAGTGATGGACCCAGATTTCATCCTGTGTAATCAGTCTTTTGAAAAACTTTGACTCATCTTCTTGGCACATCTCCAAATTCATCCTTGAGCACTCGACGCGTTCTCGCTTCTGGAATGGTGTGAGCAACCTGAGAATCCATCTGGCAGACACCTAATGCATATGCAAATGGTCATGAATGATAGTTTCCACAGACCCTGTACTAATCTTGACATCTTCGGCTATTTGCCGAATAGTAATGCGCCGATCTTCCAAAATGGCAGCCTCAACTTGAAGGACAGATGCCTTATCAATGGAAGAAAGGGGGTGCGACCAGGTCTGGGAGCTGTTTCCACAGACTTCCGGCCATGTTTGAATTCACGATGCCAGCGTTTTACAAGGTCATGTGATGGGGCATTATCACTATAAGTTTCTTTCATTTCATCAAAAGTATCCTGTGGTGTGCGGCCTTTAAAATACAAAAACCAAATCACTGCTCGACATTCAACAGGCTCCATTTCACACCTGCCTCAGTTCAAACACCTGTAAAACAGAAACCACAATTAGTTTAGAGCTGTATTTTTTCACATAACGTGTACAGATAAAAATCATTGCACATGCAAAATTTCAGCCCGATCAGACAACTGGAAATGGGTCAGGGACATCATTTATGGCACGCCCCTCGTATGTCAGGGTTAAGATTTTATTTGTTTTTCATATACGTACTATACTCTAAAAGTACCTTATTTATTGTGTGAGACACTTTACAAAAAGCTTATTTCTAATTTAAAAAGGAAAGAAGTAAATGATTTTTCGTAATTTCATGTTGTCCTTAATTTTCTGTACATCAGGGATAAGAATTTGTTTGGTGTTTTTTTTTTCATCTGGGTGCTATAAGGAAGAAACACCTCATTTCTTAATTTAAAGTCATACTACTCGAATATTTAACCTTATTTTCGCTATAATAAATCTTATGCACGTCACAGGTAAGATGTTCTTTGTTTTTTCTTTCATGTGAATACTATACTGTATAAGTACCTTATTTCTTGGGTAGAATTTCTTAGCAGTATGTGATCAGTGTATGTTATTTTTGGATTATAACATCAATACAAATACAGGAACTTAAAATACTTAAAATTCATAATGACGGTTAATTAGTTTAGAAGTGAATCCAATAATACAAATATATGAATATATACATATATTAAAAATTTATAATAATCGGTTAATTAGTTTACTAGTGAATCCAGTATATACAAATAAAAAAAGATAGATACATGCTTAAATTTCATAATGATCGGTTAATTAGTTAAGGATTGAAATGGATTTAATATTGTTCATTTTAAAAGTGTGTTTTTCGCAACGTCTGCTGCGAGGCCGTTCTGGTGAAAATTTTCGAACGATATAGGGTTTGAATTTGTTCGTATAAACAATATCAACTACTGCAATCTTACGAAGTGTTTTTATAGGATCTTGCGTTTCCTAAACCACAGTTCTCACTCCATGAAATAATCGAGGTATGTAGGCAGTCAAGATCAGACAGACTGTGTCGCTGTACAAAAACGTATTTTGTTGTCTAAGAGAGAACATCACGTGACAATGTTTAAATGAATGGTATTGGAAGGATAATATTTTATTCAGTTTTGTATTCAATTTTTAACCAACATATTTGTTCCATAATATATATATATATATATATGGGAGTTACAAATTATCAAGGCCATAAGAGCAACCAAGGATAAGGGTTAATGAATGTATGGTGGTACTGTAGTAATCGTTAATTGCTTGAATTGGGTAGAATATGATACTCTATAAGGATGGCTCAACAAGAACTTGTTTACATTAGATCTGACGGTTAGCATGTTCTATTCAAACGGGAAGCAGGCCAGCGGGGCAGTGTTTCAATGGCGAGCACTTTTGGGAAAGACGGTTTGCTCATGGAATCTGCGTTTAGATTTTGGCACTGTTAGAAAGTAAGGGAAACCGTATATAGTTGTTTAGCCAGTCGAGTGTTTTTGTGAAAGTTTTGCGAGGGGGACCATAGGCTGCAGTTCAGTCGAACATTTGTCATGATAGAGCAGTGACATGCTCGCAATCTCTCTTCTGTGAAAAATAGATTGCAAAGAAGATAAATTAGCATCATATACTAGGTTTCGAATTCGGTTTTAACCCCTATCAAGGCTAGATAAGGCGCGCCGAGCAACTTCGTCCCCGATGCGGAAAAAATATTTCATTTTAGGACGTACTTGACTCTTATTTCATATAGAGGAATGCATCGGCAATGAAATACCTACTCGAGCAGTAGAGGGATCCAACTATTTTTCCAGCGGTTTTGGCAACAGATTTGATGTGTTTCATGTAAGATCAGCAGCGAAGGTCAATTCCAGAAGCATACCAATACATGAAGTTTCCCCAAGACAAGAGCAATTCATTTCAATTGGGGCGTGATGGAGAGTCACAGCGATTATGACGACACAAAGGAAGTTAGGTTTTCGATGGATTAAAATTAACCTGACACTTTTTTCCACACTACATCACGTTCTCACGATCAGAAGAGAGAGAATCAGAAAGATTTTGGTCATTGCTTGCCTTTGAAGTGTTGCCATAAATGAATTTATACGAATGAACTAAGAATGTGATTTGGAAGATCATTGATGAAAATCAAGAAGTGATGTGGGCCCAAAATGTAACCTTAATATCATGAGTTTCTGATTTCTGCCCATGAACGATTACTCTTATTAAACTATCAGAAAGAAAGGATTTAATAATTGCGAGGATATTTCCAGCTATTTCTATAGCTATATTGTATCTTGTGAAGTAAAGCTTTATTTAATTCTGTGTGATATAACATTAGCTGTAGATACGCAGAACAGAAACCATATTGTATGTCACTGAGCAGGTTATTTTTTACTGAGGTGATTAACAACTTCTCTGTTCATCACAAATTACTTCTGATGCACAGGAAACTGATTGGTCTATAGTGAGAGGGAGATAACCGATTTCTGAAATTTTTAATAATGAGACATACTGATGTAGTTTTCCAGAGTAATAGGAAGTATCTCTCTTTAAGAAAAAAATATATGTTAAGAGATCCGACTCTATCTCTCTCTCTCCCAATCTTTCTCTCCCTCTATTTCTCTCTGTCTCTTTATCTCTCTCTAGTTGTCTTTCTCTATCTCCCTCTCTGTTTCTATCTATCGCTACCACCCACTTATATATATATATGTAGAGAGAGCAATACAGAGACAGAGAAAAAGTGACAGAGAAAGTTAAAGAGGGATAAATACACACACACACACACACAAACACACACACACACATATATATATGTGTATATTGCTTTAAAATCGCAAATAATCACATAAAAAATTGTTCTTGATGCGTAGACAATCTTTATAAAACTATAAAAAATGGCAATTTAATAAAAATAATAATAGCGATTTACTTGCCAACATTATATTAAATATATTTAGAGAGAGTTCAAGAGTCACAAATGTTGAATTATCAGTTGAACAACTTTTATAAGAAGCACCTCTGTACATCTCATATCTTGCGTTAATCAGTCGTGATACGTCAATTTTGTGATTTTAATCAGCACTTTAATATTACAAACATAATTTCTTAAAAAAAATACACACCAGTCCACCAACATTCTGTTAGCACCTGTAAAACACCCTATCGTCTCATATTTGAAGGCATTTCATATTCTGCAAAAAATTAAAGTTTAATTCTTCGCTCATTAGTTTCTTGGTAAATTTAGCGTTAATCTAGGCAAGTTTGAATACGTTTTATTAAAAAAAAAACAATTACTCGTCGATAGGAAGAATACTTGGCAACAAGCGCTAATAGGATACATGAAACGCTTGAAAATAATGTATGAAATTAAATAAGTTATAGAGACAGTTTACAACAAAAAGTTGTAAATATTAAATTTGAAGACTACCATATTAATTCCTTAGCGGTTGCAGTATCATATTAATGTGTCTGGACGAGGCACTAGGAGGAAACATGTGTATGTACTTATGCTCTTAAGTTAGTCGTTTTACTCCTGCCAAAGTACACTGTTTTCTTTACAATCTTAGCAGCTATTTTTACAGGAGAAAAATATCAAAAGTGTTCCATGGGTCAAACTACCTTATATATCAAATTTCATATCTGTAGACCAAATAATGAGAGGGAAGTTTCGTAGAGTATTTCCGTATACACACTAGCAAGTTTATTTAATTATATATATATATATATATATATATATACATATATATATATATACAATTATTACTATATATATATATATATATAATTATAGATATATATATATATATATGTATATATGTCTTATAAAATAAAAATCAATGTCATGTTTATTGGACTAAAACATTATATATATAACTATTACCAGCATATATATATATATATATATATATATATATATATATATATATATATAATATTGGGATTGCAGAAATTCTCTCTCTGGACCAAAGTACCGTATGTTTGCAATGACAAATGCATCATGCAAAATGTCTAGATTATTAACCACTATCTTATGTAACTTAAGAACGCCATTTTAAACACATTTGGTCGTTATAATAAAATCCTACAATTCATCTTAGAAGCAATATCATCACAATCGCAACCACTTTAGAGGAGGTCGTTCCTATTTTCCTCTCTACATAACAAGTCTTCCCCGCACCGGTCATCGCCGGGAGTATTTCTGCACTTTCGAGAGATATGAGTTTTCACCCTTATTAACTGGATCATATTCTAATAGATATAACATAATCTTTCCATTTCCCAATTTAAATAATATAAATTCTCCCTTCTCACATTGCGACATATCCTATTGGCTACAAATTGTTCTCCCAGAATCCACATCTTATTAAAAAAATGAACGCCTTACAAGTGTTCAAATATGGCGCCATTCTCTATCGTTTTAAATAAAATAAACCTAATAATAGATATTAACCAACTGCGACGCATCGAGGCATTTTTATAAGCTAAGAATTTTTCATTTTTACATTAAATATACCGTAGATGTTAATTGTTTTTATACAGTTACACTACCGTGGTAAATCTTTTGTGTTTACATAAATCGTACATGTTGTTAATAGATACTGTATTTCGACACATCGACACATGCTTTTAAGCCATCATTTTTTCCTTTTGTTTTCTTTTTTAAAGCTAGATACGTATTTGTCCCATTTTTTAAAGTACGATTTCATTAAATTCTTTCTTTATACGCTAAATAAAATTTAAAAAAAGGATTAAGCGAATACTATAAAGGATATCCGGAATTTTGACGAAACATTGCTGACTTTAACATTTAATCAGAACCAGAAACTGATGGATTACATACTACAAAATCTCCTTATGTGTGATTTTAAAGCCTTTAAACTGTCTATTTCTGAGTATTTGCAAAGTGTGGGAGCATGTGTGCGGGTGTGAGTGTGTGTTTGTGTGGGTGAGTGTTCGTGCGTGTGTGTGCGCGTGTGCGTCTTTGTGTGTTATTGTGTGAGTGTGTGTGCGTGCGTGCGTGCCTGTGTATGGTTGTGTGGGTGTGGGCGTGTGTTTTTGTGCGATACAACTTAATCTAATATTTTCGTCAACCAGACTCAGCCACGACAACGCGTGACCGGGCAGGTACATCTAGTATATATATATATATATATATATATATATATATATATATATATATATATAAAGCATTTCTATATACTGAAACATATTTATCCTAAATCTAACGCAAGTACGAAGAATGAAAAAAGTATGCATAAACTAACATCCACGACTGAGTATATTAAGTAGTTCGCTTTTTTAAATTTGTAAATAGGAGAAGTAGGCATTTAAAATCCAGAGCGTAAAAATCTAAACTTATTAGCTATATGGAAGATATAGAAAAATATTTTCGCGTGCTGCAACGTATAACTTTTAAATTCTATGCAAAATGTAGAAACTATGCATAAATAAAATTCAGCGTAATAGTAAAATGATACCAATCATCTAACAATATACCATACAAAATGTATAAGCAATAAATTAACGCTAGTTTTTTTATAAGGAATATGCTAATTAGTCGACCTTTATGCAGTTGCTCGCATATTTATGACTCAGTATATAAAGAAGAGTGTTTTATTGAATAAAAAAACAGGGTTTTAATATCAATATTAGATAGAGGAAAACTCAACTTTATACAGTTCTCTGTATATTTGTTTTCATTTTCGATATATTATTCTACGTATCAATCTGCCTATATGTCTATCTTACATTACACATTAATGTTTCTATGTATATATATATATATATATATATATATATATATATATATATATATATATATATATATATATATAAATGTATATCATTAAGTACATTGATTCATAAAAAGAAAGATAATATATTAACGAGAATATATGAAAAAAATATCTGTGTTAGCCTTAAATGTCAATATTTTCCTATTACGCAATATCACTACATGCGTGCGATGCGAATAACTGATCTTTTTCATCGAAGCCGATTATTTGCTGGGATTTATGTACATTTCTCTATTAATAAGTAAGGGGACGGCAATAAAACCAACACCGAATAAAAACGAACAACCTTTTTTTCTGTTTTTATTGCATGCTTTGAGAGATAATATCTATAGAAGTAATAGATACCCGAGTAGATCCTAATGTATGCTCCGCTATCGAATGGAGCACACTGGTAGATGGAATAGTTTAGACATGATGTAATACAATATTTTTTCGTAAAACTAATAAAGTTTTCTAGAACATCATTATCGAATATTAAAAAATAGAACAAAACACAAACTTTTTATATATATGATTTTCGTCATATCTAGTAGTGAGTTCGATAGCTCAAATGATGCTAGTGATCAAACTCGGAAGTGACTTAAAATCTGGGTTTCGAATCTTGATGCATACGCGTTACATATATATATATATATATATATATATATATATATATATATATGATTACTTCAATTAATCACATAAATTAATATACGAAGATATAATTTTATGCGTAAATTTATCAGTATTTACTTCAACAGTGCTTAATACATAGGTAGAGTTAAGTAGAAAGTTATGAAAATATATATGGCAATACAGCTACACAGAATATTCCGCGTTTCATTATCGTGAGAATTCGTCAAGCTTATGACTTAGGCATAAGGCTAACGAACTCTCACAAGAATAAAACATGAAATATTATGTGTAGCTTTATTGCCATATATATTTTCATGACTTACTATATATATATATATATATATATATATATATAAATATATATATATATATAAATATATATATATAAATATATATATATATATATATATATATATATATATATATATCGAGACAAATTATCCAACGCTGATCTTTTCACAAAGTGTAATATTTCTGGAATTAAGTTATTCTTTATTCAATGACAATTGCAGTGAAGTGGTCATGTCCTGAGAATGTCTACTGACAGGATACAAAAAAAACCCTCATGTACAGTCGGACGGAGGGAAAAAGATATGGGGCGATCATTACTACGACACATACATCAGACTTGAGAACGAGGTCGTGGAGATCTTGCATAGAGTGGAAATCACTTTTTTTTTGGGGGGGGGGGTTTCGCTGTCTTTATCCGGACAGTTTAAATCATCTGCGTGTAATAAGGGAAAGACCTTAATAGTCAGTCGCCTTACCATCGACCGCATCACTGAATCCACATACTTGTACTATGTGTGGACTCGTTTGTAAGTCTCTTTCAAGGCTTATATGTTATCTGAGGCTGAATCATGAACGAATTTACAAAATAATTGTTGGAACCTCATATGTCGAAATAGACGGAAGAGTTCAATATATATGTTTATGTATATATATATATATATATATATATATATATATATATATATATCTGTGTTTATGTATTGTTCTATTTTTGCGTATGTGTATGTATAAAGATGTGTATAAGCTGAAAAAAACATATAAATATGGAGAAATTAAAATTGAGTGTATAGGCATGTTAAATAAATGGATATTTACAAGTAGGTGTGGATTATTTTCAACAGTTAATTCTAGAAAAGGGTTCCTAACACCCCTATAGCCAAGTTTAAAATTTAGTACCGTGTAATAAATTCGTATGGGTTTTCTGAAGACAAAAATTAATTAAACTAAATTATATATATATACATATATATATATATATATATATATATATATATATATATATATATATAAATCACCAAGGAAAAGTAACCCTCTCATCTAATTCTAATTAAATAAAGGTTTAGAAAAAAATCAAAGTGAACTATATATTCTCATATGTACTCAATACTGTGTGTACGATAAAGAAAATTTTACTTATATATATATATATATATATATATATATATATATATATATATATATATATATATATATATATAGGACCCATATAAATATCTTCAACACAGATAATGGACATGTTAAAAAGCACGAAGGGTTGTACTTACAGCTTGATGGAATTTTAAATTAATTAATTATATCTGATGAGATGAAACTATGAAAATTTGTAATGGTATAAAACTTAAAATTGTCTGATTTATGTCGAAACAATTGTAATATCCGAAATAATATAAGCATTAAGTTATTCCTTCTTGTTTCTTTTTGTTTTAGTCAGTATATATATATATGTGTGTGTGTGTGTGTGTGTGTGTGTGTGTATGTGTATGTGTGTGTGCGTGCGTGCATGTGTGTGTGTTGTGTCGTAGGAGGTCATATTGAAGAAATATGACGCTGAGTTCATATTGGGCCAATGCATATTACTGATATAACGATAGTGATGGGGGGACATTTATAAATATTATGATAGTGATGATAGGGAGAGAAACATTTATATATATATATATATATATATATATATATATATATATATATATATCAGTTCTTATATTTATTGTAACACATATAGAGAGGAGGAGAGATACATATTCTTGGAAGGGTTAGACAAAGTTAGTTAAAAGATGAATAACACATTACGTTTTGGGCGTTGAATGATGACAAATCACATTTATCTTTCAGTTGAATGACGACCCGAAGACAAACAGTTACAAAATATCGATGGTGATTCTTTATTCATTGATCGGTCGAATAATGATGACGTCAGGAATTTAAATTCAAAATCTACTACCCTTCGCCACTAAGGGGACCCTCCTCTGACCATGTCAACTCTTGGCCGATCTACTCTCTCCGACCGACTCTGCTGACTGTTCTGCCTCAACTTCCTTGATCTTGCCGTCAGAAGTGTGTTTCCCAAACGTGACCAATTCACATGGCTATGCACACTTTTTCCAAAACACACTTCTGCAACAAAGACTCCTCTCCTAACCTATTTTTAACCTAACCTATTTTTGTATGTTTTATTTGTATTGTTCATTCTTTTTAACTGACATTATAATATTCATTATAATATTCAGCTTTATAAAAGAATGAACAGTCAATTCTGTTTACAATAAAGACAATATCCAACTATTTCTAATAGAATTAAACAATAGACCTTTTTAACATTCTGCGTTCTAACATTCTATTTCTTAACCTTGCTTACAAGGTTCGAGTCTCGGCTTATCCTAATCTCATTTTTATTTATCTAATGTTCTTCTTATTTACATGGAAAAGAAACAACCTTTTTCTCGTTATATATATATATATATATATATATATATATATATATATATAATTTCATTGGTCTACATATCATTTCGTCTTTTTTATCCTTCTTTTACTTTTCTTGTTCTCAATAAACATCTAGGTCGTACAGACCACATCATTTTTTCCACTCATTATGCACGTGCTAAAAACATTCCGTTTTACATCTTTTTTCTAAGCTTTACTATTATTTAAAAAATTTAAATTCTGTCTATTTCCGAAAGACACCCGGTGTTTCCTACGAAACTGATAGAGCTATCGTTTTGATGATGTCCTCTCCTGTTTAATATATTCTCCTTTTTTATTTCTTCATGTACTTTGTAACCGCGGAAGCTCATTATATGATATATAGTGTATTTTATCTTAATATATATATATATATATATATATATATATATATATATATATATATATATTTGTGTGTGTGTATGTATGTGTGCGAATCAGATTTTTCTTTTGCTGACATTGATGCCTTTATCCTTCTAGATAGAATTATTTCTAAAAAGACGTTTGATATTTGCCACGGGAAGCTGCAAGTGAAAGTGTTTCTATGCAATGAACTGTAATTGAACTTGGCATACCCAGATTCTAAGCCGGTGTCATTAATCACTTAACCGTCGTCATTTCCTATATACATGATGACAATTATAGAATAAACAATCCAATCTATTGAAATTTGAGAAAAAGAAAACGCAGAAAAGAAGGAGAAAACGTTGTTGAACAAATAATTTGTTTTCGATTTTTCTTCTTTTATATATATATATATATATATATATATATATATATATATATATATATATATATACATACATATATACACACACACATATATATATAACTACTTCATTTACTCACATAAAATTAATATACGAAAGTATAGATTTATGCGTAAACTTTAAGTATTTACTTCAAAGTGCTCAATACGTAGGTAGAACTAGTTAGTAATTTATAAGTGTAGCTTAATCGCCATATATATTTTATAAATAATTATATATATATATATATATATATATATATATATATATATATATATATATATATATATATATATATATATATATATCAGAAGTAGATTTTAATAAAACTGTTTTGGATTATAAATATCTCTAACCATCTTCTGTTATTTAAAAGAATTTCACATATATTTGAGCTCGTTCTCTATAGACTCGAAAACGACTGGGTCGATTTTTCTGAAATTTCACACAAAGCTATTTAGTGTACTTGACAATATTTGAGAGGTTTTCTATCGATAATCAGTTGTCGAAAGAATCCGATGAAAGAAAGAAGAGGCGTAACATTACAACTGTATTTGAGACGTTTTATTAGAACCCAAGCAGAAAGGCCCAACATGAAAAATCAGCATTAGTTTCCTTGATATGACAGGCCCGTGATCGAAATAAATGTTTCTGTTTAAAACACAATTTCGCAATGGTACTTGATTTTTTCATTTGAAACTTAAATTCAAGTAATTATCACAGCACACGCAGTAATGCCACGCACATAAAATTAACAGTAGTTTTAATTAATGTTTCTGTTTAGAGCACAATTGAAAATGATTGTCGACTTTTGTATTTTAACCTTTAATGCAAGCCATTATTATTAAAATAATTTCATAAAATCAACAGTAAGTTCTCTACAGTGCAATGTAGACTACAATGTATTGTGAACATAATCACCGCGAGAGGCATGTTTAGCTTCCTTTATGCCCATCTCGGTAGATTACGAATTACAGTAAGGAATAAATCAATCTGATTTAAATATGTGCTATTTCATCGATTTTGATGACATCATTGATCATGGCTAACGTCATTTAACCCTGATAGTATATATATATATATATATATATATATATATATATATATATATATATATGTGTGTGTGTGTGTGTGTGTGTGTGTGTATAATGGGCGGAAGTCTCTCGAGAGCTCTTTCAGCTATCGTTTCATCAGGAGAAAATCGATAACGTAAAATAATAATACTATGTCGAAAGTAAAGAGTTCTGATGGGGAACCATTGAATGTGCCAAAAAATACGGGGACATTAAAATAAAGTTTATTAACGTTTAAAAAGAGATTAAAATATTGACACAACGAGGAAAAAAATGGGAGAAAAGATTCAAAGTTCCCCAAAGACAAACAATGCGTTAGATGTTTCTTTATGCCGGCACAAAGAAGGTTTCTGCGCCGCAATAGAGACAGAGTCCAAAATCTTTAAATGGTGTGTGGAGTCCGCTCTATGTAGCACCTCGAACCATTCTATTTTATATCTATCAATTATATACAGCACGTGTTGTCAACCAAATGCGGGCCAATAGCAGAGTCCAAGGCTGCAGAAGGAGGGAGACTAACAGACCCCATCCTCCCTTGTCTGATCTTCGATGGAACTAGCTGGTCGCTACGAGTCAAAAGATGCAAGGTGGTTCGCCCAACATAACCAGCATCGCACTGGCATTTGAATTGATATACAATATTGCTATTTTGGATGTAAGGCAAATTATCCTTGCGAAAAGGAGGAAATGCAGGTCTCGTAGTATATACCAAACGCAAGGACACAGAATAAAAGCAATCATAAATACTTCTGCGAATCTGTTTGGAAAGTCTGTTACTCTTTTCACATATCCACGGTAATTTTAAATAAACCGGGCATTTCAAAGGTCCAAACTTTTTAGGGGATTTAAAATCCGCAACCTTTCTGAAAATACAGTCATCAATAAGGTCAACAGGATAACCATTATTGATGAATATTTCCCTGATCTTATATAGTTCCGCGTCCAATCTTTTAGGCGAACAAATCATCAGGGCTCTATGTACCAAAGTAGTAATTAAGCTGGCCTTACGTGATTTTGGTACAAAAGACAACCAGTTCACATATGGGCCAGTAAATGTCGGCTTCCTATAAATTGTAGTGAGAAAGCGTTCTTTTCCTTCTTTTGCGTAGTGAGAAACCCGTTCTTTTCCTTCTTTGCGGTACGGGTTCGAGCCTGCCTTCCTACTACCACTTTTTTTTTTTTGCTCAACATACACATCCAAACACCCGGGTAATGCCAGGCTGAAATGCTAGTCTATATATCTATAACAGTGAACGTTTTCTGTGTGTGTGTGTGTCTGTGTGTGTGTCTGTGTACATTTCCCTACGCAATAACTCTGTTAATTTTTAGTCTACAGACTCGAAATTTGATATACAGGGTACTGAGATTTGGGAAAATCGATGTGATCGGTTTTTGGCCAGCAATTTGGCGATTAAGGGGTACAAAGTTAAACGATTTGACCTTTGAGAACTCTACCAAACTCCTCCGACAATTTTGGATCTAATCACTTGAAATATTAGATATAGGTTCCTTTGGGCATGGATCTAACTTAATAACTTGATTTGAGCCCAAAACAATAAATTTTAAATTGTCATAATAGCGGTTAAAGTTTTAAAATATTGACCTCTGCGGTCTCTTCCAAATTACTCAGACAATTTCTGGTCTAAATATTTGAAATTTTACATAAAGGGTATTCAGAGATAGGGCAAGCTTTTTCATCAGTTTGGGTCGAAAGTTTTTAGTTAGCAATATATAAATGTATGTATGTATGTCTGTTGCATGTCTGCCTTAAACTGTCAATAGAGGCGACGGATTTTACCAAGATCAGTAGCGTTTTTAAGTTCGACCTTTCATATGACAAGTATCGAAAAATTGGCTATAAACATTAATATCTTCCCCTTCAACTAGGCAGGCGAGGGGTCACTTTTTTCGCAGATATTTTGCAAAGTTATTCTCTCCTTTAGATTGTCTAGCCTTAATTTTAAAAAATGTCGCTTCCGGTTTGGCGGTGGTCGTAACAGCATAAACGTTAGATTTTACCCTGTTCTTATCCTCTTTTGCGGTACGGGTTCAAGCCTTCCTTTCTACTACCACATTTCTTTTTGTTTAACATACACATCCAAACACCCGGGCAACTCCGGGCTGAAATGCTAGTTATATATATATATATATATATATATATATATATATATATATATATATATAGAGAGAGAGAGAGAGAGAGAGAGAGAGAGAGAGAGAAAGACAAAGACGGAGAGAGAGAGGAGGAGGAGAGAGAGTGAGTGAAATTTATAAATATTTTCGTGTGCTAGAACGGTTTCATCTTAAATTAAACGCAATTATGTATAATCTAGAAACTATGCATAAATGTAATTCAGCATTATAGTGGAATAGGTTCAATGACCTTATAGGAAACCATAAAAATGAATAAATAATTAATTAAGGCTTGTTTTCAGTCACTTAACATTTCTGTAGTCGCTCGCATATCAAAGAGTGGGTATATTAAGAAGTTTGTTTTAATAATGTTAATAGAAAATGTAATTTTTATATCAATGTTAGAGCGAGAATAAACGCAGCTTTATAGGTATATAGATTATTATTATTATTACTACTACTACTCATACTACTACTACTAGGACACATGGTGAAAACATGATCAAAACCAGCATAAATTTCTTTCCCCAAAACAAAATAACTTATGATTATCTATGCGTTATCATATGGTAGTTGTTTAAATTACTGACTATGGATAAACAGCTAAAAATATTAACACGGGTAGATAGCGCCGGTTACCATCCTCAAAAATTGTGCGTACTGGCGGCAGTGGCCAAAATGAAATCATCTGGCTTTCATCGTCGGACATTGTCTGGAACTTGCAAGATCTAGCCGGCAATTCGCCTGTCTTTAATTGTCAGGTACTGTCATCGAGTGGCGGAAAGCATTATCCACGTTGGTCGTTGTTCTTTTACGTTGACTACTCTCGCTTCATAGCACTGACGAGCACTGCTGTTTCAAATCGATTACTGCTGTTTTTAGGCGATAACTGATGTTTTTATGTGATTACTTTTATGTATTGACGGATTGTATGTATTGACTGGTGGCCTCCTGCGAGCAATGTCTGTCTTAACAACTGTAGGTCATTGGCCGTAATCGTGGCTCAAAGGTGACCAATGATCAATTTTGTTGCAAGCTTGAAGAAAGTAACCAGCATTTAATTTTCTGTTCAGAGCATACATGATCTGCCGCGTCGGAGCAGAATACGGACCGTGTTATTTGTTAGTTCTGATATCCAGTCTAAATGCAATTGTATCTAGTAGTGTTTGCGTGTGGCAATGTTATGTGAAAGTTCATAATAGTTACAAAAATTGTCATTATTTTAGCACGTTCTATATTCTGCATAACTATCCTGGACAGATATGAAAAGTTGATACAAAATATGAACAAATAAATTGAAGAAGTAAAAAAAAAAGTTTTAATATGAGAATGTTTTGAAAGGGGCACTGCAAGTTTTTATTCCGTTGCCTTAGTATTACGAAAGTAGATCTGGTTCGTTTCAATTACGGTAAAAACACCCCCTTCTGTTTTTAAATTAGTTCTGAAAAGGACTAATTGTACTTAATGTGAAACGGAATAGTCTATATGAATGTGAAAGTAAATAAATTGTCAATGAAGTTTGTGTATATTTTTTAAAAAGTCGATCTTGTCTGGTTCAATATATTCGATTCTGTTGTTATGCGACTAAAGAAAAAAGTTGAAGTAAAGTGAAATAAAGTAAAGTAAAATGAAGTAAAGTGAAATGAAGTAAAGTGAAATAAAGTAAAGTGAAATGAAGTAAAGTGAAATGAATTAAAGTGAAATAAAGTAAAGTGAAATGAAGTGAAATGAAGTCAAGTGAAATGAAGTAAAGTGAAATAAAGTAAAATGAAATAAAGTAAAATGAAATAAAGCAAAGTGAAATAAAGTAAAGTGAAATGAAATAAAATGAAATAAAGTAAAGTTAAATAAAGCAAAGTGAAATAAAGTAAGTGAAATAGAGCAATTTGAAATAAAGTAAAGTGAAATGAAGTAAAGTGAAATGAAGTACAGTGAAATGAAGTAAAGTGAAATGAAGTAAAGTGAAATGAAGTAAAGTGAAATAAAGTGAAGTGAAATTAAGTAAAGTGAAATAAATTAAAATAGAATAATTGAAGTAAAGTGAAATAAAGTAAAGTAAAATAAAGTTAAGTGAAATAAAGTAAAATGAAATGAAGTAAAGTGAAATAAAGTTAAGTTAAATAATGCAAAGTGAAATGAAGTAAAGCTAAATGAAGTACAGTGAAATAAAGTTAAGTTAAATAATGCAAAGTGAAATGAAGTAAAGTGAAATAAAGTAACGTTCAGATAAAAAATTGTCTCTAGTTAACAAATCGAAAGCGCCACTGTGTGTCATTACGGAAAAGTATTATTAATGTTATCATTATTAGCAGCAGTAGCAATAGTCTACAAAAAAAATAAAAATAAAAAAAATAGTAGATAAACACGCGGACATACACATTCGCCCTGTCACCCTTTGTCTCTTTGTTTATCTATCTCTCTGATTAACAAAACACACATATCGAAACAAAAGTTATTTACAAAATTAAAGGGTTTGAACGAAGATTAATTATAGAAATATTGTTAATTTCGTTGTAATACGTTGCAATAAGTTATTAATAATAGAATATAAGGAATAAATAATGGCATCATTGATCGGAAATACTAGAATGTGACGGCAATGTTGACTCTAACGAAGAGGATTATTTACTGTTCAGTAAATGCGAAATATAGTATGACGGTTTATGCCTGAGCATCCAACGCATACTTTTTGTATTCACTTCTAATTCTAATAATAACATCATTAGAATTAGAGCGGAATACTAAAAAAGAGCGTTCATTAATTTCCAGAAAAGTTAGTTGTTTGTGAAAGATACATGATAAAAGGAAATATTCACGATGAATCAAGATAAGCGTAGACAATGAAATATTTGTTCTGATGATGTATAGGAGAGTTGAAATAGAGAATAATGACTAAGTTGCTCTTTTAACACATCTACACATGTCGTATTTCGGGAAAGTTAATCGCCGCAAAATGTTATACTAATTTACAAATTGCAATTAAACCGACAGATTATTACCGGAAAATATTCAGCAGATACAGGCAGGTAGCGTGGCCGTTTTGGTTAATTGGTCGCTTTTTCGTAAAACTAATAAAGTTTCTAGAACATCATTATCGAATGCTGTCATTTTGTAAATGGAAATATTTTTTATAATGTAAAGAAAAATATAACAATATTAAATATTTAAAGATATAAAGATATAAAGATATTTAACTATATGAACTTATAAATATATGAAAATATATAAACTTATAACGATATTAAAACATATAAACATATGAAGATATTGAAATATATGAACATATAACGATATTAAAACACGTAAACATATAGAGATATTGAAATACATAAACTTTTAAAGATATTGAAACATGTAAACATATAAAAATATTGAAATATATAAACATATACATATATTAAAAGATAAAGACATATAAAAATATGGAAATATATAAACATAAAAAGATATTGGAATATATAAAGATATTAGAATATATAAACAGATAACGATATTAAAAATATAAATATATGAAGATATTAAAATGTATAAACATATAATGATATTAAAACATATAAGTATGTATAAAGATATTGAAATATATAAGCATATATAGATATTGAGGTATATAAACATATAAAGATATTAAAATATATAAAGATATTGAAATATATTAACATATAAGGTAGAGAAATATATCTGTGTGATGGATTTGTATCTGTGTAAGCGCATAAAAGTTTGCAATTGTGAGGGTGAAGGTTGAATGGATTAGTGCACGAATCAGAGAAAAAGACAAAGAGAAAAAGAGAGAAAAAGAGAGAAGAGAGAGAGAGGGGGGATGGGAGTTTGAAGTCAATAACTTTGGCTGTTCAGATTTAAGGTAATCTGATTCTTCGTTCGATAATCCCAACAAGAGGGATCTGACCGGTCGGAGTGGTTTGCTATGTCCATTGTAATCGTCGTGGTGGTGTTGTCGTGGTTGTGGTAATGATGGCACGGGGATTGGATGTGTGATGGAGAAAGAAGTTTGGATTCGATATATCCACACGACCCTCACCCCGTCTACTTCCCAAGTATCGAAGCTAAAATGCAACCACATTACCAAAGCGTTGACAGCAGAATGCTGGACGCTCGCCTTAATTGAAACTTGGTAACATCGGCAAATGAAGATTTAAAGAAATCTGAGGATAAACACAATCTTCTCCCTCTATCAGATTCCTGCTAAAAAAAATCCCAGACCAGTTGACACAAGGCAAGCAATGCAAATGTTGGTTGCGATCGAATAAAAAGAAAGTGAATTTTTAGGATTCGCCCATGAAATCTTTCACCTTTCATGAGAAAAATGATATTTCAAATAAAAGAGATACACAACAACTAAAATGCTATATAAAATTTAAGTGTGACAGACCAATCAATAAGTCACCCTTTATTTAGTATAAAAGTAACAGTGACGGACAGGCTAGTATTACCTGATTATTTACCTATCAGATGATCAGTAAATAACCATCTCTCAATGTGAAGTGGTACTGTCTGAGAGAGTAATCATCTAAGACTGTATAAGACTATACTTCTTTACGACAAAATAAAGCATTAGCTCTCAAGTCAGCCCACGGTTTGTCCGATTGATTGCCAAAGTCTAATCGTTGTGTGAAACCAATATTATCGAAGCAGACCGGGCAAATACAAAATCACTATCACAATAAACACATTTCCGTAACTAGTAGTTGGGTAATGTTTAAATATATTAAGGATTTTTTAAATCAATAACAAATAAAACTCCTGATTCCCCTCCCAAAAGTCTAACACTTCAATTCCAGATATCTTTTCAAAAATTGTCAATTTGACACGAGTGTAGCAATATAGATACTGGTGTGATATATTGAACATTTATTGTACTTTCTAGGAGTTACACGTAAAAAAAACTGTAAAGCTACTCAAATGGTTAGACGTGACATTGCCCGTTTTTATAACTATGTGCCACGGAACAAAATAATTCAGAGAGGATGTTATGTTAGGTGAGAGTAAAAAAAATGTTCTTGTTTTTTTAAATTATTCAATTCTTCTCACATCAAAAACATCATCGTTCGCAGGTCTGTACACAAATAAACACTTTAAAACAAAGAAGGAGTTTTCCTCGCTTACTTTTATTACTGGCCTGTGTCGAAATGACCTTAATCTCATACTTGCTTTATGGGAGGGAGGCATCTCATAACTTCTTACAACTTGGTGATATTTTTTTCTCTCGGCTTATTTCTTAAAACGGGGTGTGTTTTAACTGATTCTGTTTCCAAACCATTAATGATAAAGTCTGTCAAAATAACTCGTGAATTGCTAAAAGCACACCTCGAATCACATTCAAATATTAATTCATCTTGTGTCCCAAATTTGTGTTATTTCTGTTTTCTCTGTAAAAAAGGTTTTTTTTTATATTATTATTATTATTATTATTATTATTATTATTAGCATCATCATCATCATCATCATCATCATCATCATCATCATCATCATCATTATTATTATTATTATTATTATTATTTATTTATTATTAATTAATTAATTAATTAATTAATTAATTTATTATTATTATTAATTATTATTATTATTATTAATTATTATTATTAATTATTATTATTAATTTTTCTTTAAGTCTCACGGAGTAATCTTGTTGCATTCGTAAGATTGGATAAAATCCGGTCACTAAGTATCATATTAAGTTGAATAATATATCATCAATTGATATTGACAAAGCATTTAATTGTAAAATCTAAATCCCGGTTTAATGATTGGTTACGCGATTATTGAACGAATATGCGAGATGTAAAATAAATGAAAGAGAGAAACTAATTTCGGGTTCTTTCCATGTCCATCTAAATAACATCTGAAAGTGCATTCTGTAATATATTCACATCTTAACCTATATTTCATCAGCTAACTTACAAAACCATGTTAAATCATCATAAAAAAAACATTAGAGTGAATGGATAAAAATTCTGAAATGAAATTCACCATCAATTATCTCCCCTTAAAAATACAATAACATGTCTATGGTGAATAATGTATTATCAAATGATGTGAATAAAATATTTTGAATTTATTTCTAAATTACAGAATAATTGTAGTATAGCATAAGGTTTATTGCCACTCGAGGGTTTTGTGAAATAGTATTTGTGGGGAGTATCTGGATGAGTGTTAAACAGCAAGACGTAAGACCACGTAACATTTCAATTAGGGTATGTCGAAGAAACAGGAAGTAACGTAACCTATTCTAACAGCAATGAGTTAAACAATCAATTAGAGTAGATTAGATAGGAATCTACAGTGAAGGGGTGGAGTTCTAATGCATTTTATTTAGGGGATCTATATCGCGGAGTGGGCGAATATCGCTGGAGCATGGCAGATAGTGTGGAACCTATTAGGTTAAAAATTCTATTTGTACCCTGTCCAATAGGGAAAAGCAAGTGATTGATGCATGCACCAGACTAAGTGTGGCAGCAATACTAATACGGATTTCTTCCTGTAATGTGGAATATAAACCTTAGACTGTTATTAAAAGAAGGTTTATTAAAAATAAATACATATGATTTGTTTAGTGCAACGACTAATTGGGAATACCGCTTATATATGTATATATATATATATATATATATATATATATATATATGTAGTAAGTTATAAAATATATATGGCGATTAAGCTATATAACTTACTACGATTAGTAAGCTATAATTAAGCGATTAAACTATATAACTTACTAACTAGCTCTACCTACGTATTGAGCACTTTTGAAGTAAATACTTAAAGTTTACGCATAAATTTATACTTTCGTATAGTAATTTTATGTGAGTAAATAAAGTAGTTATATATATATATATATATATATATATATATATATATATATATATATATATATACTAGCAAAAGTACCCGTCGTTGACTGGGTTCAAAAACAGCCAACGGAAAATGGACTAATTTATAAAAGTATGATAGTTTATGAAAAGGAAGGGTTGTAAAGCTTCGAATTTGGGGGTATCAAAACCAAAGCAAAATATGATGAAAGTAAAAATAAAATAGATAAACCCCATAATTTATTATACCATACCTGTTCACACTGAAACACTTACCACAATATTCTGTGGTTCTATATTAAAAAACCTTGTTAAACTTTGTGGATCTATATTAAAAAACCTTGTTAAACTTTGTGACATATTTCCATTCCATGGAGGTCAGGCGCGAACGAACACCCCATAATTTTATTATACCATATTTCTTCAAACTGAAATATAATTATCAAAGTATGCTTACGCAGATAGATATGAAAAGTCTTTATTAAAGTTTGTGCCCATTTCCATTCTATGCAGGCCAGGTGCGAACGCAGACACCACAATTTTATTATACCATCCCTATTTAAGTTAAAACATACTTATTAAAGTATTATTATGTACATCTATATCAAAAACACTTGTAAACATTATTATTTCTTTATAATTTTTTATTTTCATACTTTGTGAACCAGGTGCGTACGCACACCCCACAATTTTAATGAATCATCATTATTCCAGATCAAACATACCCATTTCTGTGTATCGATACATCTTCTTTCATTATATGTGATCAGTTTTCTATAATAGTCAACCATATAGGAGTCTATTCGTGACTAGACATACACACAAACGTTCAGCTGTATATTATAGATATATATATAAATTGTTGGAATTGCATCCTGCTTCATATTAAAAATTGAGCAATAGAATAGAAAGAACTCAACAAAAAAGCTACACAGAATTATTTCCCCACAAAGTACGACACAATTTTTAATTAATTTAATTAATCATATATATATATATATATATATATATATATATATATATATATATATATATATATATATATACTTTAAAAATGTCTTGCATTAAATACGAGCAAAATTGTGAAATTAAAAGTATATTTTTGATGTTATTTATCCTCTGTTTTATTTTACTTCAGTTTAAATTCTCACAGATCAAGGGGTTATCATTTGATCTCTATATGGGTAAATTGGAGTCAAAGTTTTTAAAGATTGTAAATCTGCGGTCTCTAAAAAATTACTCAGCCAATTTTTGTCTAAACATTTGAAGTTTTACATATATTGTATTCAGACATAGGGCAAGCATTTTAGTACGTTTGGGTCGAAGGTTTGAGCTGCCAAGGGTTGAAAGTTAAAGAAATTTGACTTTTGCGGTCTCTATCACACTACTCAGCCAATTTATGGTCTAAACATTTCAAATTTTAAATAACGGGTATTCAGACATGCGGCAAGGATTTTATTCAGTTTTGGGGCGAAATCTTTTCGGCCAAGATGTCAAGGTTAAAGAGTTGACCTTTGCAGATTCTACCAAACTCCTCCGCCAATTTTGGATCTAAATACTTGAAATTTCAGATGTAGGTTACATGGGTCAAAATTTTGATTTTGATTTGAGACCAAAATAATAAATGTTATGGGGAAAAATTGGGGTCAAAGTTAGAAAAATTGCCTCTGTATCTACCAAATTACTCTGCATTAAGCAGAGTAATTTGGTAGAAGTTGAGAATATAATTTTCTTATTTCCAATTGAGAATTTAAGTATGTTATAGCATGTCTTTCTTGTGGCTTCTAGATTTTACTGGATTCCAAGATAAGAATTCATCTACTCCGTTGGAGTATCCAGCTCTAAAATCACTTGGCAAAAGTGCAACCTTCCTCTTAAAAAGCTAATATGGGTTAACCACAGAAAGGAAATCTTATTTGGGCTACGAATACTATGATTTTGAAAATTAAGTCAGGGTTTACTTGTAGTGAAAAGTTTACTTTTGCCAGGTTTCCCTACCAAATCCTTGTACAGAGAAACCTTGAACACCTGGAGATAATGTCTAGTAGGCGTTAAAGTTTACTAAAGTAGGCATATGTGTGAGTGTGTGTTGTAGACTTGAGTAAATCAAATGAGCAGCGACTAGCCCTAACTTGAACGGATATTTATACATAACGTTGAAAAAAGTTGATATGCCGTTCAAAAAACATTGGATCAACCAATCATGTCATTATTAAGAAAAGATAGTTTACAAAAAGAAATTACTGTAAATACCTTGGATGTTTCTTTGTGGAATTGTATTCCTTTTACTTCTTATTTCTTTGATCGCATTAATCAGCTTAGATTTCTCTTCGTGCTAATCCATGTTAATCGGATTTGCGTCGGTAACCAACGGTGGACATTCCTTTGAGCTAGAAAATCATTTTGTATTTACTGCGAGGATGATACACAGATAAACGAATCTGGCCGGATTTCATTAAGAGACCATTTTTCCGCCCTTTTTAAATACAACATAGAAATAGACTCACCGCATTTGCGATCATGATACGTCAAATAGCAATCGCCGATCAGTAAGAGAAGACGATTTTGATGAGTATGATATGAAAAATCAATTGCTTCGAATATAAATTTATTTTTTTTGTGAAGTTAAGAAAATGTTTTAACAGTATAATTACTGACATACGATTAGTTCCGTCAAGCCGTCAATTTTTTTATTTCATATTTTAATAAATTTGTATTTTAAAAAAATTGTTTAAATTTTGAATAAAGTTCACTTCAATGGATTCATTTTATTTTTAAATTGATTTTTTAATAATACATCAACATAATAAGAATTTGCATTAATTAAAATATCATGTTTAAGCGTATTGTACGACTGGGCAACCTCGGGTTACCAGCAAGTATATAGTAAACTATAAACACTCAGAAACAGCTTTTCATGCTCTTATTTTGCATCTTTATTTTATAAACCGCTTCTAATAAATTAATATTCTGTGCTCTACAGTTGTAATATTGCATGGTCAAATTTTTGCGAGAGACAAAGAAATAGAAGGTAAAGAAGGTAACATACCTAACAGAAAAAAATTGATTCTGATATTCTATTACTTTTTTATTTTTAATAGGCTCTGCAAATTAACGTTCTCTTATTCAAATAATCTAACTTGAGTTAATGGATGACCCAACAAGTCACATTTTCTCGTATGTATATATATATATATATATATATATATATATATATATATATATATATGTGTGTGTGTGTGTGTGTGTGTGTGTGTATTATTATTATTATTATTATTATTATTATTATTACTTCCGGTCATTGCACACTTTCTGGCTGTTTACTATGTATGCCCGCCGATTTGGCATTTATGGTCACTTTATTTTCCTCAATTCTTGCGTTAATTGCTGGTGGTCTTAATTTTCCCTAAATCCTGTGTTAATTCCATGCTAGCCTACAAAGTCATTGGTGAACTTTCCCTGTTAGATAAGACGGGCTATCCCCTTGTCATATAAGTAAGAAGGCAGACTAGATAAGTGAAAATGATATTAGGAAAAGGCTAGAATCGAACCCTGTAGGCAAGTGGATAATTGAAATCTCAGGGATACAGTCTATTGTTAACTCTTTTAGAAATAGCTAAATACTATTTATGTGGGGAAAAAACCAATTGTCCATTCTTTTAGAATAACTGGATATTAAATGTGTCAGTTAAAAAATGGAGAATGCGAGTTAAAAAAATATTGTTTAAAAATAGGTTAGATATTAAGCAATAAGAATTGAGAATTCATTGTTTGCTAAAAGTGTGTTTGGACAGACATATGTAAATCCACGTGAAAGTTAGTCACGTTGGCAACCACATTTCTGACGTCATAAACAAAGGAGAGTGCTCAATATATTAATTAGGGTTCGAACTTAGAGGCAGTCAATTAGAGGATTAAATAATCGGAGAGTAGGTCACACACAGTGACAGTCAGTTGGAGACTGGGAGCTTGTGAGAGGCGAGTGATAGAAGAGTAGACCATGTAGTTGTAGAGTTTTGAATTCCTGACACCACCAATCGGCCGGTGGAATAATAAAGAAAGCATCTATATTTTGTAAGTGTTGTCTGCGTATCATTATTCTTTACAACCGAAAAGGTAAATGTGTTTTGTATATTCATCTATAAATGAACTTTTGTATAACCCTCCCAAGTATTGTGTCCTCCTCACCATCATCAGTAATGTATCTCCCGTCTATATGTGTTAACAAGAATCATCCCAGTCTGTTATAAATAGCTCCCTCATTATCATCACGTCGTCATGATGTAGTATATACAAATGTCATTATAAATCTACCTGTGTTATAAGAACTGTTATATACGAAGTCCCCTCAGTAGTCATCATCGTCGTTATCTCTGTTATCATCCCTGTATTATACGTACCCGTTACATGTGTCTCTCCCAATATGAATCCCTTATGCAACATCCCGACTAGCAATGATAATCACTTCTCACACTGATGGTTGCATGACCATTAAACACATGTATCTCTAGTCGTATAAGAGAAATATCCAGTGTTTAAAAATCACTGTGATATTGAATTCTAAAATTTAACTATTGAAAGGCAAGACAAGTGCAGAAATATTTTAAATAATTATAATTATTTATTAAAATTAGATTATAATTGGCGACCAATATTTTAAAATATTATCTATATTACAATTTAATAATTAAAACCAGGTGTTTATTTCGTCTTCATCAGATGAAGCAAGCGCTTGTTTATAATTATTATAAGCATAGCTACCTTCAACTGACTTTTAACGTTTAAACCGTAGATCTCAGGTCTTATAACACACACACACACACACACACACATACACACACACATATATATATATATATATATATATATATATATATATATATATATATATATATATATATATATATATACTAGCAGACCGCCCGGCATTCCTCGTTCGTAAAATACGCTTAAATATATTTTGATTAATGCACATTTTGTATTTAGTATTACATATTAAACCCAATATATAGTAATAATTAAAAAGTGTAAAAAAAATGACTCGTACGCAACCACCGATAATTGAAACCAAAACGTGTAGCTTAAGATTTACTTTTCCCTTTGATGTTAATACCTGAGATATGAAGACACGTTTGCTGTAAAGCTAAAAATAAAAATATGAACTAATAGCTATTACGTTACACGTACATATTTGTAATGCCGTCATTCGACCTTCATTCCTTTAATTTTCACACTTTTGCACCGATTTTCCCCGGCCCAAACCCAAATGTAAATTTCGCGTGGTTTGAATACCCTCTATCTTAAGTTTCATGTTCGTGGACAAAAAACTGACAGAGGAATTTTGTAGCCATTTTTTTAAAACAAATATTTATGCACTTACATGAATATATAAAGAAAGAGGTTTGTGTTTACTATGCCCTTTTTTTTGCAAAAAAAGTATAAATCATTTAAAATATCTGCATGAATATAATTGCTCGTAATAGTTAACTAAAGATAATCATCCCATAAGAAAACCGAAAAAAAACTAATAGGGAATTAATTCAAATGAAGGTTTAAAAGAATATGCAAATTGGCTAGATCTTTTGCAGATGAATGCAATTCCGTGACCATATATAACAAAGTTGTATTCTCTTTTAAGATAAATAGAAAAAAAAGTTTTTTTTTATATGAATATCAATACACAAAAAAATTATAGTACAGATATATCATAGTCAACTGGTGTCTTGTGACTGGCATTTTTAATTAATTGAAAACCAGCAATTTGCACGTTCAAGTCCCTGATTGGCATGACGGAAGATGCCATTTTCAACAGTAAAAAAGATGCACATGCGAGCCTGAATAAAATCAATGAGATTTCGATTCTTAAATACAGCTTCTTGTCCTCTTCAACTTGGATGACCATTGTATAAAACGGCACTTTGCACTTGACAAAATCGTCCGCATTCAATTTCTACTCAGCACAGAATAAATATTTTTTAATAGAAGATAATTGGCAGGCAGTAAAAGTTTGGGGAAAAAGTAAAATATTCTTCATAAAATAAAGAAACGTATAATAAAATGGTTTCATTTGATTTGTTGATTCTACGGCATATCAATCCTTTTAGGATTAATGAATGCCAAAGCGCAATACCAATTGTAAAACTCATTGTGTGTTTGATTTTTGCTTTTACTTGCATGATTATCTCAATGGATGCTGTAACACACTATCGAATCAGTGGTGTTGTGTTCAAATTAAAGCACATCCAAATATTCAGATACACGCTAAATACACGCCTGCAATGTTCCACAAAAGGTTACATGTGACGTTGGTTTAATAATTATGTGTCACAGAGTCACTACCATCATTGACTATGCTATATTGCATAGCATTGTTTTTTCAGGTGGTGCATTATTCTAACATTTATTACAGCATAATCATATGCACGCTTGTTCACAACTGAAGCGTCGAAAACTCAAATAGGGATTTTCATAGCATACTTTTGTTAGTAGTATAATGTAAACAATATTTTCCTCTCACGCCCATGTTTTTTTTTTACATGAAGGTCACCACTTATCAAGGCCCAGAAGCCACTCGGGGATAAGGGTTATTGTGTGTACAGTAATCAATGGGATAGTATCGTAGTAATAGTTAGTATTGGAGATCTGATAAAGTGTCATTACTTAAAGGGGCGGTTCATCAGGAATTTGTTTGTGTTGGACTTGAAGACATCCAAGTTGGAGTCGGAAGGGAAACAGGCAAGCGGCAGAGAGTTCTACAGGCGTGCAGTTCTAAGAAAGAAGCTTTGTTCATGGAATCTACGTTTTGATTTATGCACGGATAAAGAGGGGGGAAAATTATTGACAGTGGTTTCAGCTAGTCGGGTGTTTTTTTCCTAAAAGATTGGCTAGGGGGACCAGAGAATGGAGATCAGACGAGCACTTGCCATGGAAATCACGATAAAACAGAGACAGGCTCGCAACGTCTCTTCTGTGGGAGAGAGGTTGCAGGGAAGGGAAAAGAGCATCCCCCACAAAGCCACGGAGTCTATTTTGTACTTTGTCAAGGCAGGATATGCTGTTTTTAGCATCTTCTGCCCAGATGTGGCAGCAGTACTCCATCCTTGGACGTACTTGACTTTTATATAGATAGAGAATTGCATCATTAGTGAGATATCTACTGGAGCGGTAGAAGGATCCCACCATTTTCCCAGCGACCTTGGCCACCGACTTGATGTATGTGTTCCATTTCAGATCAAGAGTAAAGGTCAAACCCAGAAGCTTATCAAAACATGGGGCTTCCCCTAGACGAGAGCCATTCATTTCAATTGATGCCAGATGGGGATCAGAGCGTTTATGATGTAATGATAGGAGCTTGGTCTTAGATGCATTAAAGGTAACCAGCATGTATCTTGCCATTTCTGTCAGTGGGGAAAAAATGCTCACAGCTCGTTTACAATTTTTGTTCTCAAGATTTTTGATCACTGATAGAATTTTTGCGCAATTGTTTATAATTTAACGCATTTTTTACCATAAAGCAAAGTACAAAGGTTTACTTTTTGTTTTTTTTTCAATTCAACACCTTCTCGTAATCTGTCAAATGAATTAAAAGAGCACATTCCGAATCACAATATCCACCTATATCTTATAAACAAAACAAACTTTTTAACAAAAATCTCTGTAGTCGTCATAATGATGGCCTACTACTAGCTACCCCAGCACCATGATTATTATTAAAATTATTATTATTGGTGGTAGTAGTAGTAGTAGTAGTAGTAGTAGTAGTAGTAGTCAAAATAATAATTACAGATGACCCGAAGTTGCTCAGGATTAAATGAATATCACCGCTATGTACTTTTTCACTATGATTATAATTCCTATTCATAGCCCTTTTTCCAGTTCCGCCCCCTTGTCAAGTCGAAAGAAGAAAAAAACGCCGGAAACTTCGTTGAATTAAAAGGTTAATATTTTCCAGAGGTAACGTACCTAATGAAGTCTAACAACGCTAATAAAATAATGCTTATTACTCTTTGTTGTTGTTTTCTGTAAGCAATAATATGTTGCAGCACATTCATGAGCATGTTTAGGTCAGCTAGTTACTAGCAACTAGAAATCTCTCAGGCGATACAGCTTATACGAAAACAAAGTTTGCAAATAAAATATCAGGCCTTCAGTGCCATAGAGAATTAATATCATGAGGCTCCGTCACATATTGTTAAAATAGGAATAAAGAATATTTAGTTGTATGTAAAGAAGACAAAGTGATATACTGATGATTATATCTAAATAACCACAAAACAGAATGAGTCCATAATCATTTTTATATATTTTATTTTTAAACTATTTTACTAATAGGCAACTGTATATATTTTCCATACGTGTTTCCTTTTTGCGATGGGAAATATGGTCCATTTTGCTATTAAACAACTCAGCGGAGACAAAGACCACATAATTTTAAATTACTACACGGGGGTGAAAATATA
The DNA here is from genome assembly GCF_053919585.1 of Euprymna scolopes. Classification (NCBI taxonomy): domain Eukaryota; kingdom Metazoa; phylum Mollusca; class Cephalopoda; order Sepiida; family Sepiolidae; genus Euprymna; species Euprymna scolopes. The sequence continues at coordinate 53,147,246 of NC_136516.1, forward strand.
AAAGACGAGTGAAATCCAAACGAACCAAAACAATTATCATAAAATGATATTCATCGCAAAAAATCGAGCAAAGCTAGTGAAGGTTATATTTATATTTTCGGATGTGAAAAAAATTAATGAAAATGTGAGGAGCCTATTTATAAAATATTTCTAATAAACATTACATATATATATATATATATATATATATATATATATATATATATATATATATATATATCACCATATCTATAAGTTGTTATAAACTTTTTAATAGCTAAATACACAACTATGATAAGTTAACTGAACTATTGAACAAACTAAACCGTATAAATGATAAGTTAACTGAACTATTGAACAAACTAAACCGTATAAATCGTATAAATATTTACCGCAACAATCAATTCCTTGCCTGGACATATACGATATAAAAATAAAACAAATAAATTCAACTAAAAACTATTTCGAATTACAGATAATATATATATATATATATATATATATATATATATATATATATATATATATGTATGTATGTATGTGTGTAGATATATATATATATATATACGATTATTAGATGTAAAACATATATGTAAATCTCCACATACGTATATATATATATATATATATATATATATATATATATATATATATATATATATATACGTATGTGGAGATTTACATATATGTTTTACATCTAATAACTATTTTCTTCCTCTATGCCTTAGCTTTCTTTCGTTTCTTTTTGTTTTTCCTTTAAACTAAATAAGAGATTTATCGATAATAGTAAAGTTAGTTTATATTTATAAGCTTAGTAAGAACAATTTCTTACGATCCAAAGCAGTCAACAATTTTTAGTTATTAAGCTATACAACAATCCATTGGTTATCTTGAACAGGGCTTTAGTTGGACTCAGAAATATGACAAAAATAATCTCATCTCTATTCTGTTAATAAAATTAACGCAATTACTACTACTACTACTAATAATAATAATAATAATAAGAAGAAGAAGAAGAAGAAGAAGAAGAAGAATGAAAAAAAATTGCTAAATTTTGCCGTTCCAGCAAACCTCAGGGTGAAGATCAAAGAGACAGATATACAAAACAAATATGAATCTTTCCAGATAATTAATAGGAATATAGAACCTGACGAAAATCAATATAATAACAATAATGTTTTTTATACATTTTCATCCCAAACAAGGCACAGTTCTACTTTTATGTAGGGAGCTACTATCACGGACATAAGTTGTATGTAGGGAGGTGAGCAGCAAGATGTCTGTTCACATTATACTTGAACTTCTACATGACAGTACAGTTGGGGAAGCAGGAACCCGGAACGAAATTCCAACGTCTAGCAGTTCTGAGGAAGAAATTATTATGAGTGCGAAGAGGAATTAGACCTTTGGGAGGCTCATCGCCACTCAAATTCCAGTTAAGACCAATGGCCGCTACCAGAGAGAAATCAATGGCACACGGATGTTGATATAATGTAAATTAATTTGCAAATGGTATTAAAAGCGGTGGAGAGTACTGGAAATCTGGAGAAATTTGTTGTCATTCAGACCCCAGCTAATACCACAAGTTATTCTCAAAGAACATTTTTGACGATAATAATAATAATAATAATAATAATAATAATAATAATAATAATAATAATAATAATAATAATAATAATAATAATACAGTAAGATATGTCTATGTTAGCATGGGCGTTCTCACCTTAAACACATTGAAAAACATGCCACTAAATTAAGAAAATCTGGCAGCATCACTTTTAGCCGGTCAAAAAATCATTAAAACAGTATAATTTTGAATAAATGCACTTCCAAATTAGACAGTCGTTGTACTGATTTTAAGAATATTTAACTGGCTTAGTTTCTTTACGATAAAATGACTGTATATTTATTCTTTTAAAAGAACTAAATTCTTACAATTTTACATAAACAGATAAAAAGATATATTTGTTTCTGAAATATGTAGTTGTTTATGTTGCTGTCAATGATAATTATATTTACGGAAGAAGACATGTTTGTTTTTTCTTAATAGTAATGACCCTGATAGACATTATTTCAGAAATAAATATTATTATCAGCAGTAGATTATACTTTTTTTTCAGCAAGCACCGTAGAGGTCGGCTAGTAAAATATAAATTTGGATGGTAACAAATTGGTGATAACTTCAAATGGAACAGGTAAAGGACTAAAATTCTTTGAATTTCAAATAAACAAATAAACATTAAAAGAATGTGGCTTTCATTGATAACTATTTTCTGAAAGAATACAGGTTAATTGTTCTTATTAAAAACATACTTTAAATAACAATAACAACATTTTTTACGAAAACAAAAACGTCATTATTTTCTTAAATGTATTGAGTCTGAAAGACATTATTTCAAAACACAAAAAATGGTGTAGAAGGTCGTGTGAAATTTTCACAGATCTCCTGTAGTAAAGACAAATTCAGATGCAAAAAAAAAACGAACTGTTTATGCACCATCCTGTTTTAGGAAACCAAACTTGTAACCTTGGTCGACTCCGATTCTGCCTGGAATAACTTCCACTCTGTTTGTTGAACTGAACAGCCGCGTCCATGCATGTTATTTTCACTGAAGGAATGAAGAAAAGTACACGTAAAAAATGGTGTCATGGTCAGATTCATGGGGTAAAATGAATCTGGCGGAAATGTAGGGCGAAATAATGTGCTTGAAAACGGACAAACGATAAACAATTTAAAAAGAACGAGTGGATGAATTTATTGAGAGGAGTGTACAACAGGGAAGAACTCAATAAAACAAAAATTTAAAAAAAAAAAAATAGCCGTCGCGTTTGGAATTCACTTGCTTCAGTTTGATCATAATTATTTGGCTGAGTTCGGTTTACTTTGACTTTTATTGATATGTTTTAGTATATATTATTTTTTAATTGATATGTTTTAGTATATATTAATTTTTATTGATATGTTTAAGTATATATTATTTTTTTATTGATATGTTTAAGTATATATTAATTTTTTATTGATATGTTTTAGTATATATTAATTTTTATTGATATGTTTTAGTATATATTAATTTTTATTGATATGTTTTAGTATATATTATTTTTTAATTGATATGTTTTAGTATATATTAATTTTTTAATTGATATGTTTTAGTATATATTAATTTTTTAATTGATATGTTTTAGTATATATTTATTTTTATTGATATGTTTTAGTATATATTATTTTTTAATTGATATGTTTTAGTATATATTAATTTTTTATTGATATGTTTTAGTATATATTAATTTTTTATTGATATGTTTTAGTATATATTAATTTTTATTGATATTTTTAGTATATATTATTTTTTAATTGATATCTTTTAGTATATATTAATTTTATTGATATGTTTTAGTATATATTAATTTTTTAATTGATATGTTTTAGTATATATTGATTTTTATTGATATGTTTTAGTATATATTATTTTTTAATTGATATGTTTTAGTATATATTAATTTTTTATTGATATGTTTTAGTATATATTAAATTTTTATTGATATGTTTTAGTATATATTAATTTTTATTGATATGTTTTAGTATATATTGATTTTTATTGATATTTTTAGTATATATTATTTTTTAATTGATATGTTTTAGTGTATATTACTTTTTTATTGATATGTTTTAGTATATATTAATTTTTATTGATATGTTTTAGTATATATTATTTTTTATTGATATGATTTAGTATATATTAATTTTTTATTGATATTTTTAGTATATATTATTTTTATTGATATGTTTTAGTATATATTAATTTTATTGATATGTTTTAGTATATATTATTTTTTATTGATATTTTTAGTATATATTAATTTTTATTGATATGTTTTAGTATATATTATTTTTTAATTGATATGTTTTAGTATATATTGATTTTTTATTGATATGTTTTAGTATATATTAATTTTTATTGATATGTTTTAGTATATATTAATTTTTATTGATATGTTTTAGTATATATTAATTTTTATTGATATGTTTTAGTATATATTAATTTTTTATTGATATGTTTTAGTATATATTAATTTTTCATTGATATGTTTTAGTATATATTAATTTTATTGACATGTTTTATCATATATTAATTTTTTTATTGATATGTTTTAGTTTATATTTATTTGTTATTGATATGTTTTAGTATATATTAATTTTTTATTGATATGTTTTAGTATATATTAATTTTTATTGATATGTTTTAGTATATATTAATTTTTTATTGATATGTTTTAGTATATATTAATTTTATTGACATGTTTTATCATATATTAATTTTTTATTGATATGTTTTAGTTTATATTTATTTGTTATTGATATGTTTTAGTATATATTAATTTTATTGATATGTTTTAGTATATATTAATTTTTTTATATGTTTTAGTATATATTAATATTTTTATATGTTTTAGTATATATTAATTTTTATTGATATGTTTTAGTATATATTAATTTTATTGATATGTTTTAGTATATATTAATTTTATTGATGAGTTTTAGTATATATTAATTTGTTTTATATATTTTAGTATATATGAATTTTTTTTATATGTTTTAGTATATATTAATTTTATTGATATGTTTTAGTATATATTAATTTTATTTATATGTTTTAGTAAATATTATTTTATTGATATGTTTTAGTATATATTAATTTTTATTGATATGTTTTAGTATATATTAATTTTTTTTATATGTTTTAGTATATATTAATTTTATTGATATGTTTTAGTATATATTAATTTTTATTGATATGTTTTAGCATATATTAATTCTATCAATGTTATGGTATATCACTAAACAGATTTTTTAACTACTTGGGTAAATTCGTATTATGTCGATTCTTCGGACTTCTGTTCTCATCTTGAGTGTTATTTTTACAACGTCTTCGTCAATGCAACCCCGACTTTCTTTAGGTGTATCTTGTCGAACTTGGGAATCTTTCTGTAGGAGTCGACATTGACCGAAACGTCATGAGAATAACACTCAAGATGGGAACAGTAGTTTGACGAATCAAAATAACATGATTAAATCAATTCTCATATTTAAAATTCAAAAACAGAATACTTCTGGAAAGTCTTAGAGCATGAAAAACGTACACCAAGTTTAAATATGTCTGAGATAATCCTGGCCAAGGCCGTTGAAGTATGCATAATGATAGGATATTATTGTCACTCAGAGTCCAGGAATAACCAATTGATGACAACTAAGCAAAATACTAGAGAAAATTCATGAAAGTTGAAACTAGAAATTACAAATGACAATAACAACGACAACAACAACAACAATAACAATAACAATAATAATAATAATAATAATAATAATAATAATAATAATAATAATAATAATAATAGTAGTAGTAAAATGATAAGAATGAACATTTTCTAGAGAGACCCAATATCTCCATTCCTGTACTTCACAGTAAAGATGCAACTCATTAACATAATTTGAGAGATGAGATATAAAATAAATGTTTACGAATAAAGAAATGATGTAAAGATCGATTGTGTGTGTGTGTGTGCGCGCGTGCGTGCATGTCTACATGTATTCTTTATATAAAATTGCATAAAAACGAAAGCAGAGCCAAATGAGAAAAAGTTATTCTTTAATCGAGATGTGCAGTTGGGATTCGAGATAGTAAAATGCTTTTAAGTGTAACGAACGAAACTTTAAGGGGTAGACGCAAACTATATATACAAACGCAAACTATATATACAGTAGCGTCCAAAACTAAGGGACAAAATTTTAAAACCTAATATTTGTTAGAAATAACAACGGTGAAAAGCTGAAATTTTGACAACTGGTAGGCGTTATCAACCATAATAACATGCTAAAATTTAAATTATTTGCAAAGGATAGAAAAAAAGTATAACAATTATTTATTTATTTATTTATTTATATATATATATATATATATATATGCATGCATATATGTATGTATGTATGCATATATATGTATGTATATATATGTATGTATATATAAGTATGTATATATGTATATATGTATATGTATATATATGTATATACCTATGTATATATATATATATGCATATATTTGTATAAATATATAAAGTCGGTTTTTATTTTTGTTTGAGATAGAGGCAATTTTGTACACATATATATAGAATATATAATGTATATATATATATATATATATATATATATATATATATATGTACAAAATTGCTTCTATCTCAAACAAAAAATAAAAACCGACTTTATATATTTATACAAATATATACATATATATATATATATACATAGGTATATACATATATATATATATACATATACATAGTCCTTAAATCTGTAAAACTATATATACAAATAAAAATGAGATAGGGACAATATATTATCTGGTTTACTCTTTCGTCTCTTCTTTCAGAGTCTACACTTGCTGTTTTGTTTTGCATTTTGCGAATATTCACGTTGAAATAGTTGGTTGTGATTGTGTTGTTGGTTTATGTAGTGAAAGCTTTTGTTTGTCGCTAGTTTTTTAGGTTTGATTGCTTTTCCCCTGTTTAGGTGTCTTTCTTTGTCATACTTAGGTGTTATAGTAGTTCTCATCTTTTGTATTCTTTTTTAATCGTCTCTCTTGCTTTTTCGCTTCCAACTTTTTTTCTCATTTCATCCTTTGTCATTCTGTTCTCTGTCTTTTTCATTTTTACTGTATTACTTGCTCCTATCATTAGCTTTTGTGTTCTGCATTATGTATTTGTCTTATTCCTTTTGTCTAATTTTCAAAGTCTTCTATACCAGTTTGGATCTTTGTCTTTCCTTTACACATAGTGTCTATCAGCATCATCATCATTCAGGTGTACTGCATTGTGCATGGTGATTAGTTTCCTTATATTTTTGCTTAAGATATCTCAGTTCTTTTTTGGTCCAGCAGATGAACGGTCTTGACTATCTTACTAATCATAAAGCTCAGGTGTTCATTTCTTTGATGCTATATAATTATATTTCTAGATGTGTCCTTGTTCGTCTTGGATATAATTTTTCAATTTTCTCTTTAATTTATTTATCTACCACCAGACCCCCCCCACACACACATTTGTAAGTAACATCTTTATATGGACATCTCATTCATCCTTGGTTGGGTAGTGCCATACTATCTGCTATCTTCAGTTTCTTATCTCTAGTAGTGCGCATTTTACATTTCGAATTCTATTTCGATATTTTGGATGAAGATCATGGTTGTGTTTGGTAGCGTTTATCTTCATTTGTTTTAGACAGCACCCCACTCCTTTCATCATTAGTTAGGTTAGTTTAATTTTTAAGGTTATCAATTGTAAATTGTCTTAATGTATATATTGTATACATTTTGTAGAATAAATAGTTTATTGTATTTCTCAAATATTATGATTGTGTCGTGTTGCGTGTTTTCTTGTGTCTGCTATAAATGTTACCATTAAACAACGAAGCGGTCCGGAGGACGAAGAGAAAAAATTCCAGCCAGAATACCACCAGGGCGAAGATATCATCTTGAGCGAATGAGCCACACACCCACATCCAACATCTAAGGTATGCTTTTCTTCTCGATACTCAGATCCTAATAACTGGCCCATCTTCACATCTGTCCGGACGAAAAAAAGGCCGATAGAGAAAAGGGAATTCTGGGGTTGAATTTCTGCGTATCCTTCCGTGGCACTGCGATATAGTGGCACACTTTAGTTCTTGATGTTTCTCATTTAGGCTTTTCTTGTTGGTCATACGAGTATTTCCACTTTTCCATCCTTTTTTAGTTACATTCTGTTTATCTATTTGACTTCCTTTGTAAATTTATTGATCTGAATCTCAAGTCTTTACTTACTGCATTTGTCTCTTGCTTAAAAGATGTATGGGAAGAGGCTGTTCATCTTTTCTGTTGTTACTATGAATTTCTTCCGATCCTCGTTACTTTAGGATAAGAATTTTGTTGCTTCTCTTCGTTCATAAGTTGCATAGTGTTTTCTACCTCAGCTATTTCATCCCCAGTTAGTTCTGCTCTTTTAAGGTCAACATCATTCATGATATACTATATCTTTTACTAGTCTGTTTTTATGTGTAGCTTTCCATTGAGGGGCGTTCCTAGCCTTATTACATTATTTACTTTTCGTTATATAGCAATTAGCTCTAGGTGTGATAGTCTAGTTTCTTGATAATAAGTTTCGCTTGGTTCGCGATTCTTTCTTCCGCTCTATGGTTGTTCATACCTCTTGCCACTCGTTTCCGATAGCTCCATTCTTTATGTTAGCTTTTGTAATAGATCTCCATTGCAAGTCTATTATCTTTTGTGATATATATCTTTCTCTGAGTTTGTGTTTTGATATGATGATGCTTCCATATGTTTGATCTAGCGTAGGATGTTTGTTAAGCCATACAGAACTGATTTCTGGAGTACAGTGATGGTGTATCTGATTCCCAAGGAGTTCAGCTGTTTGATAAGATCATCAAAAATTGAGCCAAGCACACCAATGATTATCGGCACGATGGAAGTTTTCTTAATCCTCAATCTAGCAATCCCAACCTTTGCTGATAGTTCCGTAGTTTCTCATTCTTCTTGTCTGCTAAGTTGATGTCGCTTGTGCAAATCACATCAATAATTTGATATTCATTGGTCTTTCGTTTCACGACTATAATATCCGGTTTTCTGTGAGTTATCTCTTGGTCACGCTGAATCATGAAATCCCAGAGAATCTCAACGTCCTATTTTTACACTACCTATTCTGGGTGATGTTGGTACCATTTGTCCGTCACTTGGATTCCAACCTTTTAGCATAAACTCCAGTGCCAATTTGAACAAACTTTGTCGTTGCAATGTTGTACTCTTTTTGAGCACGTAAAGAACGCGCACTAAAAATGTGTGACACTGTTTCAAGAGATATACCACACAACCTGCACTTATCAAAACAGTCCTTCCCATAGATGGTTTTATTTATTGCATTTGTATTTGTGCCTAATCCTGAGAAACAAATATAAGATTTTCTGTTTTTCTTTTAAAAAGACAGAAAATTCCACGTGTCTTGACATTTTTGTGTCTTAGTATCTCGCTCAAAATGATCATGACGTTTGATTCTTACCAACTCAGTCCACTTTTCTGCTTCGATTCTTTCCTTGTACTGCTGCTGGTTATGTTCCAATGAATCTTTATCTAGCTCTTACTCTTTCGCCACTGTCGCGACTGTTAGCCTTGTAGTGGTGAAGACTTTTAAGTTACTACTACTACTACTATTATTATTATTATTATCATCATCATAATAATCACCATCATCATCATCATCATCATCATCATCATCATCACCATCATCATCATCATTATTATTATTATTATTATTATTATTATTATTATTATTATCTCTATATTAATACGCTAATTCGCTTCGATCATTATCATCCTGAAATCCCATCAAAGAAACGTGGAATATTCCAAATGGCAAAAAAATTAGGAAAAGTCACTTCTAATTACCTGTAAGAAAATGTCTTGCTTCCTACTACTTTTTTTTTAAATGTAACAAAGTGTTAACATTACAAAAGTTCCCTGGAAAAGTCACTTCAAATTAATTACAAAAATGCCCTGGATAAGTCACTTATGATTGTTTGTAAGAAAAAATGGTTTCATTTTCAACTACTTCATTTGATGTAACAAAGTTTAATATTATAAATATGCCCTGGAAAAGTAACTTCTGGTTAATTACAAAAATTCTCTGGAAATCACTTTCTATTACTTGCAAGAAAAAAGTTTTGTTTTTAAAATATTATATTTAATGATTCAAATCGAGTTGTTTACAATATGTTTTTTTATTAATTGTATGGTAAAAGTAAAAAATAGTTAAAAATAAAACGGTCTGTATTCTGCAGAAGTAACTGCTAATGTGTTCATTTTCTCGGTATAGATAAACAAAAATACGAACCATGCTATTTTTAGATTTGATTTACAAGTTTAATTGCATGTTTATGACAAAAAAAATCAAATATTTCTTTTGAATAATATATTTTTAATGGAGCAAAAAGGGTATCTTTTATCCAAGTGTCAAGCGAAAATAAATAACTTTAAAATTAATAAAACTGTAAATTTTTGTTTTTCAGTAGAAATAAAAATCCGAAGTATGCTATGATATCTTTATATTAAATTATTAGGTGAAAGTACAAAATACTTTTAAAAAGCCCTGTCCGTAGCAATAATAACAAATATAAAACCACCACCACTACCAACAACAACAGCAACAATAGCCACATTAAAAACTGACATTGGGTATAACTCTGCCCTCGTGGGGAGGCAAGTAATAACAATATAACAATAACAATGCAGCCCGTCCGTATTTTGCAGAAAGTATATGTTAATGTGGTTAAAAAGGTAGGACCGTAGCAATAATGAAAATAGTAAAATCACAGCTATTAACAATGACAACAACAATAACAATAAAGCCATGTCATCATTCTGCACAAGTACCTGTTAATGTTTTTATTTTATCTTTTTATCAAATTGTTAGGTAAAAGTAAATACCTTTAAATAAATAAAACTGCAAATGTTTTTAGCATAAATATAAAAATACAAACCATACAACGATATATTTTTTATTAAATTGTTAGGCAACAGAAGACGTCTTGTTCATAGCAATAATAACCATACGAAAATCACCACAACTGCCACCATTAACAACAGTAAAAATAAAGTCCGGCCTGTGATGCCGAAATACCTATTAATCTTGTTATTTTGTATATAAATATAAAAATATAAGCCGTGCTATTGTTAGATATAATTTCCAAGTCTAATTCAATGTTTACGTAAAGAAAGAAAAGTTTTTTGAATAAGTTGAGGGAGCAAAAAGTACTGGGGTCTTACTCAAGCAGTTGTGCGTCAGGTTAAGTACAGTATTTATAGAAGTTGTTTATAAAATTGTTTGGTGAAAGTAAACATCTTTAAAATAAATAAAACTGTAAATGTGTTAAAGGCCTGTCTGTTTTCTGCATTAATGCATTTAAAATAAATAAAATGGTTATATTCTTAGTAGGAGTAGTAATTATAAGCTAAGCATGAAAGAGGAGCAGTAATTAATAGAAGTGTGTGGGTATATGTGCCTAGAAATAAAATTACCGTTGGATTCGGGTTCTAAGGGAGGACGTAATTTAATAAGGGTGAAATATTTTATACTACCTGTGTGGAATAACGTATTCGAGAGAGTGAGTCAATGAGTAATATTTATTAAACAGTGACGAAATGAGCGCATTCTTGAGTGAAACACGTAGCAGTATTTGCTAGGAATGGTGAGCATGAAATATTAGCAAAGGAATTGCCTCATTGTTTACCTATATTATCGAAAGTGATACGGGAAAATTAACTTCTTTATTATATATATATATATATATGTATATATATATATATAATTTTAATATTTAATGTCAGGTAATCTCATATGCTACTGGTACCATGTAACCCAGTACTACCTACCTCATGGTCGGGTCACCGGCGACTAAACTGGTCCCCCCACCAGACTTGTTTGGTGAGGAGGGCGGCTAATCTCCCTGAAGGATTAAAAACAAGATCTTCCAAAGGGCGAATGAACTCATTTTCTGGGTCAACGGCCAACTAGCACCGTGTAATTTGTGTGTGTGTGTGTGTGTGTGTGTGTGTGTGTGTGTGTGTGTGTGTGTGTGTGTGTGTGTATATGTGTATTGGGGTGGAGAGGGCTCCCGTAAGTCGTGGTGAAGACAACCTTTCTAGGAGAAGCAAATCTCTGATTTAAAAAACCCTACAGCGGAAGACCAGTACCCGCATTAAGCTGGTGTGCAGTTTAATTTGTTGCTGGTTATCTTGCTCTTGCTTGTTGCTGGATCTCAACATTTTGAACCGAGAGAGAGATTTAGTTGTCATACAAAGCTAAGACTCTGTAATATCATCTTTGTATAGATACTCTCTCAGGCATTTTGGCGCATGGATTTTTAATGTCTGGGGGAGTGTCACTCGTCTGACAAGACGTTGCAATCATCATATATATATATATATATATATATATATATATCAGAGAGAATAAGAGAGAATGAAGGCCCTATGATTGACTCAGAAATATATTAATCTGTGGGGGGGGGAATAACAATGAATCTGTTTTCTTACTTAGCTAAACAAAATACTACATTTTTATATAAAAACTCTCGGTAACATAAATTCTACTAATTTTAGCCCGATTAGTCACTACGAAGATAAAATCAGAATGCCTCAAGTAAGTATCAAAGGTCGATAATCTGAAAATGCGACTAATACAGGAGCAGTCCGACTTCAACCAAAGTTAACATTCTGATACAGACTAACATCACCAGTACAATTTAGAAGATTTATCATCGCAAAGGCAGAATGGCCCGTCGCATAAAATGAAGAGTATGTTCTTTCATTAAATAGGTACGCGTTCGAAATGAATGTTTCCGTTTAGACCACAATTGAACCGTGATACTTAAGTTTTGCATTAAAAACTTTAATTCCAGGCATTATATAAAATAATTTCCTAAAATCAACCGTAGGTTCTCTACAGTGCAATGTAGACTATAATGTATTGTGAACTCACCGCGAGAAGGCATGTGAAGCATCCTCCTTGTGAACCGTGGTGCGTTCACAGCTAGAGCAGACAATCGATTTGATTAAAAAATGAGCAATTTCACCGATTTTGATGACAATAAAAGTATTGGCAGTATGGAACATTCGTGGATCCTAATTCAGTCCTGGACAACGTTGGGTATCCTTGCATATGTATATATTGTAAACAGTCAATTAGTTTATTTTATCTGCTGGTTTTCATTAAATCAAATCCCAATCACAAAGGTTCGAAATTAGCTATAACAATGAGCATCAGGTCAGCAAATTAATTATTTTAATAAAACACTTTCATAATATCTTAAATTCAGTCGTGTGAACTGTATTTTCCCACGCACTTGTTATCTTTTTATTTTAAATTTTTAGGATTAAATTTTTATATATGTTAAAGATCCCAAAATTGTATAAATACGAACCCACTGTGGGGCGTATATTCCAACCAGTTATAAAGTATCAATTTAATGTTGTACTGGAATATAAGACAAAGAAAAAAATATATGAAGATTCACGCCATTTGTGTAATCTTTTCCTGAAACCTCGAGGAAGCGACAAGCCAGTATTCAGAGAATTCAAGATGGCTGGTAGCAGGAAGTTAATGCCGATGCGTTGCACGTATTTCTTGTTGAAACAACGAACAAAGTACTTTTAATGGCGTCCTTTTTACCGCGAAAATATTTGACAAATCAAGTCTACATTTTATCGACGGATCTATTTACAAACGAAAGGTAATAACAAGAAGCAACCCAAATCAAATCGATAGGATTTTCTTTCGGAAATCAAAGCAACAACTCCACAAATAAAAAAAGTGCAGAATAAATAAAATGGGAAATAGTTTTATTTTTTGTTGTATGGTTTGTTTTTAATTACGTTATTTCGTACAGGTGATACTGCAAGGTATGTTTATATGCGGGAATTTCTCAGTTATTCGTCACATTTCAGCTGAATTTGTTATTTATTGCTTGTTACGATTATACAACAGGTAAACCGTTATTGGGTCATTTTATGCCGAATCATTACATAGGTTTTGTATAGGATCGGTTTGCACAGTTATTTATTTTGTGGGCATATATTTTATAAACAAACATTCTATTTGTTGTCTATCTAACACATTGTGGGTACCACTTAAGTCAAAATGGAGGTATTTTGTTATCTAATATTCGTGGCAAGTAAGGATTGGACCTATGCTCTATAAAGCTTCCAAATTAGGGGCTTCCCTAGCGTATACACTTTAACGTAAAACTCCTAACCCATTTCAGTCAGAAATAACATGCTCCCATCTAGTGAACTCCTCTTAAAGGAAAAGTTAGACACAAGGTCGGTTTTTAAAATGAGACAAATTCATTGCTCCAAATGGATCACTTTAAATTGGAACAAACTTAAAATTGCCTCAATCTAGAAGGAATTCTCCTTCACTGATCGGGAACAGTATAAAATGTGTTTAGTGCCAGAACAGATATTACACTTTCTTCGTAGCTAAAAGGCACAGGAGATAGCATGTTCATCATAAAACGCGCATATTATCAAACTTAAAGTATGAAATTTTAATTTGAAATAGAATGTATGTTGATGACAGCACTGACTGAATAGGCGTATCTTATTTTAAATGCGTCTAGTCATATCTATGCGTGGCTTTGTCCGTCAGCGCACCTTAAATTTAAAACTTATTGCGTCCCTCACGTTAATGTATTAAATTCCATTATAAAACCTAAACGAGCAAATTAATGTGACGCAGCTTAAAAGTATTGGTTCTTTGATTTATTTGCAAGTTTGAAACAGCTAAGAAAATATGAGGATAATAGTTCGCAATAAATAAAATTAATAAATAATACTCATCTCAATAATGAATTCCAATTAGATAATATATATTCGTTTCTTATTTATTTTCACAACGTTTTGGCCGATTTTTCCTTTGTGTGTGTGTTGTTTTTTTTTTGTTGTTTTTTTTTTGGGGGGGGGGGTCCGGTGCATTTTTGCGATTTTTATGTCTATCTGAAGAATAAATGCGTAATTATGCACTGGACTCTTCATATATAGATTTGTAATAATTATTATAGTACATTATATATATATATATATATATATATATATATATATATATATATATATATAATTATTTTTTTACTATAATAATTAAATACCTACAGACACTAGTGTTTCATCCTTTCGGGATTCTTCAGTGCAGGGTGTCACGATTACTACCAGTCGAACGATTCGAACCCCGCGACACGAGACATCTCTGGCTCGATTAGCGGAGGCCAATTACTATAGTAATTTAAATACCTACAGACACTAATGTTTCATCCTTTCGGAAATCATCAGAACAGGGAGTCACGATTACAGCCGGCCGGGAGATTCGAACGCGGCCACGAAGCCATCTCTGACTCCATTAGCGTAAAAAAAATCACACAGCCAACATCAATCGCGAAAATTCCAGTTGAAATTTATGCTTTTATTACTAAATGTCGAGATGTCCATCCATAGTGATCTAATGATTATAACATCATGATCTGCACATGTAAGCTTAAGTGACCGACTTACTTTTCGACTAGAAAAAATTTGTTATTTAATAAATTTTCTAATTTTTCAAAATTTTATTTCAACATTTCAACGTGATAACACCATTTTTGTAAATGTTAACATTTAGATGTTGCTGACATATAAGTAAAAAAAATTTTTTATTGAAAATGAAATGTTTTTATGAAACGATCATTATGAATTTTGGAATATAGATTCTCGTCACCTTTTTTGTAAACTTTATCCTTTAGGTGGTCCGACAAACCAAAATCGCACCCATCACCAACATTTTTAAAAATAAGTTTCGATAGTAAATGACCTTACTAACCAATTTCTATTGTTTATTGTTTATTCCCTCGACAATAGAATGTTATTACTGTAAATACTTTAATAGGACTTTTTCTTCAAATTTGCGTTCAACAAGTAGGACAGCTCCTGGAGATAATGTGGTACTGTGGTGACTGTGATATTTCTAATTAAAAGTAGGATTGACAATTTCTAGTATTTAAGATCAAGGATGAACAACGACACCCATTACCCCACACTTTTGATTGGCTTTGTGTCTAATTAGTTCATTATGTATATTTATAGTTTGTGCAAATAAACATTTCAACATATAAAACGAATTCTACATTATGTTTCGGAATTTTTAGACGAGGATTGATTATGTGTATTATTAACATTATTTAACTTATTTGGATTATTAAGATTATGTGGATTATTTGGATTATTTAGATAATTCGGATTATTTTGATTACTTGGATTATTTAGATTATTTAGATTATTTAAATTATTTGGATTATTTAGATATATAGATCACTTGGATTATTTGGATTATTTAGATTATTTAGATTATTTGGATTATTTAGATTATTTGGATTATTTGGATTATTTAGATAATTCGGATTATTTGGATTATTTGGATTATTTAGATTATTTAAATTATTTAGATTATTTGGATTATTTAGATTATTTAGATTACTTGGATTATTTTGATTATTTAGATTATTTAGATTATTTGGATTATTTAGATAATTTGGATTATTTGGATTATTTGGATTATTTAGATTATTTAGATTACTTGGATTATTTGGATTATTTTGATTATTTAGATTATTTGGATTATTTAGATTATTTGGATTATTTAGATTATTTAGATTATTTGGATTATTTAGATTATTTAAATTACTTGGATTATTTGGATTATTTAGATTATTTAGATTATTTGGATTATTTAGATTATTTGGATTATTTAGATTATTTAGATTATTTTGATCATTTTGATTATTTAGATTATTTAGATTATTTGGATTATTTGGATTATTTAGATTATTTAGATTATTTAGATTATTTAGATTATTTGGATAATTTGGAGCATTTAGATTATTTGGATTATTTAGATTATTTGGATAATTTAGATTATTTTGATTATTTAGATTATTTGGATGATATGAATTATTTGTATTATTTAGATTATTTAGATTATGTGAATTATTTGGATTATTTGGATTTTTTGGATTATTTGGATTATTTAGAATAGTTGGATTATTTGGATTATTTGGATTATTTAGATTATTTGGATTATTTAGATTATTTAGATTATTTGGACTATTGGGATTATTTAGATTATTTGGATTATTTAGATTATTTGGATTATTTATATTATTTGGATTATTTAGATTATTTGTATTATTTTGATTATTTAGATTATTTAGATTATTTAGAATATTTTTATTATTTAGATTATTTAGATTATTTGGCTTATTTAGATTATTTAGATTATTTTGATTATGTAGATTATGTAGATTACTTTGATTATTTGAATTATTTTGATTATTTAGATTATTTGGATTATGTAGATTATTTGGATTATTTAGATTATTTGAATTATTTGGATTATTTATATATTTACATTATTTGGATTATTTAGATTATTTGGATTATTTGGATCATTAGGAGTATTTAGATTATTTGGATTATTTGGATTATTTAGATTATTTAGATTATTTGGATTATTTGGAGTATTTAGATTATTTGGATTATTTTAATTATTATTATTTAGATTATTAAGATTATTTTGATTATTTTGATTATTTAGATTATATAGATTATTTTGATTATTTAGATTATATGGATTATTTGGATTATTTAGATTATTTAGATTATTTGGATTTTTTGGATTATTTAGATTATTTAGATTATTTGGATTTTTTGGATTATTTAGATTATTTAGATTATTGTGATTATTTAGATTATTTAGATTATTTGGATTATTTAGATTATTTTGATTATTTTTATTTCCTTGATTATTTAGATTATTTTGATTATTTGGATTATTTAGATTATTTGAATTATTTAGATTATTTAGATTATTTAGATTATTTGGATTATTTGGATTATTTGGATTATTTAGATTATTTGAATTATTTAGATTATTTGAATTATTTAGATTATTTGAATTATTTAGATTATTTAGATTATTTAGATTATTTGGATTATTTACATTATTTGGATTATTTGGATCATTCCAATTATTGTTCTTATTTTGAATGTTATTCTCACTACGTCTCGGCCAATGTTACCCAGCTACTTTTTTCAGCTGTACTTTCTCAAATTCGGTAAAACTCAAGAATATATATGTCCAACTCGGGAATCTATACAAATCTTCGAAGGGCAATCTTTACTAAGTACACGGGGGTCATGCTCTCGTTACTTTAGTCATAACTATGTAGAAATCTTAAGAATTTCACAATTGTATTCGAAGTATCGGTTGCACTGAGGATTTAACCGCAAAGATCCGTAACAAATAATTACTAAGTAACATTTCTTATTCCTAAGCAATACTCTACTGGAGATTGGTGGTTCAATTCTCAGTGCAGGTAATACTAAGAATACAAGTGCGACTTAAGATTTCTTCCCGGTCATGGTTGAAAGAAAGAGATTAAATAAAGGCGTCAGGTCAAAATGTCCTGCAGATTCCCAAGTTCCACAAAAAAGATCCTCAAGTTCGACAAGTTACACCTAAAGAAGGTCTAATGTTACATCGACCAAAACCTTGAGAGAATAACGCTCAAAATGAGAACAGTAGTATAATTGGTTTTATTAACCTACTACGATTCGTTGTATTTATTATGCATAGTTTTTACATTGTGAAAAATTGCTTTACATTTAGGATGATAAAGTTCTAGCACACGAACATGGATATATATATATATATATATATATATATATGAAATAAAATGGAGGTGAAAGGACTTGAATACTGAACGTTTCGTCCGATTTATGCGGGCTTTTTCAAGAGGGATGGTCACTGACGAGAGAGTCGGAAGATTTGGGGCTATATATAATGATGGGGGAGAGCAGCGTGTTTTCCTTATGTAAATTAGATGTTTATATGCATATATACATTTTATGATTAGAGAAAATAAATTAGAGTCAACTAGCGTAGGGGTTACGTCTAAAAGTAAAAAATATCGTAGAGATTTAAAAGATTGGGTCTGGAAATATAACCGTGATAGATTAAGTAAATTAAATGAAACGTGATTACGAAGGGGGTGTTTTTTTTTAATCAGAGATAATTGAATTGGGATAAAATAGCGTAGTAACTGTAGATGGCGTCTAAAAATAAGAATAGCAGGTGATAAAATGGGGTCTAAAAATATCGACACTGATAACATAAAATACAGTAAATAAGTAAAATAAAAATAATAAAATGAAGTGAAATTACGAATGGATTTTTATATATATATATATTACGAATAGATTTATATATATATATATATATATATATATATATATATATATATATATATATAATCCCCCATCATTAT